>NC_056726.1:1722417282-1722753856 GCF_019279795.1 Protopterus annectens
AAGGTAACTTCCCCTATTTTGATTTCCTGCATCCTATCTGTGTGCCAGCTGGTAATCTAGTGGGTGACATAGCGGTTTATTCCCAGTTTATTTAGCTTTACTACTATGCATGGACTTTGGCCAGGTCGAGGTATATGGTGTGTACCATTTTGCCTATATCCATTGCTCTGGTGATCATTTCAAACAAAATTCACCAAGTTGAGTAAGCATGACCTGCCCTTAATGAATCAAAACTAAGGTCTAGTGTTTGGAGAATCTCTATGTCCATGGTAAGTCTTTCCATGGCTTTGCATACGACACTGGTCAGACTTATTGGTCTGTAACAGTCTAGGTCTGTGGAAGGTACTCTCTTATGCAAGGGAATGACTGAAGCTGTTCTCCATTTGCTTGCTACAAGACATGTATGGAAGCTGAGCTTGAACGGTGTTGTTAGAGTTGTGGCTAAATCATGCTTCATGTTATTTAAGATGCATCTGGGGGTATTGTCAGGACCCGTCAATTCCATATTTTAGCTTTTCATAGCACTTTTAGGATTTGGCTTTGTGTTACAGCTGAAGGTCAGCTAGTTTCAGGTATATCATGAGGGATAGATGGAGGGGGAAAGAGGACATATTTTGCAGGTTATTTCAGATGTAAAGACATACACTTCTTTACCTTCTTTCAATGCAGTCTAATGTCACTAGCCTAAAGGAAAGAGTCCAGTGACAAACAAGTTCAGTATTCAAGAGAAATGAACAGGATTTTTACTTGTGATGTAGTGACATCTCAGAAAATAAGTACTATATGTCATTATACATTATAGTATTCAAAATACTGAGAAGTTTGCAGCAAAATCTAGAATATTTAGAATTTTTGCTTGGAAGTGTTTGTATAGATATTTTTATACTCAGACTCCAAAGAATGTTTCCTCAGGTAGATATCAAATGTTGGAGGCATGATGAGGAAGACATAGGTAACTGGGAACACATGTTTTGGAAGTGTAATGAGTGGACAGATTTTGAAACTTCCTACAGAGAATTGGATGAGCAAATTGGTGCAACTATGGGAATTATTTTTTGAGCTGGGATAGGATCTGAATTGCCTAGATATAGTAAGGTTTTGTTAAGTTTAATTCTAGTGGTTAACAAAAAATCAATTATAGGAAACTGGAAATCAAAATCTACACCAACTGTATTTGAAGTATTGAATATAGTAACAGAGATAAAAGAACTGGAAGGAGGATCTTTAGAAAAGGGTACGAGCAAATTACACAGAAAAAAACTGACCTAGGCAAACGTACATTTATATAAAAGAAAACAAACCATATGTTAACACCTTTACAGTTACATTATATATCACATGCATTCTCTTCTACAATCATCATCAAACCAGTATTATATAACTTGCTCAGTTCCTACCTTCCCTTTAATGTCACTCCTCCCGTAAAACTTTATTCTGCATGTATTGTTCCCACTATTTCCATTTATTTGTATGTAATTTGCTCCCTCACTTTTCAAAACATCCCTCTTCCAGCTCCTGTATCTCTTTTATAATATTCAATACTTCAAATACAGTTCATTTAGACTTTGATTTCCATTTTCTAGTAATTGCTTTTTTAGCAGCCAACAAAATTAAACTTTATAAGGCCTTATTATGTCTAGACAATTGAGATCCTGTGTCCCAGCTTAAAAAAATATTTCCTTAGTTACAACCATTTGCTCACCCAATATTTCTGATAGAGTACTCTGCAGGAAATTTTTAAAACCTGACAACTCGTTACATTCATAAAGTACAAATCCTCGGTTACCTCTTTCTTACTCACCGTGCCTCAAACATTTGCTATCTACCCAAGGAAAATTCTATGAAGTCTGCTAGGAGTATAAAAATATCTATGCAAACACTCCAAAGATTCTAAGCCTTTGTTGCTTACTTGGGAGCCATACTATCTCCTCCTACTGTTACCTTGTAAATTGCTTTTCTATTCTCCCTTCCCAATCTTTTCTAACCTTCTCTGATTCCTAATGTTATCCTGCAATATTTTATATGCCTGCTAACTGATGTGATAGTGTTCGATCTCGCCGTTTGTTCTTACACATGGGTTCGGAGCCGATCCTCGGCTCCGTGTCGGCCGCTTGCAAGCTCTGCATCGAGAAGAAGCTCGAGACAACCTAATACCCACAATCCCCCTCTGCCTTTACCTCAGATCTAGTTTGCCGCTGCTGCGTTCGCATCACTGGGTCGAGCTCGAGCAACTTCAGATAAGAAATAACTTTTATTCTTGTTATTTTTCAGGAAAAATTTATTCTAAAGTACTATTAAGTGATATAGTGTATGTGTGTGTGGTAAGGTAGAAATTCTCGGTACCATTAAGTTTAATTAAACTTATTAGAGTTTTTCGGGGCCTACCACCCCTTACTTGGATTTGACAACCGGACTGACTTGTATTATCGGATTCGACATTTTTACTGGATTTGTCTCTCTACTGGACTTGACTTTTTTCTCTTTATCTGATTTTTCTTTAAAGATGTCTGAAAAAGCTAAATCAGGTTTTAAACGTTGCCAGTGTGGCCAAAAGATGTCAGTTACTGACAACCATAGTTCCTGTCTACTGCCTTGGCCCTCTCCATTTACAAGAGGACTGTTCAATTTGTCACTCTTTTAGTGGGAGGGTCATGACAGATAGGCGCAGGAAACTCATGGACAGGGGGTTGTTAAAACCTTCCTTTCAAGAGGCTCTGGATGCTTCAGACCAGGCATCCAAATCCTCGAAGGAATCGAAGACGTCGGAGCCCAGGTCATCGGCTCCGAGCTCTTTGAGTAAAGTTAGATCACCGGTTCCACAGACTTCGGAGCCGAGTGTTCAACTGTTGGCAGTTTCGGAGCCTCGAGTCTTGGAACCGGTGATGGAGCTCCCTCCACCGACTCTGTTGAGGTCGGCTCCGTCTTCAATACCTTCGACTCGTTCTTCCAGACCTCTCTCCGACACCGATGTAGACCGTGTGGTGCAGAAGTTAATGGAGAATACGGCCTTATCCAAGCTCATCTCGGTCTCCTCCCAATTGGTGTCGAGACTGGAAGGCCTTCCGTTATCTCCATCTGTTCCTCCTCCGAGACCTGTCCAGTCTTCGGAGCCGGAAGAAGCTGAGCTGCTGATTGTGGAGCCCTCGGTGCCAGAACCGTCCTTTTCTCGGTCGGCTCCGTTCACCTCGACTCCGTCCGATCCGGTACCGGAGTCTCAGAGCCGAAGATCCATCCTTGGTTCCGGGACCGAGAGTCGGACCGATGTTTCGGTTCCGACGCTCCTCTCGGGCCTCGGCGGATCGACTCGGTTCCGTCCTCGGGTCGATGCCTGGTGCCTGTTTCGGGGATTCTTCCCATTTCTTCGGAACCGGGAGATACCTCGACTCGGGACCCGGAGGCTTTCGACCTCATGAGGAAGGTGTTGTCTACCCAGACAACCACGTCAGCAGGATCAGCTTCTCCTCCCCATAAAGGTCCGTTATCCTCCTCTGCACCCACGGCTACATCCAAGCGTCGAGCACCGGTGTCTCAGCCACCCCTGGAGGGTGCCCCCTCTTCCTCTGAGGCTTCTTCGGATGCTCCCCACGAAGAAGTCCCTAGGAAAAGATTGTGTAAGAGGAGACACTTAGATTCTCCACAAGAATCTTTGACATCCGATACTGACTTGGATGAGTCAGAAGGGTCCCCTAAGTCACCTTCAGAAGATGTCTCTTTTTCTGACATCTTGGAGATCCTAAAACAGAGAGGTGACTGGCAGTCCCTTCCCCCTTCTGAGGATGAGTCAGTCTTGCTGAAGGCATTTGGTGCTCACCCTTCCTCCTCCTGGGTCACTCCGCCCTTCGATGAATTAATGGAGCTTATTGCTCGAAGGGCGTGGGAGGCTCCTGACACAGTGGAACCAGTCCCTAGGAAGCCTAATAAATATATCACTGCACCCCAGGACAAGGCTTACTTGACAAAAGGAGTTCCAGTGGACGCTATGGTGGTGGCAGCGGCCACGAAAAAGGAGATGTCGGAATCTTCCTCATCTGTCCATCCCCCTAATAAAGATTCTAGGACTATGGACAGGTATGGGAAGCGCATTTTTAGTTCAGCGGCTTTTTCTATGCGATCCCTGAACTATTTGACCCACTTTACACGGCTACAGAGGGATCTAGTCAAAGAGTTGGGAGATGCCCTCCAGGGTACTACAGATGCTGCTGTCTCAGAGAAAGTGACAGCGCAACTTAATACCCTTACATCCATTGTGAACTCGTCCATGAGGCTGATCTCTTACGCAGCCGAAGGTTCGAGTAGGGCAGCAGCTTCAGCGATTGCTCTTCGTAGACAATCCTGGATGCGCTTATGTTCATTTGCGGAAGCCTTCAAGTCTTCCTTTACTAACGCCCCATTTGACGGTGCCACTCTCTTTGGCCCGAAAGTAAAGGAGACCCTTACCCGGTGTGAGCAGGAGGGAAAGACTCTGTCTGCTGTCGGAGTCCGTTTTTCCACCCCATCCAGACCATACCCCAAAGGGCAACGTAGTGGGAAAATGTGGTTTCGAAAACCCCAAGGATCTTTCCCAGGCACACAGGGTGATGCCCCTTCTAGAGGCAGAGGAGGGGGCAGAGGTGGAAGATGCCACCCTGGTGGCAGAGGGGGTCCGCAGAATCAAGGTGACAGGGATACACTCCCTGGTAAACCTTTCCAGCACTCCTGAGAGGAGGCCCGACTGTCCTGCTCTGGAGGCAGTCGGGGGTCGCTTAGCTTTATACCCTCAGGCCTGGCAAAACATAACTACAGACAAGTGGGTAAAAAGCGTTGTTACCAGAGGTTACAGTATACCATTTCTATCCAATCCCATTCCAAAGAAAAGACTCCCAGATGTGCCGCCCCATCTGCGAGAGCCAGCAGCTATAGAAATTTCAAAGCTGCTAGAAAAAGAGTCATCCAACCAGTCCCAGCGGACCAAAGAGGATTCGAACTTACTCAAGGTTCTTTTAGTTCCAAAGAAGACAGGGGACTGGAGGCCCATTCTGGACCTAAGCGACCTCAATACCTTCGTCAAGAAAGAAAAGTTCCGAATGGTCACGCTTCAATCGATCCTTCCATTCTTACAGAAGGACGACTGGATGTGCTCAATAGATCTGAAGGATGCATACTACCACATCAAAATGGCCAGGGCATCCAGAGATCATTTGCGCTTCCGGCTGGGGGCCAGTCACTTTCAGTTTCGAGCCCTGCCCTTTGGTCTGACCTCAGCCCCCAGGGTCTTCACCAAATGCATGGCAGTGGTAGCGTCTCACTTGAGACGCCTAGGATTCCAGGTGTTTCCGTATCTGGATGACTGGCTCCTTTCTGCCACCACCCAGCGTCAACCAGTACAGGCCAGAGACTACACTCTTCAACTGTGTGTTCACCTCAGAGTTTCCGTAAACTTCGAAAAATCCTTACTACGGCCATCACAGCGTATCTTATTCATAGGAGCGGAATTAGATACACATCAGTTAATTCTAAGGCTTCCTCCAAAAAGGATACTTTCACTTCAGACTCACATACGTCTTCTTCTGTTGTCCAGAAAATCCCCAGCAAAACTGGTACTGAAGGTTTTGGAACTAATGTCAGCTTCTCTTATTGCCATACCCTTGGGAAGACTGCACATGAGAGTCCTACAATGGCTACTGTTTGCACAATGGTCGTTCCAACAGCTACCTCTGACACACGAAATTCTCATAACGAACACATGCAAATCACACCTAAACTGGTGGCTTCAGACTTGCAACCTTTCCAAAGGGAGACCATTTGTGCTACCCACGCCAACAGCTACGGTGACCACGGACGCTTCCCTGATAGGGTGGGGGGGCATCTTTCAGGGACAGACAGTCCAAGGCGAATGGGCCAATTTAGAGTACAATCTGCACATCAATGTTCTGGAGTTGAGGGCAGTGTTTCTAGCGTTGCAACACTTTGCTCCCCTTCTTCCTCTAGGAACTATTGCAGTTCAGACGGACAACATGTCTGTAGTCTGGTACATAAACAAGCAAGGGGGAACCAAGTCCTATCAGCTATGCAGAGAGGCCATGAGAATCTGGCAATGGGCGGAGTCCACGGGTCGCTTTCTGATAGCAACACACATCCCGGGGTCATCCAACGTCATAGCCGACAGGCTGAGCAGAGCAATCCTGTTACCGCACGAGTGGTCCCTAAAACAATCAGTTGCGAAAAAGATTTTTCGCAAGTGGGGCCAGCCTTCCTGCGATCTGTTTGCGTCTCCAATGAACGCCAAATGCAGGAGCTACTTTGCCCTATTACCCCCTCCAGGGGAGGTCCCCAGGGACGCACTGATTCACGATTGGCCCCCGGGTCTCCTGTACGCTTTTCCTCCCTTTCCCCTGATCACAAAGTTTCTCCAGAAAGCCAACAACCTACACAGGACAATAATCCTCATTGCCCCATTCTGGTCTCGTCAAATTTGGTTCCCCTTCCTCATGACACACTGCATTCAGGGGCCCTGGATCCTGGACCCAGAGCCAGATCTATTGACTCACTCGTCAGGGGCTCCCCACCCCTCGCTCTTGTCCCTCCATCTAGCAGCTTGGCTGCTCCAATTCCCAACTTAGCCAGGTCTGATCTTCTTTCACCTGCAGTTCAGAATATATTAGTGGCTTCTCATAAAGCTTCCACTACTAAAACGTATACTAGTAAATGGAAGCGTTTTGTATTCTGGGCAAATACACAGCAAGTGGACCCTGTCATAGCTCCTTTGAATAAAATTTTAGAGTTTTTAACAGAATTGTTCCATCAGGGTGCTTCTCCTGCCACTTTAAGAGTTCAATTGGCTGCTATTTCTAATTTCCATGTGGAAGAATGTGGGGCTCCTGTTATGGCCCACAGACTTTGTAAAGCCTTTTTAAAAGGGTCTTTTCATATTAGACCACCAATTAGATCTCCTACGTCACCTTGGAGTCTAAACTTATTATTATCTAAGTTGATGCTGCCCCCTTTTGAACCAGCTTCCTCTTGTCCATTGAAATTTTTGTCGTGGAAGACCCTCTTTTTGGTAGCCATTACATCCGCTAGGCGAGTATCTGAGCTTCAAGCTCTCTCCATTAAACATCCTTATTTGATCTTTCACTCTCACAGAGTTTCTCTTCGCACAAATTCATCCTTCCTCCCTAAAGTTTGCTCTGTTAACAATATTAATCAGTCCATTGAATTACCCACCTTCTTTAAGAATCACTCCAATACAATGGAGTATATGTTACACAAATTAGATGTCCACAGACAACTGAGATTTTACTTGGATAGAACAAAAGATCACAGGAAATCTGATCAACTTTTTGTAGCCTTTGCTGACAACAGAAAAGGAGTAGCGGTTACTAAAAGAACTCTTTCTAAGTGGTTAACTGATTGTATCATCTATGTCTATGATTCTTCAAATCAAACTCTTTTGAACAAACCCAAAGGACATTCCACAAGATCAGTGTCTACATCCCTGGCTCATGCAGCTCGCCTACCACTAGACGCTATTTGTGCGGCTGCTACTTGGTCTAAACCACATACATTCATTTCTCATTACAAGGTAGACAAGATTTCTAGGGACAGGGCAACCTTTGGTTCCACTGTGCTCAAGAACGTCCTTCCGTGAGTTCCTTAGGAACATGGAGCTAGGGACGCTACCCATGTGTAAGAACAAATGGCGAGATCGAACACTATCACATATAGAAGTTATGTCCTTACCATAACGTTCCATGTGGAGTGTTCATCTCGCCTTTGTTCTTACATTCCCACCCTCCCACCCTTAGGAAGAACGTTCAGTTTGGTGCCTGGTCTGGAGTATTCTGCTTCTGCATTGCAGTTGTTGTATATATGGTTTACATGTATATATATATATATATATATATATATATATATATATATATATATATATATAGACTCTTAGTTTCTGTGTATATGTGATATTGGCATGAGTGTTTCTCTCTCTGACTGCTGGTTTGCTTGCAAACTAGATCTGAGGTAAAGGCAGAGGGGGATTGTGGGTATTAGGTTGTCTCGAGCTTCTTCTCGATGCAGAGCTTGCAAGCGGCCGACACGGAGCCGAGGATCGGCTCCGAACCCATGTGTAAGAACAAAGGCGAGATGAACACTCCACATGGAATGTTATGGTAAGGACATAACTTCTATTTCTAGACTCAAGGAAACCCAACCACAGAAGGTCTTTCACTTAAGATTCCCCAACCCCCTTCTCTTTTAACAATCCCTGGTGGGGAAGGCAGCCTCTAGCCTGCAGTCCAAATGTCTTCTTGGCCTCAAATCACTCTCTTACCTTTCCCTCGCTAGCTATTTGCTCCTAATACCTTGGTTCCTTTGAAAATTTTCCAGTAAATTCCAGCCCCATCTTGGTATTTTCTGTACTCCTACTTGTAGTCATCCCTATTCACAAAACTTCCTTTCTCCATTCTCATGTTTGCTAAATTCTTAAAATACTATCTACTACTTTATGAATATAATATTTTGTATGGTTATTTTCCTTAAAGGATTTGCATCCAAAATATCACGCTCTCTTTATTTCTTGAACTTCTTACACCTTCACCATCACCGTCCCTTTCCATTTTAACTTATAACATTCAGCTTGTGTTATTTATCTGAGCCTTAACTGTGTAGCTCTAACATACCCCTTCAAATCAGGTAATCCCAAACCACCTTGTTCTATTGAAAGGATCAACTTATCCCACTTAACGTTTGTCTTCTCCTAGATAAATGCATTCAACTCTTTATCAATTATTGTCCACAACTTCTACTCTGGTTCAAAAAAATAAGCCTGACCCACATATAAAATTAAAGGTACTAAAACCATTTTCACTGCATGTATCTTACTATCCCTATCCATAAAAAAGAGCTTTCAGTTTCTCAGTTTTTGTATTATCTTTAGTCTCTTCCCACACACTTCATCTTATGTTCCCATACATATAGATATTTCTGAACCAATTTGTGTGAGGGTACATAATTTATGGGTACAGTCTTTCTTTTATCGTCATTGATTTTTCCCCGAAAAGACATGAAACTGTCTCAAAATGTCTCACAATACTGAGATGTCCTTCTGGATTTATCAGGTACAAAATAATATCATTTGCAAATAAAGCCAACTTTTCTTGATTACCATTCCAATTATATCCTTCCATTTCTGAGTCCATTATTTTGTTTACCAGTGGCTCTAAATATAAAGCAAATAGAGGGAAAAGAGAACACCCCTGCCTGGCTCCTCTGCGCAAAAGAGGAACCCTCCTACATTAATTCTTGCCTCTGAAACTTCATATATCCTAGTAATTATCCTTATTATTATTAAATAGGGAATGCAAATTCTTCCACTGCCTTAC
Source organism: Protopterus annectens (assembly GCF_019279795.1). Taxonomy (NCBI): domain Eukaryota; kingdom Metazoa; phylum Chordata; order Ceratodontiformes; family Protopteridae; genus Protopterus; species Protopterus annectens. The sequence continues at coordinate 1,722,426,639 of NC_056726.1, forward strand.
TCATAAAATCCCAGCTTACCCTGTCAAATTTTTTCTGTGCATTAAGACCCACCACTAACAATGGTATTTTCTTACATTCTGCTTCCCTTTGGATCACAATTGTTCTATTAATGTTGTCAAATGTTTGCCTCTCCTCCACAAAACATTTATCCATATCTATTAATTGTGGCATCACCAGTGCCATTGTTTTAGGTACAATAGACGTAAACTCTAATTATGATTTCAGATTGAAATGGGTCTGCATGAAGCTGGGTCTGATGGGTCTTTACTGTGCTTAGGTAATACAGTAACCACAACTTTCTTTCAAGATGTTGGTTCTTCCCCTCCTTTTAAAATATTATTAAACAAAATCTTCCAGATCTTTATCACTTTCCTCCTCCTTGACTTCCACAAGAATATTGTTAGTGGAGACCTTCCTGAAGACTGATATCATATCCCCTCCTATCTTTACTGTTAGTTGTTGGGCCTCATATGTCTCTAGCCCTGGCATAATTAAGTCTTCCATAAATACATAAATATTTCCATTTATGCTCTTTCTTGATTTCCACATTTCTCTGCTTTATACAAAATTTCAAAAAAATTCTGAAGTATCTCTAAAACTTCTACAGGATCTTTAATTATTTTTCTCATTATAAGTTCCCTTTCTGCTTTGTGCTGCCTAAGTCATTGTGCTAAAAGTTTTTGTGCTCTGGAGTTATTATAAAAAATATTTGATTTACAGCAGTCTTCCTAAACTCAAGCTTATCATCCAGAAACTCCATTATTTTATCTTTTACACTCTATTTTTGTGACTCTTCTTGTTCCGTGAGATTTCCCCTAACTCTGCAATACTTCAACCTTTGTCAGCCCCTTTAAGTAATTAAAGTTTCTTCTTAACCACATCTCTCTCTTTTATTTCCCCCGTTTTTAAACTCCATTTTCATTTTTCCCACTCGCTAGCTATAGCTTCTGAAAATATTCCTGTCTTCCCTAATAACTCTTAAATAATTAACACTATGCATTCATTAAAGTCCCATCTTTTAACAGGTAGGTGGGAAAGCACTAGTATATAATTTTTACTTCATTACCCTGTATTATTATAGTAGATTTCATTGATGCATGATCTGAAATAGTCACTGGATACATGTCAAAGCTTTGAATTAAATGCAAATGTTCCTGTGAAATAACATTTCTATCTAGTCTAGCTCAATTATTGTACCATGGGGAATAATATGTAAATTCTGTTTGAGTTCCAACTATTGAATTCAAATATTCCATACCAAACATTTTCATAAATTTCTTCAGAAATCTATGCTCTTTTGTTATAGTTTACCTCTATATCCCCCTGATACATCCTCACTACTGCAAATAAAGTTCTAGTCCTCATCTATAACAAATCTTCCCAAAATTTTCTTAAGCTTCATGATATCAGTTTTTTGATGGAATATAAATATACTTCAGTGTAATCCTCCTCCACTGCCTATAGCACATTAATACTGCAAATCTACAACTGGTGTCTTTTTTCCCCTCTTCTATCACTTTTGGACCCCTCTAGCAAGTAGTATAATTATTCTACTTTTCATTTGTTCCTGATATTCTAATGAATATCCATACTGAAATCCTTTCTTTATCAAATTTATATGGTCATTTCTTTCCAAATGGATATCTGGCAGAACTGATATTTGCACTCTGCATTTCTTAACATAATTCAGTATTTTTCCTTTTGGCCTATGTAAGGCCATTTAAGTTTCAAGACAATATGGATAGCACAGCTATTAGGATAAAAAGCTATTATTCCCACCTATTTTACATGAAAGTTTTTAAATGTGTATTTCCAGTTTTTGTGTTACTTGTAAACACTAATGTTTGGCAGGCTGATATTTTGTACAGTTGTTTTTTTTTCTCATCTCCATTTGCACTTGTATCACATTTTCAAGACTTTTTGTTTTAATGAAAACCCTCAAACAAAAAACTAAATACATTTTCAAAATATGCATCCCTATTAACTTAGAGCAAATACACAAACTCATGTACATCTTCAAAAAATGAAGTTTAATCAACAAGATAGGAACTGTCTCAATTCGACAGCTGCACCCCACAGGCATTACCTAACTTAAAATTCAGGTTACCAATGCTAAAGCACATGCTACAGCCTGTGCTCCCACTTACACTGATTGTGTTCTGTTCTCTTCTTATCTTTATTACCCTACCAGATGTGAAAAACATTAACTTTTAGTCCTAAGAAAAAGTGCACTGGCTATAAAAATAACTTGTACACAGTTTTATTAAATGTATTAAAGTTTTAAGACTGCTATCTCTTATTTACTTTGCAAAATTTCATTCTTTATTTTCTACTGAACTGCATGCCATTGCAAGTTTACAGTCTGCATTTCCCTCAGCAAAAAATGTTCAGAACACTCATGATTAATTGCTTGCAGACAGCTCACCTCCATGGAAAAGTACTCAGCAATGAATCTCTGTAAATTTCACTCAGAACAGAGTGTACACCAGCCTTCAGTTGCAGACATCTTGATTCCCACTGAATATTTAGTAATGGAAAATAAAAACAAGCTTATATCTTTACAGTTGTAAGAAACTTACATTTTTCATGGTTTTAGTCATTCTTTTTTTAGCTGCAAAAATTATACATCACTTTTAATTTATCTAGTCATCAGTCAACCATGATATAGCTCATCCCAATCCTGCCTTATTTTTATTTATTTATTTTACATTTGTTGACCGGGCTAGTCTAGCTGGATATATTTCCATTTTCAGTAGAGGCCTGGGGAGAAAAGCTCCACAAAAAAAAAAAAAAAAAAATAGAACAAAGAAGACATCTTAGTAAAAAAATGAATAAAAAAGAAAATGTCCAAAAAGGACAGGTTACACAAAAAACTACAGTAGGCAAAGAGAAATACATAGTCAGTTACAGAGCATTATAATTATAGGATAAAGGCTATTGATAAATAGCATCAAAAAGAAATTGAAAAATAATAAAGTACAAGAGACAGGGAAAGTTAAGGGAGTAAATGGAGAAATCTAGGGAAAAAAAAGCGAAGAAGCAGTAGACAGTAAAGAAAGTAAGGAGAAAAAGAAGTGGCAAGGAGAAGAGAGGGGAGAGCTGAGATAAGCGGGTAGAGCAAAGAAGCCATGCATTTGGCAAAAGATAGCCTAGGAGGTAGCTTAATTGGCAAGCTGAAAGTAAGAGGAGTGGAAAAAGTGGAGGTGAAGTAAAAGGGTAGAGAAGAATGTCAGTCTGGTGTACTACAGGAACAGAGCCAGTGATTTTGGAAGTATAGCTTGAGTTTTTGTTTGAAAAGAGGAAAAGATGTAATCAGTGTTATATCACTAGGTAACAGATTCCATCTTCTACCAACAGTATTAGTGAATAAAGAGTCGCCGGCGTAGTTGTTAGACTTTATTGATCTGGTCAAGAGTTTACAAGAGGAACGAAGGGAGTTAAGATTATTGTAAGGGATTAAAAGTTGTGAGAGTATAGGGGTATTGTCAGGTTAGTACAGTATTTTGTGGGCAATAGTGAGTTGTGAGATTATAAGATAATTTTGTAGTTCTAGCCAGCCTAAAAGTTTCAAATTAAGACAGTGATGGGTTCTACAGGGGTTACCAGTGGCAAAGCGGGCAATGCTGTTATAGCAAGCAGCTAGTTTGTTTAGGTTAGCTTTCTTGAGGTTGGTGAAACTAGGAGAGGCATATAAGAGAGTTGATATGAGATGCCTTCTTTTAAACCTCGTTCCTCCTCTGCATGCATTGATCCAACATTTCCCATTTTTCCTATATAATTTGCTCCTACTCTTTTCTAAATATCCCAGTTCTGTTGTTTTATCTCTGTTACTATCTTTGCTACTTCTAGTAAAGCTGATGTAGACTTTGATTTCCATTTTCTAGTAGTTGCTATTTTGGCAGCCATCATAATTAGACTCAGCAAGGTTTTACCATGTCTAGGCAATTCCGATTCTGTATCATAGCTCAAAAAAAATAATTTCCCTAGTTACTCCAATTTGCTCACCAAGCACCTTCAACAGAGCAGTCTGCAGGAAATCTTTAATGTCTGCCAACTCATTACACTCCAAGAAAATATGTTCCCAGTTACCCTTTTCTTCCCCATCACACCTCCAGCATTTGTGGTCTACTGAAGGAAAAATTCTTTGGAGTCTACTTGGGGTATAAACATACCCATGTAAACACTTCTAAGCAAAGATCCTAAATTTTCTTGGTTTTGTTACATATTTTGGAGACATACATATATCCACCATTGTTTCTTTCTGAACTGCTTATCCAATCTCTCTTCCCAATCCTTCCTAATCTCCTCTGATTGATTCTTATAGTTATCATACAATATTTTTTTTCTGTATGAATTATTCCCTTCTTAATGGCAACTTCTGTTCTAGAATCTTCTAAAAACTGTACCAGTGCTGGTCTTTCATTTAGGACCCTCTATTACTTTCTCTTTGTCTATACTCGGATATCAATCCTTGACAGGGAAGACAATCTCTAACCTGCAGTCCAAATAAGTTCTTGGTGTCTTCCCATTCTGTTACCTTTCCCTCTCTAGTTATTTGCTCCCAAATTTTTTTTTCCTTTGCCAGTTATCTCCATTATATTCCATCCTCCTATTGCTTATTGTCTGTATCCATAATTACAGTCATCCCTATCGGCAGAATCTCCTTACTCAATTCCTGTGTTGGCTTAGTTCTTAGAATACTTTCTGCTACTTTATGGATATAATATTCTGTATAATTATTCTCCTTAAAAGTCTGAATCCAGAATGCCAGTCTGTCCTTGTTTCTTGAGCTTCCCCCTGTTTCATCATCATCCCTTTTCACTTTGAATTATAGTTTTTGGCTTGTGCTATGTATAGTAGTCCTAACAGTGGTGCTCTGAAATACCCCTTGACTCTTACAATCTTCCCCTCCCAGATAAAATCCTTCAGCTCTTTATTAATTGCTATCCACAACTTCTCCTCTGGTTGATAAACATATGCCTGACCTGTGTATAAGAATAAAGGAACTAAAAACATTTTAACTGCTTGTATCTTACTGTCGATATCTATGTAACACAGCTTCCATTTTCTCCATTTTTGTATTATATTTTATTTAGTCTCTTCCCACATATCCTTAGCTGCCACATTGGTATCATTTTTAATTCATACTCCTAAATACTTAATTTTATCATGTCTCCATAAGTATGGATATTGCTGAACCAATTCATATGTGGGTACATAATTTACCACTATTTCTTTTGTTTTAACTCCATTAACTTTGTATCCAAAAAAGGTTTGAAACTGTCTCAGTATGTTCCACAGCACTGTCCCTTTCTGATTTTGTCAGGTATAAAATAATGTCATCTGCAAATAGAGTTAGATTTTCTTGACAACCATACCAATTATATCCTTGAATTTATAAATTTAATGCAAATAAAAGAGTGAGAGGATGGTTCTACTTTCACTCATTGAAAGTACGCCCTACCAAATCTAAAATCACCGACTCCTTTTAAGTGAAAGTGCTGTTTAACAAAATCTCATTTCCATGAACTATACATCACCGAATAACAGAAATCCAACCATATATACTATAAACAAATTTTTTCAGGGGGGGGGCAAGCCCCCCTGCATCCCCCACACCCTCACTAATTATATATACAAACTTCAAGACTGCACTACAGTGGGGAAAAGGGTACATTTCCTTAGCCTCACTGCACTGCACTGCACTGCAATCTATATTGTCAAAATCCAACTGCTGTACACCTTCCACTCTGATCGATTAGAAATGTAATGGACAACTGAAAAACACCACACCTGCTGGTCCACACAATCCTGGAACTGCCAACCATTCTTCGGTGATGTGTAGTTCATGAAAGTGCAATTTTGTTAAACAGCACTTTTGCTTAAAAGGAGTCGGTGATTTTAGATTCAGTACGGTGTATTTTCAATTCAGTAGGGTGTATTTTCAATGAATGAAAGTAAACCCAAAAGGACACCTCTGCCTGGTTCCTTTGTTCAAGCACAGATTATATGACAGGAACCATCCATTTTAATTTTCACCTCCGATCCCTCATATTCTACTAATTAACCTTATAATTTTATCAGGGAATGCACTTCCACTGCTCTACTCATAAAGTCCCAGTTTAATCGATCAAATCCTTTCTCTGCATCAAGACTCACCAACAGCAGTGGTATTTTCTTACATTTTTCTTTCCTCTGGATCATTACTGTTCTGTTACTGTTGTCAAATGTTTGCCTCCCCTCCTCAAAACCACATTGATCCATATCTATAAATTTTGGCATCACTTTTGCCATTCTTTTAGCCATTATAGACATAAACACTATAATCATGATTTAGTATTGAAATGGGCCTGTATGAAGTTGGTTCTGATGGATCTTTACCCTCTTTAGGTATTACAGCTACTACCACTTTCTTCCAGGATGACTGTACTTCTCCTCCTCTTAAAATACTGTTAAACAAAACCTTCCTGACCTTTATCAGTTTTTTTCCCTCCTAGCTTCCAAACTTCCACAGGAATACTATCCATTCCTGGGGACTTTTCTGTAGATTGGCTGTAAATCACCATTTTTATCTTACCTCCTCCTCCTATCCTGTTGGCAATTGAGCCTCCTCTACTTCTGACTTTGGCATATTTAATTCTTACATAAACATTTCCATTTGCATTTTTTCTTGATTTCCATATTTCTCTGCTTTACACAGACTTTCATAGAATTTCCCAAATATTTCTAATACTTCTATAGGATTGCTTGTTATCTTCCTTAATAAAGGCTCACAAAACTTGGCAACAGCCCTTTCTACTTTCTGTTGCCCAAGTCATTGTGCTAAAAGTTTTTGTGTTTGAGAGTTATCATCAAAAAACAGTTGCTTAACAGCAATCTTTCTAAACTTGTGCATATTATCAAGGTAATCCCTTATTTTCTGTTCAGCATTCTGCAGTTGCTCTTCTTCTTGTTCTGTGAGATTCTTCTATTTTGGAATACTTTATTATCTGTCAGTCCCTCTAAATAATTGTTGTTTCTTAACCATATCTCCATTTCTTTTATTTCCACCCTATTTTTAAATTCCACTTTAATTTTATCCCAGTCCCTAGCTATATCTTCAGAAAAACTTCAATCTTCTCTAATAGCTCCTGAATAATTTCCACTACTCATTCTTTAAATTCACTTCTTCAACAGATAGGTGGGAAAGCGCCAGTATCTCATTTTTATTTCATTACCCTGTTTATATTTTAGTTATTATTGGCACATAATCTGAAATAGTTATTGGGTGAGTATCAAGACCTTCAATTAAATCCACATGTTCCTGTGAAATGTGAATTCTGTCTAGCCTTGCCCAGGTTTGTATCTTGGGGAATAATATGTAAATTCACTCCAAGCTCCTAGTACTCATTTCACATCTTCAGTGCCAAATATTTTCATACATTTCTTTAAAAATCGACCCTCCTTTGTTATATTTTCCCTTCTGCCCCCCCAAACACATTTTCACTGTTGCAACTCAAATTGTACTCCCCACTAATAAGTAATATTCCTTGCTGAAAGCTAATTATTTCTCCCAGACTTTTCTTAAGTTCCATTATAGCAGTTTTCGGTGGAATACAAATGCATGCCAGTGTAATCCTCCTCCCTTACCTTTAGCAACTTAGTATTAAATCTATTATTGTCTTTTAAGCCTCTTCTATTACTATTTGAGCTCCTATTTCAATTAATATAGTTACTCCCCTCTTCCTTTGTCATAGGTATTCCTTTGAATAACCATCCTGAAAACTTTTCTTTATCAAATTCACAGTTTAGTTCTTTCCAAGTGTGTCTCCTGTAGCACAGCTATTTGCACTCTACATTTTTTAATATAGTTCGCTACTATTTTGTGTTTATGTATGAGACCATTAACATTTAAAGATATTATAGAAAGAATCATATTCTTCAGGGATTATTATTCCCACCTTTTATGTACAACAGATTTTTTGTTAAATGTCTAGTTCCAGCTTTTGTGTTATATGAATGCATTGTTTTCAGGCTAATCTTTTATATAATTCTTTTTTGTCATCTCCATTTGAGCCTATGTCACATCTTGGAGAACTTTTTGTTTTATTGAAAACCCTCAAACAAAAATACACACACACACTATCCCCATAAAACCTATTAACTTAACAACACACAAAACTATGTACATTTTCAAATATTAATGTTTTACCCGCCTAATAGGAACAAATATTCCAAACTGACAGCCACACATACACAGACTCAAGCTAATCTAAAAGAAAGATTATCTATGCTAAGATGCATGGTAGAACCTGTGATTATATTAAGTGTTACCTGGTTTTGTCTTATTTTTATAGTTCTCTCAGCTGGAAAACACTTGACTACTTTCAGTAAACGGTTTATCCAAGCCAGTTCACTTCATTGGATTATCTGCTACAGACACGAGAACCTGATACAAAGCTGTTTACTAGGAAAAAAGCCTGATAATATTATTTTCCATTTACTCCCTTTCTCTTAAAACTTATTATATAAAGCTAATGGCTTTAACCCAGTCATTATCCTATGCAAGAATGAGAAAAAGCACACTCATTTTTCTTTTGCCATACTCTTTTAACCAGATCTTTTTTTACATTGCAGTACCTACATTTCTTAAATCTGAACAAGGGGAAAGAGGGAAGGGAGGAAGAAAAAACAAAACAGGAGCACCTATTTACATTAGTATCCCCAATGCACTTAAAATAACTGAAACAAACTTTAGAACATGCAAAGAAAATCATGCACCATTTAACTAGTACTATTAAGAAAATAGTTTTACTTACAGTTAACTTTCCCCCTCCTCTTCCACTCTCCTGAGTATTTTTTCCTAAATATTAATGAAGTAGGGCATATCCTTTAAAGGACTTTTTAAAGTCCAAAAAAGTCTATAATTTCCAGATTTTCTTGTTCTGTCATATTTCACAAATATAATTATTGCTTTGTAATCCCACATGATTTTATTCTCCAAACAATAATGGCATGAAGTAGGGCATATGCTTTAGAGTCCTCTACAAGTTTAACAAAGTCCAAGAAAGTTCAATATTTCCAGATTTTCTTGTTCTATTGCTGTTCATCTCCATCTCCAAAACCATGTATCTGCTTCATTTCCAGTGCACTCTTGATTCTTCTAGTCAACTCCTTGCTTTTTCCCCTCTCTCAAGCATTTTCCACTGAAATGCTGGGAAAGGTTTCACTGGCACAGTCTCTTTCTGGTCTTTATTACCAAAAGAACAAGAAGCAGAATCTCTTTCTCTTTTACAGCTCACTTTTTGTTGGACAAACTTTTGTATTTCTTCTTTCGCAAAAAAATGATTTTGTTCCTCCAGTGGAAAAAAATAATTTGAGGATAGCTGGTTACAGCAGTTTGAATCTTATGCCTGCTTCTCAACATTCCCTGAATAATGGAATAAAATTATTTCTCTTCTGCCTGGTGTACTGTGAGTATTCATTCTCCACACTCTGCTGTCTTCCACTTTTAGAACGTTGTCCTTCTGCCACAGTTTTGTCAGAATCAACTCCTTCTGCTGGTAAGATTGCATCTTTACTATTAAAGGTCTAAGTTGTTTTCTCATAGCCAGGTTTGGAGCATACACATAATATACCCTTTCAATTAACAATTCCTATTGTGGAATACCAGTCCAGTTGTTTCTCAGGTACAGCAGAAAATCTCAGGTTTCCCCTACGTGCTCTGTCTTCCAATTCTATTATTTTTTTTAAACATCCCTTCTTGTGGAGTCTCATATTCAGCCAGCATTTTCTTCATTTGACCTCTGAGTTTTGCAGTTTTATTACCTTATCTGCATATCTGTTTAAAGCTTCCTCCATTTTTCCAGCCTTTTATTGTTTGAGTTGATATACTCCATCAGTGTTTCATTTATTTTAGTCAGGTCTGTGTCCAGTTGCTTTATATTTTCCTTAAGGTTACTGGAAGTCATGTCTGGAGCTTGTACTGATTTTTGCTGAACAGCTACTGTACTTTTCCCAGTCAGTGTTTTTTCATCGCCTTTTGTAGCTGATTTTCCTTCAGGTCCTCTGTATTTTTTCCCTGGCATCCAGGCAGTGCACTTACTATCCAGTTACTGAAATTTACTCAGAAATACAAGTCCACTGGCTTTTTCTGCTAAGTTTCTGTTTTCACATTGGGAGAATGGCTTTCATCATTCTGTCTTACTTTTAAAGCCTACTTGCTTACAATAACACTTGTTTATAGCTTAAGGCAAAGGCATTAATCTAGACATTCACCCTTGTAAAAGTAAGGGAAATTATCTTAATTCTACATATAATAAAACCAGTGCACTTTTACATCCCATCCCACCAGCTCAGAATCATAGCATATTAATACTGAACTTGCTTTTGTCCAGTGTTTACTCTATTGTTATGCTGTAAAGCCTATATTTTTTACAACTAAAAAAACAGTACTTACTTTAATATCCATATCATATACAACAGTCACTGAAAAGATCCCCTAAATTTAAAATACCACTGGCTACACATTACACCAAACTGCTTTATTATATATAACATGTGGTTTATATCAAGAAATGTATACAAATACTGACAAGAACACATTTTTTTTTTCATTTTAGTGTCCTAAATATTAATGATATAAAGTGGGGTATATGCTTTACAGTCCACCTATAAGTTTAACAAAGTCAACAAAAATCCAGTCTTTTTCAGACACTTTTTCTTGCAAAGTCATATTTCACAAATGTAATGCTTTTTAGTCTTCTCATTATTCAATTATTCCTATTCATCTCCATCTTCCAATACCAGACTCTGGTTCAAATCCAAGGTACTCCTGATTTTTCTGCTAAATTTCCCTGCTTCTTTCTCTCTCAAATGTTTTCCTTCATAGCATTAGAAATCTTTTCACTGTCAGTCTCAATCTATGAGGCTTACATTAGAATAATGAGAATCACACTCCCCTTCTGCTTGTTGGCTCACTTTTTGTTGAATAAACTTTTTATTTCCTCCTTAGCCTGTTCAGCATCACAAAATAACCAATTGCCCAGGAAAGATATTCTGAAGACAGCTAAATACAGCAGCTTGAATCTAACATCTGCCTTTCGACATTCCCTGATTTCTGGGATACATTTGCTTCTCTTCTGCCTAGTGTACAGCAAGAAATGATTTTTCTATAAACACTTTGCTGTCTCCAGTTCTTAATATTTTACCCTTCTGCCACAATTTTGTCAGAATCAACTTTTTCTGCATGTAGGATTACACCTTTACTAATACAGGTCTTGGCTGGTTTCTCATGGGCAGATTTGGACCATACAATTGATGTGCCCTTTCAATTAACAAATATCACTGTGGAACACCAGTCCAGTTGCTTATTTTTATCTTCAAAACATTAATGCAGCTTGTTCCTTCCAGTTTCTCTGGTACAGCAAAAAAAAAAAAAAAAAAAAAAAAAAATCAGCTTTTCTATGAGTTGTCTTCTAACTACTATTTTTTGAAAAAGCTCTTCTTGAGAAGCCTCATACTCAGCAAGCTTATTCTTCATTTTAACTTCTGACTTTGCAGTTTTATCAGTTCATCTGAACAGGTAGTTAAAGCTTTGTCTATTTTTACAGCCTTTTTACTTGAGTTTTGCTATATTGCTTCAGTGTTTCATTTATTTTAATCACCTCTGAATAGATCTGATTTATTTTTTTCCTCTAAATTACTGGAAGCGATGTCTTGAACCTAAGTTCCAGCTTGAACAACTTTTTGCTGAACAGCTGCAGAATCTTTCTCAGACAGTGTTTTCTCTTCACCTTTTGTGGTTGATTTTCTTTCAGGTTTACCAAATTTCGTCTTTGCTGCATCCAGGCAGTGAACCCAATAGCCAGGAATTGAATTTTATTCAAAATTCAGTTTCAATGACACTCCTTTTACTCGGTTTCTATTTTCACACTGGGACAGTTGAAGTTATGCAGCTGTTGATTAGTGTACAGCCATCTTAAAAGTCCAAAGTTTCATACTCCTTATTGTCTAGAAAATGCATGTTGATGCAGGCCTAATTTTCTATTAACTTTTAAGTGAAGGAGTAATATTTAAAACTTTTGTTTGATTTTCAGTCTTTGTCCCTGCATTATTTTTGGCTATGCCCAGAATTTCTGAGCAAAGACGTTGATTGTTATAAAGGAAGTCATACTTCTAAATTATCCCTGCTTTTACAGAACATCTCTAATTTTGCTTCACATTATTTGCCCTATTCCTAATCTGGTAAATCACTGAGAATTACAGACATGTCAGTAATGCTAGATGTTAAGACTTCCATACGTATTGTTTAAAAAAGCACCTGTTCTATTAACTTCTTAAGTGAATTAGAGTAATGTTTAAAATTGTCCCTGATTTTGGGCCTTGGACTATGTCCAGAATTTTTGAACAAAGAAGCATACTTCTCAGCTGTCCCAGATTTTGCAGAACATTTCTAATTTTGCTTCATATTTTTTCCCCATCACTTATCTTGGGGGTAAATAACTGAGGATTACAGAAAAATTAATAATGCAAGACATTAGTATTTCTGACATGTTATTGCTCAGAAAATGCATGTTCAAACAAATTTTGGAAGTGAATTAGAGCAATATTTAAACATTGTCCCTGATTTTGTCCTCCCATTATTTTTGGCTATGTCCAGAATTTCTGAGTAAAGCATTTAGGAGGTATGCATGCAGTGACTGCCACCACCCATGTTGTGGTAACACTATATAACAAAATGAGTGCGTATATTCTGCTGTGAGTAGTCTACTGGTCTCACTGCCCACAGTTTAGCAAGCTTCATAATAGTCTCTAATCTAAAATATATGTATCTGCCAATGACACAAACCAGCCTCTCTGTAATACTAATAATAAAAACAAAAAAACGGACCCACTCTGTTATCGGGTGAATAAGCACTTTTGTTCTTTTATTTTTTTTTTTTTAGAACTTCATCAGATTCATACTAATTAAAAATCACCATCCTTTTAAAACCTATTTCTTTTCAAACAGAAACTTACTTTGTTAAAAGCACAGGTACATAAAAGTTACCATCAGTGGATCACATATGCTGACTAAACTTATAACAATAGCTAGGGTAATACTATACTAATATTATATACATATTGTTTGTGTTAAAAATGCTGAGATTTTAAGAAATGATAAGTAAATAAATAAGTTCTTATAATCAATACAAGTCAACATTAAAACTAATTAAAGTGTCTTGGCTTAAAGCTGGAGGTAACTAGTAAGTGAAATCTGGTCATGTAACCCTTGGGATTATGTTGCATTTAACAGAATTTGCCAAAACACCTCTCTTGATTCTAGTAAAACTGATCAGTTTCCTCCTTGTAAATTTTGATTTGCCTTTTCTAATATACAAAAAATAAATTAATTAAAATTAGAACACTGCTTTGAATGTTTTGCCAGTGCATTCTTAAGATAATTTGTTTGATTTGCATAGTTGTGCTGGTATATTCTCACTTTCAATTTTTTTTCTGTCTTCCCAATGTAAAACGCCAGTCAAGATAGACATGTATCTAAATACACCACACCAATGGTGTAACAGTTAAAGGATCCATTTATTATCACCCTAGCGTATTTCCCCACCACTAAAATTCAGTGCCACATTAATAAATCTGTATTGTTTACATAATCCACACTTGTTCATTCCCTTAACTGATTGTCTTGGAATTATACATCTGTTGTTACTTTCAAAAATTTCCTTCATATTTCTTCCCTTTTTAAATACTAAGTTAGGGTGTTCTTCCGACTTCCCCATTAAATCAATCAGTCCAAACACACTAGTCCAGCCCTTCTCAAAAATGGACCTAATTTCCCTATTACAATCACGATATGTCAAAATCATGCTGTTCTTGTATTTGTTGTCCTGTTGCTTCACTTTTTTGGATGACTCAAAACCTAGCAACAGAGGTTTAGATTTCATATTTCTCTGTGTTTGAATAAATGGAGTTCTTCCAATATCTTTGTTGGGTATTCCCTTTCGAAAAACATTTCTTTAAGTTTTCCTAGTTTAATAATGAATAAATTATCATCAGTTATTAACCTAGATAAATGTATCATGTGGCCCCTCACTAAGTTCATTTCTGCCAAAAGGGGTGCGAAAATGTAGAAAACTGTTAGAGTAGGTGGGTTTCCTATAGATGGATGATTCAAAAATCTGTTCGTCATAATTTTTGTATAGTTTAACATCTAAAAAATTATAACTGTCCTTTTTGATCTGGTGTGTAAAAGACAAAAAAGTTGTTGTAGAATTAATATAATCAACAAATACACCAGTGGAGTCATGATTCCCTTTCCATAAAATCATAATATCATCATTTTCCCACCACCAAATAACTATATTGGCAAATACAGGTGCAGCAGATGCCCCCACAGCCATACCTCTCATCAGTTTGAAAATTTCTGCCTCAAATATAACAAAATTGTTTTTAATACTAAGTCCATTAACATGTAAAAGACTAACAGTATTGTGATTGTAGGCAGTGCCTATTAGTGCTTCTAAGAATATGATCATACCTTCATCATCATAACTTAAATGGTCTAATGGTACATTGCTCTGACTATGGTGTACAGGGTCCTGGGTTCGAGACTTGACAGGGCTTATTATCTTAATCCAGGCCATCTTTTTCTGGAGAAGGATCCCCTGCACCCTAGTGGCAGGAGTGTGCAGTTAGAACTTGTCTGATCGAAGACTGCTGGAACGGGGCTCAGTTTTTAGCTTTTTATTGGTTAATTTGTTTAAATCAGTTTCCTCATTTGCTACTGTTATATTAAAAAAAAATACACTTTATGCATCGCCGCTTAGCTAGGGTTAAAATATTCCTGGTGCCATAAAGTCTGCTCTTCAAATTTTCGCTTAGAACTAGCCAGTTTTATAGTTTTAGCACTCAAATCTGTTTCTTTGATTTCAGCACTTGTTCAGAACTCACTGTAAGCACTAAATAAGCTACAAATTACGACAGCACTCAACTTTCCTCACTTGTCTAGAGGAAAACAGTTTTTAGTACTTAATAAATAAGCACCTATCCAGACATGTCTATGGGTCAGCTCCCAGTGTTTTCTCCTGTCTACCTGATGAATATGGGCATCTTGGGGCAATGCAGCAATTGCCTCATGAACACAGACAACCCTCTCCTCCTACCACCCAACACTACAACCTATGAGAGATGAACTTATATAGCCAAACGGGAAGCAAAAATCTCTTCACCCAAGACTGGACTAGACAGTCAAGAGGGGAGGATAAACACTTGCACCACACCACACTCATTACATAGTCCGTCAAAACCTACACCACCAAAACACACACATTGAAACACAAAACACATACCTACATTCACAGAGGCTCTCAATAAAAATCTGCCCAAGCAACAGAGACCTCCAAAGCAGAAATGCAAGCAACCTCCACCTCCCAACACAACCCAAATGACACATAGCCCACAAACTCAGTGTGCCACCCAACCACAGCCCATAAGGCATAACAATGTACCCAACACTCTAGTCATAGGTGACTCTATAGTCAGGCACACTGGTGTTCCACTCACCAGGCTAAACAAGGAGAAAGTTACTGTCAGGTGCCAGGATCTGCCACATAATGCACGCAGTCAGGTCACTCCACAACAAGTACAAATATGACTCTGTCATTGTCCTTGTTGGTGTGAATGACCTGAGAAGTACCTCCCTGGACTACATGAAAAGAGACATGGAGGAGCTCTCCGATCTTGTAGCCCAGGCAGGTATGACCCTAGCCCTGAGTAGCATCCTGCCATCACCTAGAATGATACCACAGTACAAGGACAAAATGATTGACTTCAACAATTGGCTAAGCTTCTGGTGTCATTCTAAGGGGATCCAGTATCTATCTGCCTGGGATGACATGATCGACAGACCACGATGCTTTGCCAGAGATGGCCTGCACCTGTCGCCCTTGGGGTTCCAGATACTGGCTAAGGCTCTTGCCACGCCTATAGTGCCTTTTTTAGGCAAGGTTCAAATGAGAAATTCACCATTGTAACAGGTACAAGCACGCAAAATCTGAGGGTAATGCTACTCAATGCTAGAAGTCTAAACCACAAAATGTACTCACTTGAGGCACTCCTTAAAATGGAGAACATCGACATTTGTGCAGTGACAGAGACCTTGCTCAAGGCTCCAGAGAGCACTCCTGCATTACCAGGCTATAATTCATACAACACCTTTTGGCCACCCAACCTGGACCGAAACACTAAAGGCAGGGGCATGTCCATATTCATTAAGGATATCCACACCTCCAGGCTAGTTGCTCAGCATAATGCATCCGAGATTATCCAAGTGCAACTAACTCTGGGCAAGACCACAATCCAAATTGTAACTTGCTACAGATCCCCCACCATGCCCCAGGATTCCCACTCCTCATTTCTTGATACACTGGAAAATATTAGGGTACAACACAACACCCTAATAATGGGCAATTTCAACTACCTCACCATTAACTGGAAAACTACTCATGTACCAACTCTTTTGCTCAACGTTTTCTGGAATTCATAAATTCCAGTATGCCTTGGATCAACTTATCCACACCCCCACCAGGGGCAGCAATATCCTAGACTTGGTCATTACCAACATGGGCGACTGGTGTTCCACACTACAGGTCGATTCCTCATTGGTCAGATCCAACCACAAGCTAATCACCCTAGACATCCACATCCCACCCCCACCCCCCATTAGGGAAAACACTGTAAAAAATTTCTCCAAAGCCAACTTCACGCTTCTTAAAACAGAAGTGGCAAACCTCACCACACTCATCTAGATGGACAATAGAGGTACAACTGCTGAATCCTACACAAATGCACTTTATAAGCACTTACATGAGTGCATGGATCATGCTCTCTCTAACAGAACCAAGATGCTACCCTCCAAAAAAAGGAAGCCAATCTGGTGGTCTCAGGCATAAACAAACTCTACAACAGAAGAAAGAAACTGCTGCAAAAAAAGAGTAAAATCCCATGATTGAAGGAACTCCCTGGTCAGCCTCAGTAAGAAGCTGAGATCTCTCATAAAATCCTCCAAAGCTAGTTATGAAAACAAAATCACCACTGTTTCTAAAGACAACCACAAAGCATTCTATAGCTATGTCAAGAATATCAATGGCAACACTCAGATCTGCTCTGAGTTACAGCACAATGGCACTAAATATACAGAAGCAACTGATATTGCCGACATCCTGGCAGACAGGTTCAGTGCTAACTTTACCCTCCTCTAAACCCCTAAAGGGCCCATCTCTATACTGGAAGAATGCAAAGTTCCTTTAATCATGGCTGCACAGGTAAAAACCACACTCTCCAAAGCCAAGAACATAGCATCCATGGGACCTGACAACATCCCAGGCTGCGTTCTACATGAACTACAGAACAAACGGGCACCCCACCTAAGTACCATGTTCAATCATAACCTCACCTCAGGCTTTGTGCCCACTGAATAGTGCACAGCGATGGTTATCCCACTGCACAAAGGGGATCCACCAATGACCCCAGGAACTACCGCCCCATTAGCTTGATAAGCCTGGTCTGCAAGGCCATGGAACGTATCATCATGGAACCTATAAACAATGACATTGGTAATCTCCAAACTCTGGACCCCACCCAGTTCAGGTTTGTAAGTGGCAGATCATGTCTCCTAAACTTGATAGACTTCTTTGAAGCAGTCACCAAAGCTGTAGATGAGGGTAAGGTGGTTTACACAGCCTATCTAGATCTCGCCAAGGCTTTTGACACCATCCCCCACTCTGGAATTATAGATAAACATACTAACTACACATAAATCCCTATGTCACAAGATGGGTTGCCAACTGGCTCACTGAGAGAAGCCACACTGTGAAAGTAGCAGATTCCAAATCCCGACTTCAGACCAGTGACAAGTGGAGTACCACAAGGTTCAGTCCTGGGTCCTCTCCTGTTTGGTATCTACTTCTCTGAAGTACAGGCTAACACAGAAGGTTTCTGGCTCATGAAGCTCACAGATGACTACAAACTAGGAGCCATAATCAAAACTCCTAACGATGTGGACATCCTACAAAAGGGCCTCACTGAGACAGATGCCTGGTGCCAAAGCCATAGCCTCAAGCTCAATGCCAAAAAGTGCATCATCATCCCTTTTGGTAAAAACTCTGTACCCATGAACTACCACATAGGTGGCAGCCTACTTAACACCAAAAGTATGATAAGAGACCTTGGGACACAGGTGGACAATAGTCTCTCCTTTGATAATCACATTGCCACAGTTGTCAGGAAATCCTTCTATGTGGCACACCTCATCACAAAAGGTTTCTCATCCAGGAAAAAAAGAGGTAATTGTTTCCCTCTACTCAACACTCATTAGACCCATTATAGAGTACAATGCCCCTTCTGGTATGTACCTCACAAGACATCTACAACAACTGGAAAGGCCACAGAAATACCTCACAAAGAGGATTACCGGCCTCAAACAGATGCCCTATGTAGACCGTCTCAAAAAACTCCAGCTTTACTCTGTCACATATCGACTACTCAGAGGTGATCTCTGCCTAACATACAAAGCTATGTCAAACCCAGAGCTGTTGGACATGCTCCACTTAAAGAAATCCCAATCCCTCCGAGCTACACACTCTTGGGACCTAAACCTTGTCACCACAATAAACAGAACATGCTGGAAGGATAGATTCCTATCCCAGAGACTTCCCATTCTCTGGAACAACCTACCTATCTATATCAAACAAAGCTCCTCATTAGCACTCTTCAAGAAAAATCTTGATGATTGGATGGGTAATAGGAAATTCACCCCAGGGATCTCTTCTGTGGCTCTGATAGACAGGGACACAGGAAAATAATTTTTTTGGGTGGTGAAAGCCAGGGTACCTTTTTGGCTAGGCATATATAGGCCCTAGGGCCAATAGCCTAGTACCTACCTATGAACCTATGTAGAATCACTAAGAAAGTACAGTTGTGTACACTTACCATAAATGTAGATGTTCGAGTGTATTCATATTCCAAGCCATGCAGTGATGCTCCCTGGTGCAGAACTTGCTGAGCTGATGGTTGGTGTGGGAGGCAAAGAGGTCGACCTTCAGGGTGCCCCATTTCTGACTTATTAGGGTGAAGGTTCTTTGGTCTAGCTGCCACTTGTGTGGGTCCAGAAGATTTCTGCTTAAGTGGTCTGCCAGAGAGTTTAGAGAGCCTGGCAGGAATTGTGCTAACAGGTGGAGTTGCATGGCAGAGGCTGTGTGCCAAAGGGTCATGGCCAGCCTGCATAGAGGGTAGGCGTGAGTCCCACCCTGCTTGCTGATATACCACATCACAGTGGTGGTGTCTGTTTTGATCAGGAGAACCCTGGGGAGAGAAGAGGCCTGAAAGCTGTCAATGCGTGCTGGACAGCTAACATCTCTTTTTGGTTGATGTGCAGATAGATTTGCTGTGGACTCCATTGGCCCTGTATGCACCTGCTGCCCAGGTGTGCACCCCAAGCATCATCTGATGCATCTGTGGTGAGGGTCTGGGTGGTGGGGAGTGGTGAGAAAGGTAGTCCCTTGTTGTGGCAGCATGCTGCTATCATTGGTATAAGAGCTTCCAGGTCTTGAGAGTGTTGACACCAAAGGCTTTTTAGGTACCATTGAAGTTTCCTCATATGCAGTCTGGCATATGTAATGAGTAGAATGCAAGATGCCATGAACCCCAGAGCTTGCAGGATTTTCCTTGCAGATAACTGGGGTCTGGTGGCTAGATGAGAGAAGTAGGCTGTCAAGTAGGTTTCCTTTTCTGGTGTAAGGAATGCCATCTGGGATGCTGTATCCAGGCTTGCCCCCAGGAATATAATCCTTTGGGTGGGTACTAGTTTGGATTTCTTTTTGTTGATAGTGTACCCTAGGGAGGTCAGTAGGGACTTTAGAAAGGACAGGTGCTTGAGCAGCTTTTCCTGTCTGCCTGAATTAGGCAGTCGTTTAAGTATGGGTAACTTTGGATATTCCTTTGTCTGAAAAAGGCAATGGCGTTAGCCAGACATTTTTTGAAAACTCTGAGAGCAGTAGATAAGCCAAAGGGAAGCACAGAGAACTGAAAGTGCAGAGATCCTGCCCCGAAACCTAGATATTTCCTGCATGATTCCCTGATAGGAATGTGGAGGTAGGCCTTTTTTAGGTCTAGGGAGGCTAGCCAGGCATCCTTGGAGAGCATGGGGTAGCAGTTGCTGAAGGGTGAGCATTTTGAATTTTGGTATCACCAGGAAGGTGTTTAGAATGGATAGATCGAGGATGGGGTGCCAGGTGCCCTCTTTTCTTGGTACCAGAAAAAGCCTGGAGCATGAACGTGCTCTATTGCCCTCATAGAGAGCAGGGAAAGGACTTGCTTTTTGGCCTCTGCCCACTGGTTTGGAGGTAGATCTGGGAACTCTTTTGGGGTTGGAAGAGTGTGGAAAGAAAATTCGTATCCCTGGGACACTATATTGAGGGCCCAGCAGTCGTTGGTAATGGTGGCCCAGGTGCTTGCATGGAAGGAGAGTTTTCCTCCTAGGGGCAAGTGCAGGTGGGCAGAGGGAAGAGTGGGGGTGGAGAGTCATTGTGAGTTCTTACCATGAGGGGTGGTTTTGAACTCCCTGGTTTTGAAGTGGGGGAACTCCACTGCTTTGATCTCTGCATTCCCTGTGGCTGTTGTCTGGAGGGGTCTGCTTCCCCGGGGTATGGGCTGAACTGACCTGGTGGGGGCAGGAAAGGACCAGTGCTTGGAAGGGCAATGCTTGCTGAACCTGTAGGAAATCTTAACTGTCTGCATAGATTTAGTTTTTTCTTCCATCTTTTTTAAGACCTCCTCTGCCTTGGTGCCAAATAAGCTGTCTTTGTGCAAGCGTGCATCCAATAATTTAGATTTGACATGGTCTGGCAAGGGCTATTCCTTGAGCAAAGCATGTCTTCTAAGGACGGAACTAGTGACTGCTGCCCTTGCAAGAAGCTTCTAGGGTGTCAAAACCACAGTGTAAGGTATGCCTAGTTACTTGACTTGCAGAATGCATTAACTCTTGTAACTCTCTATATTCTGCACAAGCAGGAAAGGAAGACACTTTTTGTTTGAGGAGGTCCATGGTATGTTGCTGAAATTTTAGCATATGGAACTGACAGTTTAGTGCTCTAATAGCAAGAGTAGCAGAGGTGTATACTTTTTTACCCCATCTGTCTAGTGCTCGGGAATCCCTATCTGAGGGGGTGGGATTCTTAGCAGAGGTTGCTTTAATTCTTTTAGGCCCTTGAGAAATTACCTCAGGGTCAGCAGTAGGATTTTTGAAAAGAAATTTGTGAGAGTCAGGGACTCTGTAATACCTGTCAGGTTTTCTGGGAGCAGGAGTCAAACTGGATTCCAGGAAAACATCCTCCACAAATCCAGGACTGGGGGAATGGCCAGGGGTCTGTGCTGTGGAAGATCTAAGAATTCTCTGAGTGTCTTTTTAGACTGAGGATAGTCCTGACATTCCCATTGGAAATGCTCCCTTAAGGTTTGAAGGGTTTTCCCAAAGGAAAAGCCCTCGAGTGGAGAGGCTGAAGGAATATATTCCTCTGCATCAGAATCCTCATAAGCAGAGAGGGGTTGCATGTCTTCATATTCAGATGCATCAAAGTTATCAGACTCCTGTTCAGACAAAACTACTGGGGACATATCTCTTTTTCTTTTGCAAGGGGTAGCTTGGCTTCCCCTGATCAGCATGATAAGGTCTTCCACCATTTTAAGCATTTGAGGCAAGGAAGCAGGTGCCTAAGATTGGGTCGTCAGTTTCTTGGGTGTGGTTCATACCTTGGGCCATAGAAACTTGGTAGTTTTCAAAAGAATGGTAGACGCGAAAGAAGTCATCGGTTTGTATCAAATACTTCCTCGGAAGCCGGTGCCTGCTCAGCGGCTCTGGACCCATCCAAGGTAGAGACAGCCACAGGATCTGTAGTCGAAGAAGAGTTTTGCGGCATACCGGACTCTGAAAGGGTCTTGGTAGCGGCCTGCGAATCCACAGAAGTGGGCATCAGGGGCTGCGGAAATGCCTCACTGAAGACCGGAGAAATGACGACTAGCTTAACAGAAGCATCGTCCGTAGGTTTGGACCTGTGCTGTCTGTCTATATACTTCTGTTTTTTTCGGAAGATCTGCTGTCAGATGGTTTACCAAAGCCATATCGGAACTCGAGGACTGTAAGCGAAAACATCTAGTTACAATAAGGACCCAACGATGTATAGTTCTGGCATTAAACAAAGCACAAAAGTGACAGCGACGGATGTTGTGGTCTGGGCCTAAGCAAGTTAAGCAGTAAGAATGAAAGTCTCAGTGTGGTATTTGCTTTCCACAGGCGAGACAATTAACTTTTTCAGACATCAGTTAGAGCAAGAAAAAAGAATCCCCAATGGGGTACTTTGCTTTAGAAGACTTCAGCTTCAATTCTGAAGACAAAACTCAGGTAGCGGCCAACTGGCATTCGTGTGATCTGCTTCTGCTTCAGGCTCCTCGGCAAGAAAGACTGATGTAATGGTGTCGGCTGCCTCACTTTATACTACTGATGACCTGACATCAGTCCTGAAGCAACAGCAACTGATGCAGAAATACTAAGCCTCTGGTATTCGGGCCGGTCGAGGGCTACCCTGGCAGGGATAACCCAAATGTGATGACTGCAACAGTGAAACAAGAAGAACATCAGATCTTTCATATCTATACAGAGAAAAACATCATCATTGTTATAATCACATTCTGCCATTTAAGAAAATGCCAAGAATCAATTAAGATGTCTGTTCTGTCTTGAAAAAAAGCCCTTTAGTTTTTGGTCCACACATTTTGTCATGGTTTAGTCTTTGACCCCCTTGGAGCTATAGTGGGTCTCATGGGGGGGTCCTCTAAACATCTGTGGACCTTTAGAATACCGAATAAAGAAGGTATATATGGCTTTTTGACTTTAATCTTTTCATCTTTCATCTTTCAGCATGAAAATTAAATTACATGAATAACTCTTCTAAGCCCGACTGATTTTATCATAGGCAATATTCAATACATTGCATGAACTGGATGTGAAGCACAGACCTTCATGTAAATAATCTATCATTTTCCCTGTACAAGTGAAATTTTCCATAATAACAAATTCCCTCCCTTATTGGGTTTCATGATATGAAAGTTTTTGTTGTTTCTTAATTCACTCAGTAACTTCTCTTCTCCTGTTAAATTACTATTAATATATTTATTAAATTGCCTTGATTTTGCTCTCAAATCTGACTCTCTCAGTTTTTTCAAACAATACACACTAATATTTCAAGCTTGGGCATTAATGCCCTTCTAGCTTGCCAATATACCAAAATAAGAAGTTATGTACTCACCATAACGTTCCGTGTTTGTTGCCCATGATCTCGCCTTCATTCTTGCTGGTTGGGTTCAGAACTGAGCATCGGTTCTGACTTGGCCTATTACTAAAGCTTGAGAGCTTCCACTGGCTCGAGGCTATACCCTATGCCATGATGCCTAGGGAAGATTACCCAGATCTTGTTTGCAGACTACTAACATTTTAGAAACCATATAGTAAAACAAAGGTAACAATTCTTAGCCTATGACTCATGAGGCCAGAGGGGAAGCAGAGAACACCAATAAAAATTTCCTCTTGATCCTTCAGGAGCGAAGATTGGGGGAAGGAGGGTGGGAAGGCAAGAATGAAGGTGAGATCATGGACAACAAACATGGAACATTATGGTGAGTACATAACTTCTTAATGTTATGTTGTCCTATATCGCCTTCATTCTTGCTGGTTGGGACAGCGTTCCCAGCACCTTCTTTCTCGGGTGTCTCAAGGGACTAAGCTCTTCAGAACAGTGGAACCAAAGGAAGCCCTGTTCCGGGAGGCCACATCTACTTTGTAATGAGTGAAGAGGGTATGAGGATTGACCCATGTGGCTGCTGCACAAATTGAGTCCAAAGGTAACCTAGCCTGAAAGGTGGTCGAAGTTGACATAGCTCTTGTTGAGTGTCCCCCTAATCTTTCCTGGTAATTGTTTATGTTGAGAATTATATGCATAGTTAATAGTGTCAGCAAGCAATTTTGATAACATAACCTTATAAACTGGTGCACCTTTTCAGTTATCTGAGAAGATGATGAGCAGCTGGTCAGATTTCCTAAACTCCTTTTTTCTATGCAAGTAGAACTGTAATTTCCTGTGGACGTCCAATTGGTGTAGCTTATATTCCTCCCGGTTGCCATAGTTTGGAAAGAAGACAGGCAGGTCAATGGACTGATTCAAATTGGTCTCAGAACATACTTTGGGAAGGAATGAAGGATTCATTCTAAGAGAAACTCTGTCTTTGTAAAAAACTAGATAGGAAGGGCAAATGGACAGAGCTTGGAGCTCTGAAACCCTCCTAGCTGAAGTAATGGCTGTTGGACTTTTCCAGGTCAGAAATTTTAGTTTGCAAGAGGAGGCTGGTTTGTAATGTGGTAGAATCAGAGTAGTCAGTACCAAATTGAGGTCCTAGAAGGTGGTGGTTCCCTTATTGGGGGTGTTAGTAGAAAAGTACCTCTCAGGAAGGCTTTGCACAATCTGTGAGACATTATTTTTTATCCCATGTCTCCTGTGTGGCAGTTAGATATGGACGCTAATTGTACTCATATGATAGCTGCTGCAGCACCTTCACTGAAAATCTCTAAGAAATTCAAAATTTTACTTACAGGGGCTGTAAAGGGGTTTATGTGATTCTTGGAAGCCCAACAAGAAAACCTTTTCCATTTGTTAGCATACAGATTTCTAGTTGTTGTCTTATGAGATGAAACCAAAATGTGATGCACTGCAGGGGGGATATGTCTGGAAGGCTGGCTAAGACTGGAAGTAGAGCAGCCAAGCTGTCAGCTTGTGGGTTTGGATAGAAGGATGGAGCGTTCCTGACTGATGAGTCAGAAGATCTGGTACCAGGTCCAGAATCCATGGCTCCTCTCAGAGATGGGGCCACAGGAAGGGGAACCAGATTTGATGAGGCCAGTACAGAGCGATGAGAATTAACCTGCAGCTCAATGATTTGGCTTTCTGTAGAACTATGGGGATTAGAGGAAATGGGGGAAAGGCATAAAGAAGTCCTGGGGGACAATCATGAACAAGCGCACCCCTTGGTGACTCCGCTGGAGGGTGGATTAGGGCAAGGTAGATAGGCTGCGGTGGTGCAGCGGTTAGTGTTGTCGCCTCACAGCAAGAGGTTCTCTGGTTCGATTCTCGGTTGGAGAGCCTTCTGTGTGGAGTCTGTATGCCCTCCCCGAGGTCGAGTGATGTTTAAAGACATGCAGGTAGGTGCATGCATGACTGGGTTTGCCTTCTTTGAAGGTTGGGTGTTGGGCTGGCATCTCGTCACCGTAAAAATCCACTGCCACTCATTAGCAGATCAGAGTTCCACTGTGGCAACCCCTAACTGGGAAAAGCCAAAAGACATTAGTTTAGCTGCTGCATTTGGTGTTCATGAATATGGCAAAGAAGTCGCAGCAAGGCTGGCCCCACTTGCAAAAAATCTGGTTCGCAATTTCCTGTTTCAGGGGCCACTCGAGGCATCAGAATTGCTCTGCTTAATTTGTCCGTTATCATGTTGGATCTCCCCAGAATGTGCATTGCAATCAGAAAACATTGAGAAGATATTGCCCATTGCCATACTCTCTGAGTCTCTCGACACAGGGGGTAGGAACTGGTTCTGCCTTGTTTGTTGATGTACCACACTACCGACATATTGTCTGTCTGTATTGCAATCGTACCTAATGGAAGAGAGTTCTGGAATGCCTGCAACACCAGAGGCACCACTCTCATCTCTAGGGCATTGATGTGCAAATGGTACTCATGTTCCTGCCAAATTCCTTGGATGGTCTTTCCCAGATAATGCCCCCTCACCCTAATTGGGAAGTGTTCGTGGTCACTGTAGCTACTGGTTGGGGGACAGTGAACAGCCTGCCTACAGTCACCTGTTTGGATTGTAACCACCAGCGTAGATCCCTCTTGCAGGAGTCTGCGATGAAGATTTTGTGGGACATGGGCAACTCCTGCATGAACCATTGAGTAATGAGTAGCCACTGTAGGACTCTCATATGTAGATGTGCCAGAGGTACTAGTGTTATAGCACCCGCTAAAGTGCCCAAGACCTTTAGAACAAACTTTGCCTGTACTTTTTTCTTCAAGAGTAAGATGGACACTTGATGGCATGGTGTCTGTACCCTGTAGTGAGTCAATATTGCTACCATGTCTTTTGTGTTTAAGTCTGCTCCTATGTATGTAACATGCTGTGATGGCAACAAGGCAGATTTTTCGAAATTTATTGTAATGCCCAGTTCCGAACATAGATGGATGGTGGTGTCTCTTGCCT
The DNA here is from genome assembly GCF_019279795.1 of Protopterus annectens. Lineage (NCBI taxonomy): Eukaryota > Metazoa > Chordata > Ceratodontiformes > Protopteridae > Protopterus > Protopterus annectens. The sequence goes on from NC_056726.1 coordinate 1,722,452,980, forward strand.
TGGTTAGTAGATGCTCAGTGGTGGCGGTCAAGATTCAGTAGTCTAAGTAGGGAAACACCTGGAATCCTAGATGCCTCAGGTGAGCTGTGACTACTGCCATGCATTTGGTAAACACTCTGGGGGCTGTAGTGAGGCCAAAGGGCAGAGCTCTGAATTGGTAATGGCTGGCTCCCACCTGGAAGCGCAAATATCGCCTGGATCGCCTGTCCATTTTTATATGGTAGTATGCATCCTGGAGATCGATTGAGCACATCCAATTGTCTTGCCCCAGACAGGAGATTATAGACTGCAGTGTCACTATCTGGAACTTTGCTTTTTTTACGGACTTGTTCAGTGTGCTGAGATCCAAGATGGGTCTCCAATCCTCTGTTTTCTTTGGAACTAAAAAGAACCTTGAGTAAGTTCCATGGGGACTTCTTGGATGAGTCTTTTTCTTAGCACCTTTGTATTGCTAGGGATGCTTGATCCCTTTGAAAGGGAGGAATGTCTAGGACTGATCTTGTTCATGGGGGCTGGGTGGAAAAGGGTATGTTGTATTCCCTGGATATTATCGACTGTACCCATTTGTCTTCAGTAATTTTTAGCCAGGCTTTTGGGTAAAGTGACAGTCTGCCTCTGACTGCCTCCAGAGGTGGGCAGGCAGGCCTCCTTTTGAGAGCGCTGGAAGGGTCTGCCAAAGAATGTATCTCTGTCACCCTGATTTTGACCCCCTCTGCTGCAAGGTCAGGATCTTCCATTATTATTTCCCCCTCTGCCCCTGGAGGAAATGTCACCACGTGCATCCGGCGAAGCCCTTTGTGATTTATGGAATCACATTTTCCCACCCTTCTGGCCTTTGGGATAAGGCCCATTAGGGATGGAAAAATGTACTCCCACAGCAGACAGAGTTTTGCCTTCTTGCTCGTACCTAGTGAGAGTCTCTCTCACTTTTGGTCAGAACAAGGACAAGCCATCAAAAGGGGTGTTAATGGACTTGAAGGGTTCAGCAAACTCATAAAGGCACATCCAGAAATGTCTCCTCAGAGCTATTCCTGTGCCTGCTGCCTTACTCACTCTATCAGCTTCGTATGAGATGAGCCTCATGGAGGAACTGACTACAGAACTTAAGGTAGTGAGCTGAGAGGTCACCTTATCTGACCCCCCCCCCGTTGTAGAACCTTGAAGGGTATCTCCTAGCTCCTTCAGGAGATCCCTTTGGAGTCTTGCAAATTGGGTTAAATAGTTCAGTGGCCTGAGTGGAAAGGCCACTGATGAGAACATATGCTTCCCATATCTGTCCATCATTCGAGATTCCTTATTCGGTGGATTGACAGATGAAGTCATCTCAGCTAACTCCTTTTTGGAGGCCATCACCACCATAGCATCTACTGGGACACCTTTGGTTAAAAACTCCTTATCTGAAGGGGCAGTTATGAATTTGTTGGGCCTCCTCAGAACAGGTTTCACAGATTCTAGAGAGCCCCATGCCTTTTGAATGACTACACCAAGGGGCTGGTCAAAAGGCGGAGACACCCAAGAGGTGGAGGGTCGAGATCCAAATGCCTCCAGGTAAACAAGACTCATCCTCAGAAGGGGTAAGGGTCTTCCAGCCACCTGTTTCAGGATCTCTAGGATGTCTGAGAAGGAGACATCCTCGGAGGGTGACCGTGGGGACCCTTCTGAATCCTCTAAGTCCATATCAGAAGTGACAGACTCCTCAGGGGTTCTAGATGTTTCCACTTACAAGTTCTCTTCTGAGGGACCTTCCTAGATGGCTCCTCTGGGGAGGTTTCAGAAGAGAGTGACTCAGCCAATGGGGCATCCTGAGTCATTGGTTCTCTATGCCTGGGAGGGAGGGATGGTACAGAGGCAGATACCAGCACTTTTGGGCGACGAGTGCCTGGATCTGAGGGTGGAGCCATCAGGGGTGACAGCACACTCCTCATCACCTCGAAGGCACCACAACCTGGGCCCGAGGGAGCCTCAGACTCCGAAGAACTAGGAGACTTCCCCCGTGCCAAGGAGGTGGGCTCAGAGGCTGATGTACATGCCGAGCTCACTCGCGCCAAATCCCCAAGAGGTAAATTCGGATCTGACAAGGTCCAACCCGACTCTCCTCCCCAGACCCGACGGGGGATCATCAGCTCCCAGACTCCTCCACAGAAGATGGTACCGAAGAGTTTGGTGCAGAAGTCGGGGCCGAAAACCCAGGGGTGAGTCTCGGCACCGACAGTTCCACCACAAAGACATCCAAGCACTCTGGCTCTGAAACCACTCGGGTCAGAGGAAGAATAGCTGAAGGGGAAGGAGCAGAAGTCAGTTCTAATTCCTTTTGGGCTGGACTCAAAAGGATCTTGGCTAAATCCGGAGTCTGAACCAACCTCTTGACCACCCACTCCACATCGCCATCCGATAGACTCCTGGATGATCGAGAGGATGGGGCTGATGATTTTATGCTGCCAGCCAGAGACTGTAAGATGGGTGACTAAGGGACTGAGGATAATGGCTCTAAGATTGGGGACCGGCTCCATACATGAATCCTGGTTGGTTCTGACAAAACTGGTGGAACTGAAGGAGCAGTTTCCTTGGGCCCAAGAGCCTTTGGGTCCAAAGTCAAATCCTTGGAGGGCTTCTTAGCTGGCTGAGAAGTAGGAGCTGAGGAAGAAGCCCTTTTAGAAGACTTGTCCGATTTTGGTGAGTGGGACGATTTTGAAGAGGTATGGTTCTCTTTGACAGCCTCAGCAAATAGTAGCATTCCTTTAACCATCAGCTTGTTTCTACGTTCCTGTGGTACCCTGGAACTGAAACCATGACATACTGAACATGAGTCTTGGAGGTGCACTGCACCTAAACAGTAGACACAGCTAGTGTGTCCTTCTGTTAACGACATTTTCTGAGTACAGGAGTCGCATTTTTTGAAGCCAGACTGCTTCACCTTTCTGCCTTCCTTGGACATAGTAACAACCAACACAACAACCATAACAATATTGTCCAGGGACTATGTAAAAGATATAATAATGGTTACAAAAAACTATCAAGCAATCAAACACCACACTAAACAAAAAGGTAATTATCTAACATCTCTAACTCAAATGACAAAACCTCTTAGAAAAGGGGGAAAGGAAGGAAAAAGTTGTCCTCTAACTTAGACAGAAGAAGAAAGAAGACAAACTCTCTAACTTAAACGGGTACATTACGTTATAAGTTTTAGAGTTGAAAAGATGGGACAGGGAGGTATAGGCCTAGCAAAAGTGATGGTCAGCCACAACAAGCACACAAGCAAGAAAAAACTTAGGGATTCAGTACCGTGAAACCTAAAACACAGTCAACTAGTAAAACAGAAAAATATATATGAAAAAAATTTTGAAACAGACTAATAGTATCCAAAAATGAAGTTCACTTAGCCTGAGCCTAGTGAGAAGCACCCAATCTAGTGTAGGGACAAACGAGATCTGGTAATCTTCCCTAGGCATCATGGGATAGGGTATAGCCTTGAACCAGTGGTAGCTCTCAAGCTTTAGTAATAGGCCTAGTCAGAACTGATGCTTGGTTCTGAACCCAACCAGCAAGAATGAAGGCGAGGTAGGACAACATAACATCACTTGTTCACATAAGTGTGCAGGCTGTTCTTAAAAATATCTAAACTAATACTTGCTTTAATGTAACTTGGTAGTTTGTTTCATGCATCAGGTGCTCTCTCAGTGAACCAATTAGTACACTTCTCATTCCTCTAGAATCTTCTAGACAGGTTGTCTGACGATTCTCTACTACTTTTTTATAACCCCAAACAAACAAACCCCAAACGTCCTATTCACCTGAATAAGATCTCCTCTTAGATATCTATGATAGACACTATACAAGTTCAGATATTTTAGTTTTTTATAATAACTTAAATCTTCACATTCATGGATGCCATTGGTATATTTCTTCTGTACTCTTTCCAGTTTTCTTTTGCTTGTTTTCTTATAAGGTTTCCATATTGTTATTCTATACTCAAGTTTGTATCTACTGTAGCAAACAAACAATGACTTCATCATTTCTGATTTCCTAGACTTTATAAATATTTTTATACAACCTAAAATTCCATAACTATCATTAACCAACTGGCTGATATGATTAGAAAAACTCATAGCTGGATCTACCTATATACTCAGGTAAATGAGTCTACAGTTTCAATCACTGTGTGCTGTATTAAGTATTCACCTTTCAGTTTATGTCTCCCAAATCTCACATGCGTAGTTTTTGATGTATTTATCAGCATATTATTCTCCTGTGCCCAGATAGTCAAGTTTTTTTGCAGACATGCCTTATCTGTAACACATGCAATCACTTTACCCAATTTCAGGTCATCTGCATATAGAGTGTAGAACACCTCAGATGAAAAAGGTAGGTCTAAAAAGTCTATCTAAACAAGTAAGGGCCTAGGACAGAGCCCTGTGGGACACCCTGACTAGGTGGTAGTAGATGGGGATTGTAAGTATTCTTCCTTTTCAAAGAATAAGAACTTCTTGTCAAAATTATTGTCAAGTGTCAAGGACATACTGAGTTTTCTAGTGAAAATTTTAAGGTGCAAAATAGTGTCCACAAGATTAAACTTGTAGAAGGAATAAAACTAAAATGTTTTGAAAACAAATGGCCATTTCTTCTGGTGATAGGAATATCACTGTAGTTAAATATTTTGAAACCACAAAAAGTATTTATTACAGTACCTTGTGAGATGTTATCTAAAACTTCCAAACTGATGATTGCTTCTTCCTCCTTCCATTCTGCTTTCTGGTCCTTGGAGGATTTGAACATGTGGAAGTCGAGTTCACACTCAGATCTCATTGGGGCAACTGGGACTTCATGGAAAGGCTTTGCGTTCTCCGGGGAGGGGGGGAACCTTACTGAAAAAATCCTGCTGTGTTGTCTCCTTAAGTAAGTACTCTGTAGTAACTAAATTCCCAGTAGTGTAATATGCTTCCATTTCTCCTAAAGTCTGATTAGTGCAGGGTATCTGGTATACCCCTCTGTTGATCCCCCAGTAGTTTATGCTTCGTGTGCTTATTTTGTTAACATGTAAATCTACCTGTTGTAATGCTTTCTGGTAATGATCTTCCATGGAAGAAAGCAATAAATCGTGAAAAATGTCTTTCTGTAGCACAGAATTTCTTCTTTTATACCATACAACAGTCTAAGATTTTCTTTGATTAAAAGACACAAATTATGTACGTGTTCAATCAAAAAGATCTAATAAATCATGATGCAATAGTGACCCTTGTTGTAAACTGCTTAGAAATTTAAATAACCGAAGACCTTTAGGTAAGTGCTGTAAAGTAACAGATCTTTGAAAAAAGGCATTGTCAAGCTGTAAACTATGGTATTTCTTAAGCAATTTCTCCATCCTACATATTTTCTCCTTTAATTTTTTATGTTCACCCTGTGCCGTAATGTCCCAATTGTATAGGACAATAGCAAAATCTTTGTCACATCATCTGTTAAAAGTATTGTTATGGCTGGTGCAGGCACCAGAAACTATACTGTAGAAATCACTGATATATGTTTGATTAGGATGCTGTACTTCTCCACTTGTAACTGCTGCATAGGAACAACGTGAGGATTCTTCTAAAGTACCTGATTTTTCGGTAATGTCAATTGTATTGGACCTTTACTGTGGCCTTGAGAAACGGCTTGGGACATATCGAGTTGGTCTAGCTTTCCCGATAACTATGAAAGTATGGCCAATAGTTGAGTTAATGTACTGTCTTCCTCACATATCAGCAAAGCAGTACTGGATGCAACAAAATTGCTTTCTTCCCGATCCATATCAGACTCAGCTCTCAGATGATTCCTAGTCCAGAGAACTGGAACTTCAAATACAAAACTCTGAAACACTGCCAAAATCCAAATCAATGTGTTTTAGAGTATCTGCCAGTGAAAAATGATCTTAATTCTAAACTTCCCAGTAGTCTCTACTCATATGACCAGTTGCCTAGAGACTGCTGGGAAAGCAGTACAATCTGTTGCCCTTAGCAGCCAGTCACAAACATTAGAATGCAGAGCTGTCAGCAGTCTCTAGTCATATTATTAAGTAACTAGAGACTCAAGAGAGAAAACATTGCAATTGGTTGCCAAGAGCAACAAATTACAAGCACTTAGACTGCACAGTAATAGAACATGGATTAGATACTCATGTACTATTGGTAAGGCCAGAAAGAGAAAAAAAAAATCTTTAAAACTTACTTTGGACCATTCTACTAGGGCACAGTGTTTCACAGCTGGAGCATGTCACACCTATTTGGGGCCAAAATTAGACTTCTACGAGTAAGCATAATATGGTCACTTTTCAAATAGGAGTAAAAGGTCACATAAGACACATACTATGCCCACTCCATACTTATCACCGGTCTTGACTTGGTCAAGGCCTTTGATGCAACCCCCTATGCTGATACTATCGATAAGCTAACACAAAACATAAATCCTTATTTTGTCTGCAAGATAGCCAACTGACTATCAAGAAAAAACTCACAAAGTAAAAGTAGCTGGTGTTTCCTCTGAAAGTAAGAATGTCTTTAGTGGATTTGGTCTTGGGTCCTCTCATTTTTCAGCATCTGCTTTTCTAATATCTTGCCCAACTTGAAGGTCTATGATTAGCTAAGTTTGCTGAAGACTGCAAATGGGAAGCAATTATTAGCCTACAGAAACTCAAATACTCCAACAGTGGCTTGACTATGGAAGTTCTTAGTGTACTGACCATGATCCCAAACTAAAGAAATTCATTGTGATTCTATACGGTACACAGAAATGTCTTAACTCACACCATATCAATGACACCCCCTTACAAACTGACACAGTTATCAAACACTTAGGCATCTACACTGACAACACACTATCATTTTATCATCATTTCTTCACCATAATTCTCAAATATATATAGGTCACATTAAAGGTGGGAAAAGTTTTGAAATGATTTATTGTGGTCTCATTTTTTATATCACAAAAACCTTGGCATTTTAATAGGGGTATGTACACTTTTTATATCCACTGTACATCTGCGAGTAGTGTTCCACCTAGTATTCCATCTGCGTGGATCTGTCCTTCAAGTACTCACCTGTGGCCAACTTAAATAGGGCAATCTTCCTTTGTGATGGACTGATGGCTTGCTTGATCCCATCTTACATTCCTCGTATGTTACCAATATTCACAGCCTGCTGAATCCTGAAGCAAAGTTGGAGCCAATAATTATTTGCACACCACCAAGCCACCTGCTGCACTTGACTCTGAGCTCACTGGACTGCCTGCAAGTTCTCCTCATTGGGACAGGAACTCTATACAGCAAGTGCCTGTTTCTCCTTCTCAAGCAAGGGTGTCAGCACTTCACTTTGGGTTTCAAACATATCAGCACACTTGACTGTCTTCTTTCCAGAAATAGATATCACAGTGTCACTTCTGGAAGCTTCCCATGCCAGAAAAAGTAAAGTCCTGCTCCCTAAGACATCCAATGGATGACAGCCTAGTTTCCTGGACAGCTACAATGTCCATCTGCAATCTGCTCAGCTCACTGCTAAGAACAGCTGTCTTCCAAGCATCACTGACATTTTGTACATCTTCCATAAAGCCTGTAGTGATCATCCTTACATTTCATGTGCTCAGCCTAAAGGTTGGTTTATTTTGTTGCTTTTTTGTTTTTCCAGGTGTATGATTAACAATCCACCTGCTGGGGGTTCCCTAAGTGCCACACTCCCAGTGCAGCAAATGGACCATGGTGAGACAGCAGCTATTTTTCTGGGGGCTGCCCAACTTAAGATGGGTGGTCCCTGCCGAATAAGATCAGAGGATCTCTCCCACCATCAGAAGAAGCCCTTGGCACCTGACTCTATGCCAGTTAAGTGCAGTGGCTTAATACCGGTAACTGCTGCTTCCCATGTTGAGTTACCACCTACAAAGTGATGCTGGAATGTCCTCTTCAGCATGCAGGCCTGGGCAAGTGAATTTTGAGGAAACACCTGATGCCCAGCAGTAGGATTCCCCTCTCCACGCCACTGACGTAATCCAAGGGGAAAGGCAAGGCAAGTACAACTTGGCATCAGTGTTGCCGCAGCAGCTGCCAAAGTGAGGTTGAGTACAACCTCAAAGTTCTCTAGTGGCTTCATCTCCATATTTTTCCTCGGAGTTTACTCTGGAAGCCTTCAACATGGCTAGGTATTGCTACAAAAGATGGTGCTCCCTCAGAAATCCTTAAATGTGCAAATGGTACCCTAATCTCAGAGCTGCAGGCAATACTTTGCTAATGCTGGAGAGAAAGCAGTGTGCCACAAGATATGACAGATGTTAACATACTATCTATAAGAATAAGGGTGACAAATGTGATTGTAACAACTATTATGGCATCTCCTTTCTCAGTACTGTGGGAAGCTGTTTGCACACATTGTCCTGAAGATGCTCCACATTATTGTAGACAGAGTTTACCCCAAGTCTCATTGTAGGTTCAGTGCTGGATGGTCTACCATAGACATGGATTCTTGTGTTAGGCAACTACAAGAAAAGTGCAGAGAGCAGAACAAACCTCTGTATTTTGCCTTCATTGATCTGACCAAGGCATTCAACTTAATCAGTAGGAAAGGTCTGTTTGCGATTCTGCCAATGATTTTTATTTTATTTATTTTTATTTTATTTTATTTTACATTTGTTAACCGGGGGTGTCTGACTGAGCCAAAAAGGCCCTTTTGCAGCAGAGCCCTGGGGAGAAAAGCTCCACAAAGAAAAATTACAGACATATTTAGTTATTTAGACATGATCAGTATACACACAAATTACAGGAGACATGCTTTTACAGTGGTATGCAGCACATAAACAGTTACAGTGGAGAGAACAAACAAAAAAATATTAATTTTAAAAATAAAGGTAATTAATAGATTTGTGGTGTACAGCTGAAATTTGGAACATAGGTAGAATACATACATAGTACACAGGTACAGTACATACATTGTAGATTAGCCAGTGTTTATGAGTAAGATTGAAAAGTATTATCAAGTGCTCTAGATTTTGTATGTATGTGTTATCCGCTTTCACTAGCCTGGGGAGCAATCATGGCACTGCCAACTTTGCTTGAGATGTTGCCTGATGAGGTCTTTAAAGGAGGCTTTGGATGATGTGTTTTGAATGCTAGTAGGGACAGAGTTCCATTTTTTAGCCACTGAACTACTATATAGTGCATCTCCAAAGCTATTGTAGCTGTTGGTGACTTCTAGTAGTAGTTTGCTTGATGATGATCATCTGTCTCCCAACATTACTTAGCATAATCTGGGCCTTCCATGATGGGGACCATCAAGTAAGATGGACCAATATCAGAAACTTCGGGATTCTCAGTGGAGTGAAGCAGGGGTGTGCACTGGCTCCAGTATTGTTTCTATTTTTCAGTTCTGTTATAATTTGCTTTCAGAACTGCTACAGACAGTATCTTTCATCAAACCAGAATCTGTTGAGGCTCAGATCAAAGATCAGGGTGCTTAGGAATCATCTAAGGGATTATACTGTTTGCTGATGATGAAGCTATTACTGCTCACACTCAGCAGGAACTTCAGTCATTCAAGACTCACTTTGCAGATTTCTGCATGGAATTTGGACTCACAATCAGTCTAAAGAAGACCCAGGTGATGGGCCAAAATGTGGCCAAATGAGCCATCTATCAGGGTGAGTGACTATGAGCTGGAGGTTGTCCATGAGTTCCCGTACCTAGGCTATACAATCCCTGACAACTTGTTGCTTGATAATGAGATCAAGAAGCACATTGGAAAATCGGCCACAATGTTTTCCAGGCTGATGAAGAGAGTATAGGGTAATAATAAGCTCACTGTGCACACCAATGTGCAGGTTTACACAGCCTGTGTTTTGAGCACATTATTGTATGCCAGTGAAACATGGACTTTGATCTCAAAACAGGAGCAGTGACTCAATGTATTCAATATAAGATGCCTTAGGTGCATACTTGGTATCATGTGGGAGGACAAGATTCACAACAGCATAGTGCTTAAGAGAATGGGCACCAATGTCATGTTCATCCTCCTGAAATGAAGGCATCTACGCTGGCTGAGTCATGTCTCACACACGATGGATGGCTGAACATTGAAAGACCTCCTTTTTGGAGAGCTGGAGTCTGAAAAAAAAGCCAAAAGGGCAACCCAAATTGTGCTACAAGGATATATGCAAGTGTGACCTCAGCTCTCTCTCCATCAGTGCGGACATCTGGCATTCTCTTGCCACAGACAAGTATGCCTGGAAATGGGAAGTGAAGGAAGCTCTTGCTGTGTATGAAACCACCTTTGCAAGGAGAGTAGATGATAACAGAGCCCCCAGGAAGATCCAAGTTTATGACACCAGACTGACTTCTGCCTACTGCTGCTCAGAATGTGGAAAGGACTGCCACTCATGGATTGGATTACACATCCACAGAAGATGCTGTTCAAATCAGTCCAACAGGGGTGCAAACATGTGATCCTTTGGGACCAAACAATGCCTACTACTATACCATAGGCTCATGCATAATTAGTCATTCCACAGACTTACACCAGACAATGCCCATGCACAACAATAGGGTGTTATAAGATCTGACAATAGCATTAACTTGCACTCTCAAGCTGTAGCTCACATCAGGAAATGGAGCTAGGCACTTGCTCCACTTGAGTCTGGGCAATGGACCTGGTATGGACTCTCCCCGTGCTCCACTTTTGCCAGGGCTAACTAGTCCAGCTAACCCACTGAGAGATCATAGGAGACAAAGCCTTAGCCCCAAATACTCAGTTCTGTTACTGGATAACATAAGAGACCAATCCTTGTGATCAGGTTGGGCAGGAGAGAGGAAGTGGCACTAACACTCTAGGTATGCACTCCACGGGGTAAGAACAGGTGTACCTTTCTCTCAATTCTCAACTATCGCAGAGGAAACACAAGAATGGAAAAATATCAGGTCTGACTCCACCAGCTTGAGATGCCTACATGCTCGACAAACTATTGTGGCTGCAAATCAAGCTTACTTTTAGCTTAGACCTCAGTTAGTTTACCAAGCAAAATCTCAGGTAAAACTGTCCCACTCAAGAAATAGAGTGGAATGCTCCCTCCAGTCCCATAAAATGCATCTATCCTTTAATCTTATCAAAGCCATGCCATCTACGTAGACTTCCAAGATGGCTACACACTGACCAATAGCTTAATTTCATATCTCCAAGTGTGAAAAGAAACTGAGAAATAAGAGCCAGTAATTTTGTCAGCTTGAGTAAAATTCAGTTACTGGCTTGTAAGTACAATGCATGGATGCCAGCAAAGAAGAAATTTAGAGAATCTGAAAGAAAATCAACAAGAAAAGGTGAACAGAAAACACTGTCTGGGAAGAATCCTGCAGCTGTTCAGCAAATATCAGTTTAAGCTTCAGCTTTGGTACAAGAGAGGTCTTCAAGTAATTTACAGGAAAAATAAATCAAATGTAGCCAGATATGATTAAAATAAATGAAACTCTGAAGGAGTATATCAACTCAAATAAAAAAGGACGGAAAACAATAGAAGAAGCTTTAACTAGCTATTCAAATGAAGTGCCAAAAATGCAAAAATCTGAGGTTGAAATGAAGAAAATGCTGGCTAAGTACAATACTTCTCAAGAAGAGCTGTTTCAAAAAAATGGTACAGTTAGAAGACAAGCAGAGAGAGAAAACCTGAGATTTTCTGTTGCACATGAGAAAGTGGAAGGAAGAAACTGTAGTAATTTTATGAACACACAAATAAGCAGCTGTACTGGTATTCCAAAGCAGGATTAGATAATCAAGTGTCTGCTCCAAACCTGGCCATGAGAAAGCAGACAAGACCTGTATTAATAAAAATGCAATGCAGTCATACCAGCAGAAATGATCCTGGCAAAACTATGGTAGAAGGGAAATGTATTAACAATTTATAGTAGAGTGTTTGTGGAAAATGATTACTTACTGTACACCAATAAATCATGTTAGAGAGATATATACATCTCTCAGAGACTACCCATTCTCTGGGACACCAGATATGGTAGGGGATTTTGCCTATGTTTAGTTGGGCACCAGAGAGTTCTAGTGAATCTGCTTACATATAAGACAATCCTCTGCTAAAAAAGAAGAAAATAAGTATTGTGTTGTACTTCTACTGATAATTATTACTGCATTTTATTAGTTTCCTGTGATATTTATTGTATTTGCTGCAGTTTAAATAAAAAATGTACTGTTCTAGTACATAATACATAGTATCAGATAGTTTCAGGGCTGTTGCATCCAAATTGTGTGGTCTTCTTACACTTGGGCTCCAAATCAGTCATTTTACATTAAGAAGGATTTTTTCTGTACTCTTGTGACAGATGTCTGCTGATCTAAACCTATCTGACTTGCAGATTGCTGGTGGAAGGCTTATTGTATGCTTTCCTGATTGGTAGTTAGCTTAAATCCAGTTTGCTCTCTGCATAGCAGCAGTTAACATTATGCTGTATACATGCAAACACTTTGAAGATAAAATTTCCCTAGAACAACTATGACTGAAACCATACCCAGACCCCTGCTGCTCTAGGAATAACTATGCTGTGCGCTGAGCAGCATAATTTTGTTGGTTAACTTGAGACTACACAAGTATAGTTCCCCCTCAGACTCTGTGCTACCATTTATTTCCCTGATAAAACCCACAGTAAGAACCTAATATCATGGATGAGCAGTTTCCTATCATCTCTGTGGCCAGTCTAAAAGATATGGGCATCCTGAGGCAATGTAGCAATTGTCTCATGTATACTGACAACCACTTAATCTTAAAACAATGAATGAAAATGGAAGCAAAACTCTCACAAACAGACAAATTAAGTACAACACAGGTGGTCAGCACATACATACGCGCGCACACATGCACTTCCCACACTAAATAAGGATTTGACACACAAGCCAACATATGTGGAGGTATTCACTAGTAACTTATCTAAAATGTATTTATTTATTTTACATTTGTTGACCGGGATAGTCCGACTGGATATATGTCCATTTTCAGTGGCGGCCCAGGGAGAAAAGCTCCAGATAACACAGACAGAACATAACAGATATGAGTCAAACATATTTACAAGGCCCTCTAGTAGGTTCTCACACTATAGACAGTGTGTAATAGTATACAAAAACAACAGGTTGCAGGAAGCTATTATGAGCAAGAGATGCGTACAATATTAATTTAAATAAGGCATTGAATAAGTAGTGATTAATCAGGGTTAGTACAGGGACAAAGCCAGTGCTCTTTAAAATACTGTTTGAGGCCTTTTTTGAAGAGACTTAAAGAAGGTTCAAGTGTAAGGTTAGATGGAAGTGAATTCCAAGTTTTACCAATGATGTTGGCAAATAGGGAGTCGCCAGCTGAGTTAATGGCTTTGTGGATTTGGACCAACAGTTTATTGGATGATCGTAGTTGCCTTGAATTACTGTATGGCTTTATGATATTTTTGAGTGACAGAGTATTTTCAGGGTGGTACAGAATTTTGTGTGCTACTATAAGTTGATTGAACAGAAGTAGGCTAGGCAGTTCTAGCCATCCGAGAAGACTGAGGTTTTGACAGTGATGTGTCCTATATGTTGAGCCTATGGCAAATCTGGCAATATGGTTGTAAGAGTGAAGGAGCTTACTAAGTTCAGTTTTGCTCAAATTTGAGAGTATGGGGGAGGCATATAGGAGGGTAGAGAGTAGGCGTGAGCGGGCGGTTGCAGTCCTAGCTAATGGAGTTAGAAAAGGTTTGCTTCTATATAATGAGACAAGCTTCTTATTAATGGTTTTTATAGTTTCACTGATATCCACTATTACTCCCAAAAGCTTAGTATGGTCATCTGGAAAGATAGAGGTACTGTTGCTGGATGTCATGGAGAAGGAAAATGGGGTGGATCTTGTGGTGGGGGTAAAGAGGAGCAGTTTAGTTTTGTTAGGATTTAACAACAGAAGGTGATTAGAGAGCCAATTTTCAACTGTGTTAAATGTGTTTTGTGTTAAGGTTTGCAGGTCTAAAGGGGAGGAGGCCATACAGATCAGGGTAGAATCGTCTGCATATTGAACGCAGGTTGCCTCAGGGATGGCAGTATGAAGACTGTTGATGAAGATAGAAAACAGCAGAGGACCTAGACCTAAAGCTTGGAGGAGTCACAAATTCTGCCTTCAGAACCCACATATACATACAACAAAGCAAACAACCACCACAACACACAATAATACACACACCAGTGTCTCAACAAACAAGCCCATAAGGCAAAACACCACAAAACCTAATATACTGGTCATAGGAGACTCCATAGAGAGACACATGGATGTCCCCTCACCAGCCTGGATAAGGAGAAGGTTACGGTTATCTGTCTCTAAGGTCTCAGGATCCATCAGATCACACAAGCACTTAGGTCACTCAGCCACAAGTACTAGTATGACTCTGTCTTAGTCAATGTGAATGACCTGAGACATAGCTCCCTGGACTAAATGAAGAGAGATATGATTGAGCTCTCAGATTGTGTCTCACAATCAGGTATGAACATTCTACATGACATAACTCATAAGTAACAACAAGGCATCCAGATTGTAGATCAATGTGTGCGTATACCTTTAAGAAGCTATCCAAGGGCTTGCACAAGTGTATAAATACTGAGCACGTGCAAGCTAGACTGCCATTTTGTGGTAAGCTGCTGAGATGCAAGCATGTATGTAAGGTCTGTCTGTTAACTAATTTGTTCATATTTTATGATGCTGCTATCCATCCTGATGTGTTTCTATGCATTAAAGCATCTAAACGAAATACCCTGCCTGCTTATCATTTATGTGAGAGAGAGAGATGAGCGACACAGATGAAAGGACATTATAGTTCCATTGTACTCAGCCCTCATCAGACCAGTAATTGAGTACAATGCACCTTTTTGCATGTACCTCACTAGACATCGGCAACAGCTGGAGCGACCCCAGAGGTTCCTCACCAGGAAGATATAGGGTATAAAAACAAGTCCAAAGTGGAAGGATTGAAACCTTATCTCTGTATTCTGTCCCCTACAGACTACTGAGGGGTGATCTGTGTCTGGCCTGCAGGGTGGTCTCTGATCCGGCCCTGATGGAAATGTTACACATTTTTAAATCAGACTGTATGAGGGTCATTTGTTCCAGGGATCATAACCTATCCTCCGACATGAATAAATCATGTTGGACAGATAGATATGTCTCTCAGAGACTACCCCTTCTCTGGAAAAACTTCTTATTCATGGGAAGAAAAAACTCTTCCATGACCGTCTTCAAGCGGAACCTAGATCAAAGGAAAAGTTTACTCCTGGGGTAACGCCCATGTCCCTCATGGAAGGAGGCAGTTGGTATTAGATGCTGTGATGATGTGAAGTATTGCCATCTGTGTCAATGAGAGTAGGCCAGTGCAAGTGTAACATATGCCAGCTTAGTTAGCTGGAGTTTTGTAAAGAATTTTGTGTCATTTGACTATCACAGTTCTACAGATGCTTGTGTTAAAAATGTATCAACAGTGTTGTTATAACTGATAAGTGTATACATTTAAACAGAGTTTTCTGGAAGGGAAGAGTAGACATTTTGGAAATTGTTCTATAGCTTTCAGATACTGCAACAGATCTTAGCAAAGCTCTGAGTGTGTATTGTACCAGAGTCAGATAATCAAATGTGATGTCATTCTATAACCAGCAATGACAGGATGGATCTAGCACAGCAGTTTTTGTTTTGTTTTCTTTGGAACCTGATATAAAGATCTATGACAATTACCATAGTCAGCTAGTTGAGTTCAGTTAGTTAGAAGCTCATCACCTTGCCTTGTGGAAGTAAGCATCTTATCTTGATTTGCTGTATTAATTAAATTAGCTAGGAAACAGTTATTCTTTAGACAGTCAGGAAATACAGCAAGAGTAGTTAAGTATTGTTTTTCTGCATCTGTGCGAATCTGTCCAACTGTGGTATTTTTATTTCTCCTGTGATTTAAACTCTGATATTTACTGTACTTCGATATTTAGTATTCTCATGTGTTCTATTTTATTATTTATTATTAAATATTTTTATACCTTTCATTGTCACCGGTCATTTAGAGAATACCTTTAACATTTCGAGAGTACTTGTGTTCATTTTAGTGATGTCTTGGCCACTCCAAAAAGCTTTGCTGCTTTGGTTACACTCTACCATTTAGATTAGTATTTATTTTACTCAGTATAACTGGATACCCTTGTAAGTGCCTTAGAGTGGCTGACTAGTGGTAGTGTGGTTACCATATAGTCTGAGCAGATGGGGTGCAGCTAGTAAATGTGTGCCAGCCTTTCCCAGGAATGAGTGTGTGTGTGGGTGACTGCAAGGACAGAGGTGAGTGGTAGTACCAGGCTGATAGCGAGGCACTGCTGTCAGAAGATACCAGGCTTCCTGATGTGGAAAGGGAGCTGGGAAGGGTCAGGTTTTGGACCCTATTTTACAAGGAGGAAGGTAGCTAAGAAGGAACCTGATGTGCAAGGAAAAAGGGAGTCTGTATACTGGAACAAGAGGCTACTGAACAGAGGGTGGACCCCTGAGGGAGGGCTAGAGGGTGAGGTAATACAGCAGTTGGTAGTGCCCAGAGCCTACTGTCTGGTACTTCTAACCATAGCCGATGACATACCATTCTCAGGTCATATGGGCATAAAGCATACCAAGAGACATATTATGCAGAACTTCTATTTAGCCTAGGATTGCAAGGGATGTAACAGGGTACTGCAGGACCCATGAACAGTGCCGAAAGATAGGCAAGGCAGGGGAAAATGTCAAAGGTCCATTGATGCCTTTGCCTGTGATTGAAGAGCCATTTCAGAGGGTAGCTATGGATATTGTGGGTCCTTCTGAGTACCCCAAGTTCCACAGGGAAGACGTATATTCTGGTGGTAGTAAATTATGTTACTAAATACCATGAGGACATGGCTCTGTCCTCCATTGAGGCAGAGAAGGTGGAAAATGTTTTGTTAGAGATTTTCAGCAGGGTAGGTTTCCAGAGAGAAATACTAAATGACAGAGGTGCCAATTTCATGTCAGACCTGCTGGCTTGTCTGTGGAAGAGTTGTGGGGTGAAGCACCTAAAGACCACCAGCTATCATCCCCAGACTAATTGTCTTTTGGAGAGGTTACACTCTACACTAAAGACCACACCACAGGCACTTGCATACCAGTTTAGGAGAGAGTGGGACAAATATTTGCCCCACCTACTGTTTGCATACAGAGAGGTACCCAGGAATCCACAGGTTTTTCACACTTTGAGTTGCTGTATGGGCATAAGGTGAGGGGGCCTCTAGATCTGATTTGTGATGAGTGGTATGATAAGTGTGAATCCCACAAAGAGTCTGTTGTGGCATATGTCCTAAACCTCAGGACAAGGCTTAGAGAGCTCATGGGCTTAGCCCAGGAGAACCTGGCAGCAGCCCAACAGCAGAAAAAGGTCTAATATAACAAGTATGCTCAAGCCTGGGAGTATGTTGTGGGACAGCAGGTTATGCTGCTCATTCCTGTCAGACACAATAAGCTGCAGGCAGCTTTTGAGGGACCCTTCAAAGTGGGAAGAAAAGTCAGTGATATTAATTACATGGAAGCAAAGCTCTCTCTGGCCAAGATCATGCTAGACAGTCAAGAGGAGAAGGTTAACACCTGCACTACACCTCAAGCAACTCATAGCCCTTCAAAACCCACACCATCAACACCCACACATAGCAATACTAAACCCACATATGCAGAGGCCCTTAACATTAACCTGCCCAAGCAACAAGGACCTCCAAAGCTGAAACACAAACAAACACCAGTCACAACCAAAGTGACACACAGCTCACAACACCAGTGTGCCACCCAACAACAGCCCCTAAGGTAAGACAATGTACCCAACACTTTAATCATATGTGACTCTATAGTCAGGCACACTGACGTCCCACTCACCAG
Source organism: Protopterus annectens (assembly GCF_019279795.1). NCBI lineage: Eukaryota > Metazoa > Chordata > Ceratodontiformes > Protopteridae > Protopterus > Protopterus annectens. The sequence goes on from NC_056726.1 coordinate 1,722,470,890, forward strand.
GCTGAACAAGGAGAATATTGCAGTCAGTTGCCTGTCGGGTGCCAGGATCTGCCACATAATGCATGCACTGAAGTCACTCCACAACAAGTACAAATACGACTCTGTCATTGTCCATGTTGGAGTGAATGACTTGAGACGTACCTCCCTGGACTACATGAAAAGAGACATGGAAGAGCTCTCAGATCATGTGGCCCAGGCAGGTATGACCCTAGCCCTGAGTAGCATCCTGCCTTCGCCGAGAATGATACCACAGTATAAGGACAAAAATGATTGACTTCAACAACTGGCTAAGCTTCTGGTGTCATACAAATGGGATCCAGTATCTGTCTGCCTGGAAAGACATGATCGACAAACCCCGATGCTTTGCCAGAGATGGTCTGCACCTGTCACCCCTGGGATTTAGGTTACTGGCTAAAGCTCTTGCTACCCCTATAGTGCCTTTTTTAAGAAAGGTTCAAAGGACAAAATCACCACCATAACAGATACAAGCATGCAAACTCTGAAGGTAATGCTACTCAATGCTAGAAGTCTAAACCTCAAAATGCACTCTCTCGAGGCACTGCTAAAAATGGAGAACATTGATATCTGTGCAGTAACTGAGACCTGGTTCAAGGCTCCAGAGAGCACCCCTGCAATACCAGGCTACAACTCTTACCACACTTTTTGGACACAAAACCAAGATCGAAACATTAAAGGTGGAGGAGTGTCCATATTCATCAAGGATATTCACACCTCCAGGCTAGTTGCCCAACACAATGCATCTGAAATTCTCCTGGTGCAACTAACACTAGGTAAGACTGCAATCCAAATTGTAGCTTGCTACAGATCCCCCACCATGCCCCAAGATTCTCGCTACACCTTTCTAAACATACTGGAAAATATTAAGATACAACCAAACACACTAATACTGGGTGATTTCAACTATCCTTCCATTAACTGGGAAAACTACTCGGGTACCAACACCTTTTCCCAATGGTTCTTGGAATTCATAAATTCCAACACCCTGGTTCAACTAATGCATTGTCTCACCAGGGGCTCCAATATCCTAGACCTGGTCATTACCAACATGGGAGACAGAAACTGCACACCAGTGGTCACCCCTCATTGGTCAGGTCTGACCATAAGCAAATCACCCTTGACATCCACATCCCACCCCCACCCCCCAGTAAGGAAACCTCCATTAAAAAACTTCTCCAAAGCCAACTTCATGCTACTAAAGCCAGAAGTGACAAACTTCATGACACCCATGCAGACGGGATCTGAACGTTGGACTGCTGAATCCTACACTAAGGCACTGTATGAGCACATCCACTTGTGCATGAATCGTGCCATCCCAAATAGAACCAAGATGCTCTCCTCCAAAAAAAGAAAGACAATCTGGTGGTCCCCTGCTATAAACAAACTATACAACAGAAGGAAGAAACTGTTGCAGAAAAGAGGAAAATCCCAGGATGCAAAAAACTCCCTCACCAGCCTCAGTAAGAAGCTGAGATCCCTCATAAAATCCTCAAAAGCTAGTTATGAAAATAAAATTGACAAAGATTCCAAAGACAGCCACAAGGCATTCTATAGTTATGTCAAGAATCTAAATGGCAATGCTCAGATCTGCTCTGAGCTACAACAGAATGACATTAAATATACTGATCCCAAGGATATTGCCAATATCCTGGCAGATCGATTTAGTGCCAACTTCACCCCCCTCTGATCCCCTAAAGAGCCCATCTCAATACCAAACATTGCCAAATTCTGGTAATCACGGCCACACAGGTAGAAACTGCACTCTCCAAAGCTAAGAATACAGCATCCATGAGACCAGATGACATCCTGGGCTGTGCACTACATGAACTACAAAATTAACTGGCACCTCACCTAAGTGTCATGTTTAATCATAGCCTCACCTCAGGCTTCGTGCCCACTGAGTGGCGCACAGCTACAGTTATCCCACTCCACAAGGGGGGATCCACCTTGGTTCCCGGGAACTACCGTCCCATCAAACGAGCCTGATCTCCAAGGGCATGGAATGCATTATCATGGAGCTTATAAACAAAGACATTGGCAACCTTCAAACACTGGACCCCACCCAGTTTGGGTTCATGAGGGGCCAATCTTGTCTCCTGAACTTGATTGACTTCTTTGAATCAGTCTCCAGAGCTGTGGATGAGGGTAAGGCAGTCCACACAGCCTATCTGGATCTCACCAAGGCCTTTGACATCATCCACCACTCTGGAATCATAGATAAACTTACTAAGCTGGGCATAAATCCCTATGCCACTCGATGGGTTGCCAAATGGCTTACTGACAGAACCCAGACTGTAAAAGTAGCCGACTCCAAATCCAGCTCCAGACAAGTGACAAGTGGAGTACCTCAGGGTTCAGTCCTGGGACCACTCTTGTTTGGCATCTACTTCTCTGAAGTACAGGCCAACACTAGGGGACTCTGGCTAAGAAAGTTCGTAAATGACTGCAAACTGAGAGCCATTACTGAATCCCCAAATGATGTGGATATTCTACAAATGGGCCTTACAGAAACAGATGCCTGGTGCCAGAGCCACGGGCTCAAGCTTAATGCCAAGAAATGTACAGTTATCCCCTTTGGAATAAACCATGTACCCATGAATTACCACATAGGTGGCAGTACACTAAACATCAAAAGTGTGATGAGAGACTTAGGGACACAGGTGGACAGTGGTCTCACCTGCAAGAACCATATTCTCCACAACAGTCAGGAAACCCTTCTATGTGGCACACCTCATCACTAAGGGCTTTTCATCCGGAAAAAAGGAGGTCATTGTCCTACTGTACTCATCCCTCATTAGACCCATTATAGAGTATAACGCCCCGTTTGGTATGTGCCTTACAAGACATCTGCAACAGCTGGAAAGGCCACAGAAATACCTCACTAATAGAATCACAGGCCTAAAGCAGATGCCATATGCTGACCGTCTAAAAAAAACTCCAGCTATACTCTTTGGCATATCGTCTACTCAGAGGTGACCTCTGCTTAACATACAAGGCCATGTCAAACCCTGAGCTGTTGGACATGCTTCACTTAAAGAAATCCCAATCCCTCAGATCCACACGCTCCAGGAATCTAAACCTTGTCATCACAATGAACAAAACATGCTGGAGGGATAGGTTCCTGACCCAGAGACTCCCCATACTCTGGAATAGACTGCCCATACATGTCAAGCAGAGCACCTCCTTGGCCCTCTTCAAAAGAAACCTTGATGATTGGATTGGAGATAGGAAAATTCACCTCGGGGATCATGTCAGTCGCCCCGCTAGACAGGGGTCCAGGGAAGTAAATATTGTGGGAAGAAAGATCCAGGGGAATTGTTATGACTAGGCTTATATAGGCCCTAGGGCCGATATCCTAGTAGCAACCTATGAGCCTATGGTAAACCTGCTAAGCAGGGGGGAGAAGCACAACTTGTACTGTGTTAACATAATGAATTTTCAGCATGTCAGGGAGGTCCTGGACAGACTGCAAAGAGCAGGATTGACCATTAAGACCAGTAAATGTCAGATGGGTATAGCAGAGACGTCCTACCTGGGAAATAGAGTGGGGAGTGGTAACACTAGGCCAGAGCCTGCCAAAGTAGAAGCTATTCAGGTGTGGCCTGCCCCTGTTACAAAAAAAGAGATGAGGGTATTCTTGGGCATAGCAGGGTACTATAGAATGTTTGTTCCCGGTTATAGTACAATAGCTGATCCCCTCACAGACCTGACAAGGAAAAACAGGCCAGATAAGGTAGTGCAGACCCTAGCCTGTGAGCAGGTAATCCAAAAGCTTAAAGGGGCTTTGGGAGGACCACTTGTGTTAGCTAGTCCAGATTACAGCAAAGAATTTGTTGTGCAGGTAGATGCTTCAAACCATGGGGTGGAGGCTGTACTCAGCCAAGTTTCCTCAGAGGGAGAAGAGCACTCAGTTGTATATCTCAGCCACTGACTCCAACCCAAGGAGGAATGTTATGCAGATGGAGAAAAAGAATGTCTAGCCATAGTATGGGCACTGCAGAAACTTCAGCCTTATATGTATGGAAGGAAATTCACTATGGTTACAGACCACAATCCCTTAACATGGCTACATAGTCAGTCAGCAAAATGCCAAGTTATTAAGGTGGAGCTGAGTGTTGCAGGCATATGATATGACAGTACAGCACCATAGTGGGGTCAGCAATGCCAATGCAGATGGACTCTCAAGACAGGGTATAATTAATGTGTTCCCAGATAGGCCCGTTTCTCTCAAGCAACATTTTTTCAGGGTCACTTGAAAAACTAGCTTGAGTCTTCAAAGGGGAGGGACGTAATGTCAGGTGTTGCCATCTGTGAAATCGAGAGTAGGGCAGTGCAACTGTAGCATATGCCAACATTACTAGCTGGAGTTTTGTAAAGAATTTTGTGCCATTTGACTATCACACTGTTTTCTACAGATGCTCGTGTTAAAAATGTATCAAGATGTTATTACAATTGATTAACTGTATATGTTTAAACAGAGAATTCTGAAAAGAAATTAGAATTTTTGAAATTGTTCTATAGCTTTCAGATACTGCAACAGATCTTAGCAAAGCTCTCTGTGTGTATTGTACCAGAGTCAGGTGATCAAATGTGATGTCAATCTATAACCAGCACTGAGAGGATGGATCTCTCACAGCAGTTTGTTTTGTTTTCTTTGGAACCTGATCTAAAGATCTATGACAATTATCACAGTCAGCTAGTTAGAAGCTCATCACCTTGCCTTGTGGAAATAAGCATCTCAGAATCCTGTATTGCCTTGCTGTATTGATTAAGTTAGCTAGGGAATGGTTATTCTTTAGACGGTTAGGAAATACAGTGAGATTAGTTAAGTATTGTTTTGCTGCATGTGTGTGAATCTGTCTGTTATTTTCATTTCTCCTGTGATTGAAACTCTGGTGTTTATTGTACATAGATATTTAGTATTCTCATGTTTTCTATGTTATTATTTATTATTAAATATTTTATACCTTTCATTGTGGCTGGTCTTTTAGAGGATACTTTTAATGTCGAGAGTACTTGTGCTTATTTTAGTGACACCTTGATCACTCTGAAAAGCCTTGCTGCATTGGTTACACTCTACCATTTATATTATTATTGATTTTATTCAGTATAATTGGATATCCTTGTAACAGACTTAGAGTGGCTGACTGGTGGCAGCATGGTTACCTTATAGTCTGGGCAGAAGGGGTACAGCTAGTAAATCTGTGCCAGCCCTTCCCAGGTGACTGAATGTGTGTGTGTGTGTGTGTGTGTGTGTGTGTGTGTGTGTGTGTGTGTGTGTGTGTGTGTGTGTGTGTGTGTAAATAAAAAATACCCAGGTGTGGGTGTGTCAGCTACTTGGAACTGCGACACAGTGCCCTAAAGTGAGTCTTGTTTGGGATCTGGACAAAGAGAGAGTCCAGTCCCAGGTCAGGCACATGTTCCCTGTGTAATCCTGGGGAAACTCTGTTTGATGCTGAGAGCTGCATCTTAAATATTGTGTAAACCCATTCCTGTTTTTAGTGGCTTTCTTTCACCAGTGTCATTGGTAAGGATTGAGGCTCCTTGATTACTGGCGCAGGGTACAGAGACCATCACAGATGCCATAGCACAGGCTCATTCCTCTGTGAACTTCATTCACCTAGCTATTGAACACTAGGAAATTCTTCTGTTTATCTCCCAACACCAGGCTCTGGTTGAAATATAAGTTAGTAAGGGCTCTTGGGCCATTAGCCTAGTAATCTCCTATGAACCTATAAGAGAAACAAATTTATCCCAGCAATAAAAGAATGTTGAGAGGCAGGTGTGAGGTTCAAGCTGCTGTATCCAGCTAATTTCAGAATATTTTTTTCCTGGAGGATCAAAAGGTATTTTGGATGCAGAACCATCTAATGAAGAAAAAAACTTTATCCAAGAAAAAGTGATCTAGGACTCTGCCTTTCATTCTTCTGACAATAAAGCTTATAGAGAGACTTTGCCAGTGAAAGCATGCCCAATGTACCAAAGGAAAATGGTACAGAGCGAGAAAAAAAAAACATGGCTTAACTAGGAGACTCAGGAGTAATGTGGATTTCAGCCAGAGTCTGGTGTTGGAGATAAACAGAAAGAAGTCTAACAACACTCTAAGATTAGTGAACACATTGAAGGCTATAACACATCAATAATATTTGTGAAATATGGCTTTGCAAGAAAAAGTAGCTGAAAAAGAATGGACTTTTGTTGACTTTATTAAACTTGTGGGTGGACTGTAAAGCATATTCCCAAGTTTATGACATTAATGTTTAGAAGGACACTAAAAGGGAAAAAGTAACTAAGTAAAACAATTTTTATTAGCATTTGCATAACACATTTCATGACATAAACTGCATTTTATATATAATAAAGCAGTTTTGCATAGTGTGTAGTCGGGGGTATTTTAAATGGGGAAAGAGTCTTCAGTGACTGCCATATATGTTAAAGATACTGAAGTAAATAGTATTATTTTACTTTAAGAAATATAGGCTTTACAGTACAATTACAGGAAGGCTTGAAAAAAAGCAAGTTTAATACTAATATGCTGTGATCTTGGGCTGCTGGGGTAGGGGTGGAGTGGAACAGTGCACTGATTATATTTTTACGTAGAAGTAAGATATTTTCTCTTATTTTTACAAGGGTGAATATCTAAATTAATATTTGGCTTAAGCTATAAACAAGTGTTTTTTGGAAGCAAGCAGGCTTTAAAAATAAGACAAAATGACGAAAGCCATGAAAAATGCTAAGTTTCTTACATCTGCAAAATATTAGCTTTTTTCATTAGTTAATGTTCACTGGAAATCAAGAAGTCTGATACTGAAGTCAGTTGTACATTCTGTTCTGAGTGAAATTTACACAGATTCATTGCTGACTACTTTTACATGGAGATAAGCTGTATGCAGGAGTAAGCAGTTAATCTTGAGTGGTCTGAACATTCTTTGCTGTGGAAAATGCAAAATGTAAAGGTACAATGGCAAGCAGGTCAGTGAAAAATAAAGTTTGAAATTATGGGAAGGGAATAGTAGATGGCAGCCTCCCTAGCAGCCTTAATACTTTAAATGCACTTAATAGAACAGTGTATACATTTGTTTTACTACAGGTAGCCAGTGCAATTATTCTTAGAGCTAAATGTTAATGCTTTCTGAAAGGGCCATGTACAATTACAAGGTAATCTCAAATGGAGGGAAAGATGTCCTGCCATCAGCTGATCTGGGGGTTTGAAGAAGAAGCCCCAGGCTTCAATTTGCCCAAAGATCCAACTGAGTGTAGAGAAGCTTCCCCCACTGAGACAAGTGCCCCACCAAAAGGGAAGGTTTTTCCCTGTTAGAATGCCCTCTGCATAATTGCTGGTGCCACAGTGACAGAACAGAAGGGGGTAACTACCAAATGGGTTCAGTAGGAGAGACCAGAATGAACTCCACTCAAGGAGTCAACCACCATTCAATGAAACATTGCAAGGAAGGTCTCCTAGAAAGAAGAAAGCAGCTTAGAGAAGCAGAATTACAGATAACCCTGAGCTGGGTTTTTATTTTACTCGTCAACGAGATCTACTACAAGATACCCATACAGAGAGATTCTTGCTAAGCATGATTGGGAATCATGAATCAGAAGGGTAATGATATGCCACATAATACTGTCTACCAGGGAAACCCACATAAAGGGAATCTGGAATGATATGCCAAGGCAATTCCCCTAGGACTCCCATTAAGAACAACAAAGGGTGGCCCTCAGAAGAGAGAGAGAATAGGAACAGCTTGGAGGATTTCTGAAGACAGAAACAGTCTATGGTCAGGCAGACAGGAAGCCACTCTTAACATAAAATCCCATCTCAGGCCCAGGACTGGGAAGACTATATTCTTGCTTCTCCTTGCTGCTAAGTGCTCATTACAGGAACAGCAGGAGATAGGGAACCCATGAATGCATTGGTGCAAAGGAATATTTAGCTTAAATCCCTCTCAATTAAGGAAAAAGATTCCCTGAGAACAAAGGGGAGGCACTGTCCCCCACTGTTGATCTGACAAAACCTTACTGGCACCCAGCAAAGTAGGAAAGACAATGACTTTAGCAAGGAAGCTGTTTGAAAACAGGGAAAAGTTATTTGGAATTGTTTGTCCCCTTGTCAGCTGTGCATCTGATTCCTTTTTTTTTCAAACAGATGAGTGAGAATGCAACAGGCAGAAAAGCTAACCTCTCCAATGTGGAAGCAGACTGGTTCCTGCTCCATAAGACACTGTACAGAACTGCAGGCCCTAGCTAAATAAGCTACTTCAGTCAAAGGAGACTTCAAAAATAAGGGACTCAGCACAGCTCCTACCCCAGATGATCTAAAACCAAGTCCACCTTGTAGGCAGACATGCTCTTTGTACTCCAAGTACATTTTTTTCTGAGCATATTAATGTGGACTTTTTTCAGGTCATACTATATCTAAATGAATACCTTCAACTACAGATACAATATTGTTAACCTGAAAATAATATTTTTAATAGTTTTAGGGAGAACAACTGAAAATATTATCTACATTTAAGTGCTTGGTGGGGGGCAGCATTTTGAGAGCTGTGTCCATTTTAAAGTGATAGATGTATGGGTGGGGGTAGCACACTTAAAAGGAACTCTGCTTCTTAACCTTTTACAACAAGGGGGAGTGCAAGAGAGAGTGCGCTAATATAGCCCTTCTCTTTGTAACTAATTACAACCAAGTGACGCCTCCAGGCGTTTCTAAAGTTACCTCCTATTGCACCTCTAGGCAAATATTGCTTGTTCATATTTGCATTAATAATTCCAAACCATGCCACATACAAGGTATCAGAATGTTTTATTTTGAAGCATACATGATGGCAAACACAACTGTATTGATTTAGAGGAATAAACTGCAAAACAACTTACAAGGCAAGAAACTTTAATACGTAAAAAATAGAGAGAGATAAAAAGGTTAGCACTTTCACGACTCTCAGGTTGCTTCATCAGACAATTTAAACGTATAAGAGCATTTGTATAGGTTCATAGGTTGATACTAGGCTATATGCCTTAGGGCATTTATCAGCCTAGCCAGAGTGTGTTTGGCTTTCGCCACCCCTTAAATATGGGTTTTACTGTGCCCTTTTTAGGTTAGTTTACTGTGCCTCTGTCTAGTAGTGACACAGAAGTGATCCCCGGGGTAAACCTACGATCTCCCATCCACTCGTCAAGATTTCTCTTGAAGAGAGTCAGTGAGGGGCTCTGCCTAATATGGACTGGGATTCTATTCCAGAGTGCTGGGAGCCTCTGGGTCACAAATCTGTCTCTCCAGCATGTCCTATTAATTTCTGGGTTGAGATTCAAGTCCCTTGAGCGCGTAGCTCTAGTGGATTTGGATTTTTTGAGGTGGAGCATGTCCATTAATTCTGGGTTGGACATGGCTTTATACGTCAGGCACAGATCGCCTCTAAGCAGGTGGTATGCAACTGAGTAGAGCTGGAGTTTCTTTAACCTGGCAGCATAGGTCATCTGTTTGAGACCCTTGATCCTCTTGGTGAGGTACTTTTGTGGTCTTTCCAGTTGCTGCAGGTGTCAGGTAAGGTACATCCCAAATGGGGCATTGCATTCAATTATGGGTCTGATGAGGGATGAGTAAAGGGGCACAATGACCTCCCTTGATCTAGATGTGAACCCTTTCATGATAAGGTGGGCTATGTAGAAGGTCTTTCTAACCACTTTGGCAATGTGGTTGTCAAAGGAGAGATTACTATCAACTTGGGTTCCCAGGTCCCTAATTACTTCCTCCGTACTTAATGGATTTCCGCCTATGTGGTAGTTTGTGGGCACTTTGTTTTTCCCAAAGGGGATGACTATACACTTCTTGGCATTTCATTTTAGGCCATGGCTTTGGCACCAGTTGTCCGTCTCTGTGAGACCCTTTTGGAGGATGCCTGTGTTAGCTGGAGAGTCGATTATGGCACCCAGTTTGCAGTCATCTGCGAACTTGGTCAGCCAAAGTCCTCCCGTGTTGGCCTGTACCTCTGAAAAATATATACTGAACAAGAGTGGTCCCAGGACTGAGCCCTGTGGGACGCCACTTGTAACAGGTTTAGAGTTTGATATGGATCCCACAATTTGACCATGTGGGTTCTGTCCTTGAGCCAGTTTGCAACTCATCTTATGACATAGGGGTTAATATTTAGGCTGGAGAGCTTATCTATGATGCCAGAGTGGGGTATGATGTCAAAGGCTTTTGCAAGGTCCAGGTAGGCTGTGTGGACTACCTTCCCTTCATCTATGGCCTTGGTGACTGTTTCAAAAAAGTCTACCAGGTTCAAGAGGCAGGTTCTGCCTTTAACAAAGCCGAATTGTGTAGGATCTAGTGTCTGTAATTCCCCAATGTCTTTGTTTATGAGTTCCATGATGATCCACTCCATAGCTTTGCAGACCAGGCTAGTCAGGCTTATGGGGCGATAGTTTCCAGGGTCTGTTTAGGCTCCACCTTTGTGGAGTGGGACCACTGTTGCTCTACGCCATTCCTTGGGTACATATCCTGTAGTAAGGCTGAGATTGAACAGTAACCTAATATGAGGTTTTAGCTCTTCTTGGAGCTCCTGTAGGATGCAGCCCGGGACACTGTCCGGTCCCACTGATGCTGTGTTTTTTGCTTTGGAGAGGGCAGCTCCCACCTGAGCAACTGAGATGAGAGGGGGACAACTCTCTGCTGGGATAGATATTTCTCTTTTGGGGGGGAAGGGGGGGATTTGCACTGAACCTATCAGCCAGGATGTTGGCAATGTCTGTGGGTTCAGTGTATTTTTTGTCATTTTGGACTAACTCCGAACATATCTGGGAGTTGCCACCTAGGTTTTTAACATAACTAAAGAAGGCCTTGTGGTTATCTTTAGTGTCTTGTGCAATTTTTCTCTCGAAGCTAGCCTTGGAAGATTTTATGAGGGACCGTAGTCTTTTGCTAGTACTGATCAGTGATGGTTTCTTATTGAGGGATTTTGCTCTATCCTGCAGTAGCTTCCTCCTTTTGTTGTATAGCTTATTTATGGCAGTGGTCCACTAGACAGGACGCTTGCCTTTGGAGGATTGGGTCTTGGTTTTATTTGGGATTGCATGATCCATGCATTCCTGAAGATGTCCATAGAATGCATTTATAAAGGATTCTGCAGTCTGGGCCGTAGTTTCCACTGGCCCGGGGGCTTTGAGTGAATTCACCTCAGTTTTGAGAAGTGTGAAATTAGCCTTGGAAAAATTTTTTACTGTGGTTTTCTGGGGTGGTGGTGGGGTTGGGATGTGGATGTCCAGCAAGATTAATTTGTGGTCTGATCTTACCAATGAGGGGTGTACCTCTGGTACAGAGCATAGAGTCCCCATGTTTGTGATGATCAGGTCCAGTATGTTTTCCCCTCTTGTAGGCGTGGTGACCAGTTGTTCCATAGCATTTAAGTTTATAAATTCTAAGAACCTCTGGGCTAGGTTGTTGGGGCTTGAGTAGTGCTCCCAGTCTATGTTAGGGTAGTTGAAGTCACCCAATATAAAGGTATCTGGAGAGACCTTCATATTCTCCAGTGTTCTCAGGAAAGCCACGTGAGGTTCCAGAGTCTGGGATGGTGGTCTGTAGCAGGGTACAAACTGAAAGGCAGTTTTGCCTACTGTTAGTTGCACTTGGATGGTTTCCGATGCTTTGTGCAGTGCCACTAACCTGGAGGTGTGGGTATCCTTGATGAATATGGATACTCCCCCTCCTTTTGAGGTTCGGTCTGAGTTTTGGGGCCGAAAAGCATGGTATGAGGTATAGCCTGGTAGTGCTGGGGTGCTCTCAGGAGCCTTGAAACAGGTCTCAGTTACTGCACAGACATCGATATTCTCCATGCTGAGGAGAGCTTCAAGTGCTTGCATTTTGAGGTTTAGACTTCTGGCGTTGAGTAGCATTACCCTTAGTTTATTTTTCCTTGTGTTGTCTATGGAGGTGGGTTTGTCTTTTGAGCATTGCCTAAAAAAGGCACTATGGGGATGGCAAGAGCCTTTGCCAGTATCCGAAAGCCCAGAGGTGACAGGTGCAAGCCGTCCCTAGCAAAGCAACGTGGCTTGTCGAGCATGTCATCCCAGGCTGACAGACACTGGATCCCCTTTGAATGACACCAGAACTTTAGCCAAATGTTAAAATTGATCATTATTTCTTTATACTGTGGCATCATTTTTGGTGAGGGTAAGATGCTACTCAAGGTCAGGGTCATACCTGTCTGGGCTACATGATCTGAGAGCTCCTCTATGTCTCTTTTCATGTAGTCCAGGGAGGTACGGCTCAGGTCATTCACACCAGCATGGACAATGACAGAGTCATATTTGTACTTGCTTTGGAGTGACCTGAGTGCTTGTGTTATGTGGCGGATCCTGGCGCCCGACAGGCAGCTCACCGTGACATTCTCCTTGTTCAGCCTGGTGAATGGGACGTCAGTGTGCCTGACAATAGAGTCACTTATTACAAGTGTATCAGGTGTGTTGTTTGGCCTTAAGGGCTGTGACTGTTTGGCACACTGATTATGTGAAGTATGTGTTTCACTTTTTTTGTTTTGTGGTAGAGGTTGCTTGGATGTCTGCTTTGGAGGTCTCTGCTGCTTAGGCAGATTTGAATTTAGAGCCTCCGAGTATGTTTTAGTGTGTTTATGTATTTGGTTTGATGATGTGGTAGGTCTATGTGTGACTGGATTTGTGGTGTGTATGGTTACCTTCTCCTCCTGACTGGCTGCGCCAGTACTGCATTGAGAGAGCTTAGCCTCAAGTTTGGCTATATGGTTGCATCTCTCGCATATATTAGTACTTGTTGGGAGGAGGAGAGGGTTGTCTGTGTACATGAGGCAGTTGTAACATTGCCTCAGGATTCCCAGATTCACCAGCTGGACTGGAGAGGAAACTAGCAACTGACCTTTGGACATGCCGGTAAATTATAAGTAACTCCTTTATGGCTGACAAAAAAGACAAATGGGGATGAGTACTCCAAGGGAGTATATGAGGAGGTAGTGCTATTAGTTTATTAGTGCTAACTTATATAATTGTTTGTAAGAGCAGTGCTGGGTTGTAGGTTGAGAATAGGTCTTTACTTGAGAGTATAGAGCAGATCTAAGGGAAAAAGTGAAGAGCAGACTTTGTGGAGCCGAGAATTGTTTATGCCTGGTTAAGAGGCGCTGCCCGATGCTGCGCTATGCGCAAAATCACGCAAAACCACTCCAAAGCGGGTTTTTATACAGGGAACTTAAAAGAGATAGAAATTAGCCCAAAACAGCCTATAAACTACAAGATTCTTGTGCTGAGGTCACTCCTCCAGGGACAGATAGGTTGCTCAAAGCTCCCCACTCCCACTGGTAAACAAAGAAGCTTCCTTCTATCCAAGTAAGGAAATGGGCAACACAGGAACTATTCTGAAGTCCAGAATACAGCAATGCCTGTATTAGGGACTATTCTAGGTCAGGAAAGGTGGGAAACAATGATTTTTTTTTTTGTTTTTTTCTTTTTTAGCAGAACAAACAGCAGAAAAAGTACAGTAAAATCTTATCACAGGCTAGCGCACTTGAGTGAGCAGCCTCAACAGTTAAATTCAAACAAACTTTTAAAAGTGCAGGTATTGGAAATCACAAAAAACAAGCTTAAAACAGGCAAAAGAGCAAATTAAACTTGCTTTTCGGTGAGGAAAGATGGTCGCACAGGTAATAGCAGTAAAATATACTTAAATCTTGGAAGCAGTCACTCTTTTCGTTTCTCTGCTGCTAGCACCACTCTGCAGGACCACGAGGAGCTGTTGCTGAGTAGGAACAAGCAAAAAACTGTGCCAAAGCAGGTTTTTATACAGGGAACTTAAAAGAGATAGAAATTAGCCCAAAACAGCCAATAAACTACAAGATTCTTGTGCTGAGGTCACTCCTCCAGGGACAGATAGGCTGCTCAAAGCTCCCCACTCCCACTGGTGAACAAAGAAGCTTCCTTCTTTCCAAGTAAGGAAATGGGCAACACAGGAACTATTCTAAAGTCCAGAATACAGCAATGCCTGTATTAGGGACTATTCTAGGCCAGGAAAGGCGGGAAACAAGGATTTTTTTTTTTGTTTTTTTCTTTTTTAGCATAACAAACAGCAGAAAAAGTACAGTAAATTCTTAACACAGGCTAGCGCACTTAAGTGAGCAGCCTCAACAGTTAAATTCAAACAAAAAACCCTTTAAAAGTGCAGGTATTGGAAATCACAAAAAACAAGCTTAAAACAGGCAAAAGAGCAAATTAAACTCGCTTTTCAGCGAGGAAAGACGGTCGCACAGGTAATAGCAGTAAAATATACTTAAATCTTGGAAGCAGTCACTCTTTTCGTTTCACTGCTGCTAGCACCACTCTGTAGGACCACGAGGAGCTGTTGCTGAGTAGGTATATATAGCAGCATTACTGATCAGGTGATCTAATTAATATTTAAAGAAAGACACACACAAAATGAATACATGTACACGTGAAAGCGCTAACCTGTGGAATGTGGAGTAAGTCAAGGACATTGTCTTCTTAACTTCAAGTTAAACAGGTTAAAAAATTAAACAAAGTGAACCATGCAAGATAACTGCCAAAACACCAGCTGTGATCTCTTACAATGATTTTTTACACACAAGATAATCTACAAGGCCTCTGCATGCCCAGCACTAAGCAATCCAGCCAAATCCTACCAACCAAACAGAAACATAAGACCCAAAGACAAAAAAATATTAATCTCTAAACACTCAAACAAGCCAGGACACAGTTACTACTCATACTCTGTAGCTAAAGTATGGAATTCTCTCCCCCCAAGCTACTATAGCAATTCCCAGATTAGCAGTCTTCATAGCTCCACTAAAACAATATCTAACTAAATCATGGCTATGCACCTGCACTACTCCAGGTTAATCTGACTTCTACTTCATTTTTCTATACACAGCACCCTCCTAGTTCACCTATACTTAACTGTTTTACCTGCAATCTCTCTACCTCAACTGAGCTCCTTCCTCCTCATTGTTATTTTAGCTACACCTCACATTTCTCTATCCATCGAACACTCACTCATCAGTACCGTACAAATGCAAAATTTTTGACTATAGCCATACCCAACGTCTTTGCCCACTGTGATTCTAAAGTGATAAGATACCTGCTAATTTCTCCCAAATCCTAAAAACACCCCAATCAGATTATTTAAACTTAATACATGCTTTTTGGTGTGTTTTTACATTAAACATAAGACTCATGCTTTACAGTATTATCACATAATTTAATGTATTTTACTTATTGCTATATTCTTGAATGTTTGTCTTTTGGAGCTTTTCCTAACGGGCCTTCAGTACACAAATGTTAAATAAATAAATAAATTGTAAGAGATTTAGATGCAAGAGATGGCAATATATGCTTCAGTATGGCGATTTCTACTTCTAAGTTAGAAATTGCCAGTGCAAGTTGCCACCAATTTGAAGCTAAACCTTCAAGTGGGGAACATGCTAACTTTGCACATACATTCTTTATGTTAAAGGTAGAAGGGGATACAATGATGTGACTTTTTTGGAAACATATGAACACAAGTTCAAACAGGAGTGAAATGACAGGTGTTTAAAAGTTTTATTAGTCAAGTATTGTAAGGCATACACACGCTGCTAGTAGACAGGAAATGGAAGTGACACGCACAAGTGACTGTTGCTTTAAAATGACAGAATGGTTAAATTGTAAATCTTAACATGGAATGCAAATGCCTTTTACAAGCAAAAAAGCATCAAAGAATATTGAACTATATTAAGAAATGAAGGGTGCAAACTGACATGAATAGAAATTAACATACAAGTTTAATAAAGAGTGGATTTCAATATGGATATTTGGCAGAATATCATAGACAAAGGAAAGGGGGTGGTGTTGTATGGACAGGAAGTGGATCTCCAATTATGACAGAAGGAGAAAAAAATAATAATTGAAGATTTATGGCAATGGAGGGATACTGGCAGGAAAATAAGTTTATTTTAGCATAAGTCTACATTCTTCCTAAAATGAAGTTATAGTTCGCTGTTCAAGATTACTGTATGAGGGCTGAAAGGATAAGTAAAATGCAGACTCCAGTGTTATTGAATAAACTATATGCCCCATCCAATTGTCAGTATTTTTAAAAATATATTATGGGCTCAATTTGGTGTGTGTGTGTGTGTGTGTGTGTGTGTGTGTGTGTGTATATATATATATATATATATTTTATATATATATATATATATATATATATATATATATATATATATATATAAGCAACCTGTTTCATAAACTAACCATAGAGTAGGAAATATACTTTGACCTTAGTGAAATTCTGCACCTAGTAAAAGTGTAATCTCTGCCCCTTGAGGCACATTTAGTCTGTTACAATTCACTAACCTGTAAGCAAATAAAATTCCTCAGCATGGAAAAGCCCTGTAATCTAAATATAGTTTACCACATAAATGCCTATAACTGACATAGGTGCTGGAAGTCGTTGAAGACTGGACGGGGGGGGGGGGGGGAGCAGAGGGCAAGAGGGCCACTTAGTGAATTAAAAAGGGCAGATTTTTTAAAGGTATTTATTATCATTACAGGAGCATCAGCATGATGCAAGCTAACTTTGATTAAGTATAATTGCACATACATTTCTTAACAGAATTAGAAATTAAGCCAACCTGTGTTGATATGAGTTGGCATATGTTAAAGAAGTAATGGCAGTACTGTTAAATCAAGCATGCCATTCTGAAGTACTTTACTCTCTTCTGTACAACCTATCAGTGGAGAGGAATTAGCTGGCAAAAGTATTTGATCTGCATACAGAGAAGTGCAATAGCTTTGTAAACAGAGATGCAACGGATCTATTTCTGACCATAGTACTGACAACATACCATACACTTTATATTGTGCAGCTGTAAATATGCAAGATGTAGTACTGCTAAAGCTTGTGTGTTTCCTACTTCGTAATAAAGTATACAGTGGGCTGCTAGGACTGTGATCAGAAACAGACAAACAATGTCCCATCTTATGTACAAGCACAAAAATTAAAAATTTCCCCAATGACCCCTTCAATACTTTGTCTATGTATGCACAAGTGGTAAAATTAAACCTTTTCTCCAGTGACCCAGTCAGGTTTGTCCATGTATGCACAAGCACCAAAATGAAACATTTCCCCTAACAACCTTCTCAGAAGTCTGCCCATGTATGCACACGCACCACCAAATGACATCAAAATTAATAATTTCCCCAAGGCTCCCTTAATTACTTTGTCCGTGCATGTAAAAGCACAAAAATTAAACATTTTCTCCAATGACCCCTTACGTCAGGTTTGTCCATGTATGCATAAGCACAAAAATAAATCATATTCCCCAACAACGTCTTCAGCAGTCTCTTTGTATGCATGGTAAGCACAAAATTATATCAAAATGAATCATTTCCCCCAAGGATCCCTTGTGTACTTTGTTCATGTATGCACAAGCACAAAAATTAAACATTTTTCCCAACAACCCCTTCATTACTTTGTCTATAAAAGCACAAGCAATAAAATGAAACATTTTCTCCAATGACCACTTCAGTCAGGTTTGTCCATGTATGCGCAAGCACCAAAATGAAACATTTCCCCTAATACTCCTCTCAGAAGTCTGTCAATGTATGCACAAGTACCCCCAAATGACAGCAAAATTAATCATTTCCCCAAGGTTCCCTTAATTACCTTTCCATTTATGCACAAGCACAAAAATAAAGCATTTTCCCCAACGACATCTTCAGTAGTGTGTTTGTATGTGTAAAAACAAAATTACATAAAAATGAATCATTTCCCCAAGGTTCCCTTAATTAATTTTCAATGAATACACAAGCACAAAAATAAAGCATTTTCCCCAACGACGTCTTCAGTAGTGTGTTTGTATGCATAGTAAGCACCAAATGATATCAAAATGAATAATTTCCCCCAGGGATCCCTTGTGTACTTTGTCCATGTATGCACAAGCACTAACATTAAACATTTTTACCAACGACCCCTTCATTACCTTGTCTATATAAGCACAAGCAATAAAATGAAACATTTTCTCCAATGACCCCTTCAGTCGGGTTTGTCCATGTATGCACAAGCACCAAAAATGAAACATTTCCCCTAACAACCCTCTCAGAAGTCTGTCCATGTATGCACAAGCACTACCAAATGACATCAACATGAATCATTTCCCCCAAGGTTCCCTTAATTACTTTCCTATGTATGCACAAGCACACAAATAAAGCATTTTCCCCAATGACGTTTCCAGTATAAGTAAAAACAAAATTACATCAAAATGAATACTTTCCCCCAAGGATCCTTTACGTACTTTGTCAATGTATAGTATGCACAAGCACAAACATTAAAAATTTTCCCCACTCTTCAGTACTTTTTTATGTATGTACAAGCACTGAAATGAAAATGTTTCCCCAAAGACTACTTCACTGTCTGAATTAGAGCCAAAACCCTCACCCAGTGCCTTTCCTGCCCTGTTACCAAAGTCCAAACAAAAAAACAGAAGATAAAATTGATAAAATACTGGCTGCAGAGGCTGCAACTGCCTGCAATAAGATAATGCAGCCAGCAACTGGACACTGAGTAAGCTCCAGCAAAGTTGATATATAATTCAATGCTAAGAGACTGCTGTTTGAACTAGAAAATTGTCTTTTGATTTTTTTTTGGGGGGGTGGATGTTATTAGAGAATGATGATCATTTAAGTTGCTGACCACAGGCTTTTTTATATTTAGCTATCACTTTGTCAGAAAACGAAATCTGGGTTCCCTTTTAGGCAAAGAGAAAATGTGACCCAAGATATTGCACACCCTGTTCTCTTTCTGGTGACACTGCAGCTTGAATTTGCATTTGAGGCCAAAACTCAGGCCATACATCTTGGAGATGTGCTTTTCAGGTTAAAATATGCTAATCTTATCAGCTCTTCCAAGTGAATAAAAGGCAGCCGAATAGTCCTCTTCAATGAACAGGACCGAGGTACTCCGTAGCAGCACCAGGATTGCAGCTACTGACTGCGTGTTCAAAATGTCTAATCAGCCTCTTGCAGTATCAGGACATGAACACAGCTCCCTAAATGACAAAGGCCACTTCAAGCACACAAACATACTTACAGCAACGGTTCAAGCCATGTCAATGTTTTATCAGACAGCTTTTGTGTAAAAGGCATGCTTTCTATTTTAATTAACTAAATCTATGTGCACAGTGTCATTTTATGTATGTCTTTCACAGGTGTTTAGAAGATGGTTAGCTGCAGGACACTGAGGAGATATTAAGTAAATAAGTGAAACAGTAGTCACCTCTCCTCCATCCTACACATGTAACCTACATATTATTCCTTGAGTTTTTTTTTTTGGGGGGGTGGTGAAAGAGACATCTAAATTCTTTTGCAGAACTGCTAAAATTAAAATAGTTGGCAATATCTGGATAGACTGCATCTATTAAAACCACTACAAAAATGCTTGCAGATGTAAACATGCAGCAATCCTAAAAATCAAAGATAGCCTCTACCACCTTCATAGGGTCAAAAATATGAGGATTACTAATCAAGTATACATTAAAAAGATATGTTCAAACAAACCACGAGAAATGAAATGCATACTCACAATAAAGGAGAAACCTTGCAAGAAGAAAAGTAAAAAATGATGGTGACAGGATGTATTGGTCTTTTAAAGTCGTTATTGTTTTGTAGAAATCTGGGCCATCTGGGTTCAGACTAACCTGGAATGAGTGCAGATGGCAAGGTGTGATTTGGTTAGACACCGGCTGCTCCTCTATGGCACATTAGCTTCTAAAACAGTAACAGAGAATGAGGCAATGAAATTGATAAACTGTCTTTTGGCTTTTCCCGGTTAGGGGTAGTCACAGCGGAACTCCGGTCCGCTAATGACTGGCAGTGAATTTTTACTGTGTCGAGTTGCCAGCCCACCACCCAACCGAATCGAACCAGAGAACCTCTTGCTGTGAGGCGACACACACGGCCTCAGGCAGAGAAATTGATGATAGCTTCAAATTCACTGCAGAAATACAGCAACGTATTTTCTAGTCTACTATATTGCAACTCTAAGTTTATGTAGTTTCTGAAGTTAAAACTGTATATTACGCATCATAGGTTCATAAGTTCACAGGAGATTGCTAGGCTAACATCTCAAGAGCCTTTACAAACTTAACCAGTTTTACCCAGATTTTACCCAATGCTCTATCCCTAGAGGAAAGATAACAAGGGTCAGCAATGAGTATGGACCTTAAAAGTGACTATATGTTCAAAAACTGTAATGTATGATGCAGAACATGCACATTCAGCATATGTGCTATTTTTATATTCATTACCAGATACGCAAAACCCATGTGAAGGCACATGACTTGTCAGCTCAAGTATTGGTTATATTTTAACTTTACTTATTCCTCTCCCCAGACTCCTCTGACACCTTAAACTCTAATATATAACTTCCTGAATGTCTCATCTCTTCTAGATCACAAACTGTCACTTTAGACATCTCTTTTTGGCCATAGTTCAATTGTCAACTTAAATATATTCACAATAACCTGTAAAGTATGAAGTGTCAAAGCAAAAGCATTAAATAAAGAGGCTAAACTCTCCTCTCAGTAATATATTTAACATACTACCACCACTGCACTGACAACACCAATGGACTTCAATTCACTTCAGACTCTTTTACTTTTCTTCAAAAGAAAGAAACAACAAACCAGTTCAATTACTCTCGAATGATTGAGGAGGAAAGGAGGTCTGGATTATATAGCAAGTAAAAAAAGCATGGGAACCCATAAGGTCGCAGAAAGAACGCAATGGCTTTAACTAACTGGCACCTGTGACCTGCCACTGAACCCTGACCAGACCGAACTATTAAGTTAGTCAGGCAGGGGGGAGGCAGACCAATGCACTTGCTTAGTGCAGTATAGACCAGTCCCCAGAATTTGAAATTGAACCCCCCTACACAAGTGAAAGTTAATCGAGGGAGCCAGCAGCAGAGGCAGCGCGCAACAGTGCTGTGCGATCTATCAGATCCTAATCTGATTTTAAGAAAGAAAAGAAAATGCCACTGTTTTAGAAACTGTAGAATTGTGGGCACTGGGTTAACTTACAAAATTTAAGGAAGAACTGCTTCACAGCTAGCATGCTGATTAGGTAACCCTCATAGAGACTTGTGGAACCTTTCTGCTTGCCTTTGCTAAGATGAACTGATCATCTTCCCAGCAGTATTTGGAATAATGGATATTAAAGCAGCAGTTAACTTATGCTAACACTGCACATTTATTGATGCAAGCTGAACGGAGATCGCTGTATAATGGGGATCTGGAAATTTACCCTTTCCTCACTGTAGTGCGATCTTGGAGTTTGTATATGTAAGTTGGATGCAAAAGTGGCGGGTGCCCCTTCCCCCTCGCTCTACGGTTCTGGCGCCCATGATAACTGATCGAATTTAAGCCAATATTGTCTAACCTTATGGCATTGGGAAGATAATTAATATTAAAGATTCTCTTGGTAAACGTTTGCTGGGTACCTTTTAAAATTAACAAACTGGACTTGTTATAAGTGCAAAAAAGTGAATTATATTCAATCACTGGTCATACGCATGTCACAATTTACCAAAAAATAAATACATAAATAAATAACAGTGCCTTGTGAGCCAAAATTCCTAAAAATTAACACTACAATCTTCACAACTTTAGATTTTATCAGTGCCTGATTTTTAAATTTCGGATTATTGCACACTACTATTCCTAGATTTTTATAGCTATACAATTTCTTAATAAATGCAGTCCCATAATCATAATACATCTCAGCAATGATTTCCCAAAAACAGAATACCACATTTACCTATATTAATGTGAAATCCATGGGCTTTTAATGAAATAACTTTTATCAAGATAAATATTAAATTGGGGACTTCCAAGATGACTGCACACTGGACAACAGCTTCATTTCCCCTCTCCCAGTGTGAAAAAGAAACTGAGTGATAACAGCTAGTAATTCTGCCAGTTTTAGTGAAATTCAGCCACTGACTAATAAGTAGACTGCCTGAATGCCAAAGCCTGAAAGAAAGTTAATTAGAAAGGTGAAGGGAAAACACTGACTGTTAAGAGCCCTGCAACTGTTCAGCAAAAAGCAGTTCAAGATCCAGCTCTGGTGTAAGATGGCTTCCAGTAATTTAGAGGAAAAAAATAAAATGTGCACAGAGCTGATTAACATAAATGAAACAGTCAAGGCGTATATCAACTTAAATAACAAAAGATCGGAAAAATTGAAGAAGCTGTAAACAGCTATTCAGATGAACCAATAAAACTGCAAAAATCAGAGGTCAAAATGAAGAAAAGGCTGGCTGAGTATGAGAATGCTCAAGAAAAGCTGTTTCAATGACTTCCAAGATGGCTGCTCACTGAGTAACAGCTTAACTTCAGTGCTCCCAGTATGAAAACAGAAACCAGAAAAAAAAAAAAACAGAGAGCAATTGAATTTGTCTTTTTTGGTAAATTTCAGTTACTGGCTAGTAAGCGCACTTCCTGAATGCCAGTAACGAAGATATTTAGAGAACTGGAAATAAAATCAACCACAAAAAGTGGGAAGAAAACAATGGTTGGGAAGAATAGTGTAGCTGTTCAGCAAAAAGTAGTTCAAACTCCGGCTTTCTTGCAAGACATGGCTTCCAGTAATCTAGAGGGAAAAAAATAAGTCGAATGCTCAGAGGTGATTAAAATAAAGGAAATACTGAAGGAGTATATCAACTCAGAAAACAATAAACTTTAAATAGATGAGCAGATAAAACTAAGAAAAAACAGAAGTTGGAATGAAGAAAAAGCTAGAAGAGTATGAAGAGATATTAAAAAAACTAGAATTAAAGGACAGAGCAAATAGGTAAGCCTGAGATTTTCTGCCATACCAGAGAAACTGGAAGGAAGAAACTATTAATTTTATGAAAGCACAAATAAGCAAATGGACTGGTATTCCAGAGCAGGAGTTGTTAACTGAAAAGTTACATTCTGTGTATGTTCCAAACCTAGCCATGAGAACGCAACCAAGATCTCAAATAGTAAAATATGTTCTACTTCATGTCATTAATGTTCAGAAAAATACTTAGGAGAGGGGGAAGAGGAGAGAGTAGGTTACCTGTATTTTTTTTCTTATTAGTAATATTTTAATATTTTTACAGTGCATGATTTTCTTTGCATGCTATAAAGTAAAGTTTTCTCAGTTATTTTAAGTGTAATGGGGATACTAATGTAAACAGGTGTTCCTGTTTATTTTATGTCATGCTTCTCTCTCTCTCTCTCTCTTTCTACTTGTTCAGTTTTAAGAAATGTAGGCAAAGCAATGTAAAAAAAAAGTCTGGTCAAAAGAGCATGACAAAATAAATATTCATGTACTGTTTTCATTCTTGCATAGGGGAATGACTGGATTAAGGCACTTAGCTTGATCTAGTAACAAGTTTTAAGAGGAAGGCAAGTAAATGAAAAAGAATGAATATTATAAAGCTTTTTTCTAGTAAATAAATGTATCTGGTCCTCGTGTTTCCACAGAAACAATCTAATGAAGAGAAATGGCTAGGAAATATTTTCTGAAAGCATTCAAGTGTTTTCCCAGCTAGGCCAGCTATAAAGATAACACAAAACCAGACAACATTTAGTAGATGTACAGGCTGTACCATACATCTTAGCATGCATAACTTTCATTTAGGTTAACTCAAGTCTGTAAGTGTTTCTGTCATTTTGGGACATTTGTTCCTATTAGGAGGGTAAAACTTCAATATTTGAAGATGTGTACAGTTTGTGTGCTAGTATTAGGTTTTAGAGGGGTATTTGGGGTGCGTTTGTTTTTCAGTTTGATGGAGTTCAACAAAACAAAGTTTTGTAAGATGTGACATAAGCTCAAATGGATATGACAAGAAACACCTGTATAGATCAACCTGTCAAACAGTGTATGCATGTAACACAAAAGTTGGAACTGGACATTTAACAAAAAAGCTGTTACACATAAAACATGGGAATAACAATTTTTTTAACAAAATGATGCTTTCTTTAATGCTTTTAAATGCCAATGGTCTCAAAGATAAATACTAAAAAGCATAGCAAACTGTATTTAAAATTGTACAGTGCAAATACCTGTGCTACAGGGAACACACTTGGAAAGAACTGAACATGTACATTTGATAAATCAAAGGTTTTCAGGATGGTTATTCAGTGGAATATCTGGGACAAAGGAAAAGAGGAGTATTTATATTAATTGCAAGAGAAGCTCCAATAGTGAGAGAATGGGGTATAAAAGATAATAATGGAAGATACATAGTACTAAGGGGCTACTGGCTAGGGAGGAGGATTATACTGGCATGCATTTACATCCCACCTAAAACTATAATGGAGCTTAAGAAAATTCTGGGTGAAATAATCAGTTTCAGCAAGGAATATTACTTATAGCTGGGGAATGGAACTTGATTTGCAGCAGTGAAGATGTGTCTGGGGGGCCAGAAGGGAAAATATTATAAAGGAGGGTAGATTTTTGAAAAAAATTATGAAACTATTTGGCACAGAAGATATGAATTCAGTACTAAGAGTTCAGAGTGAATTTACATAGTATTCCCTAAGATACAAAAACTGGGCTGGGCTAGGCTAGATAAAATTTATATTTCACAGGAATATATGCATTTAATTGAAAGTTTTGATACACATCCATAAACTATTTCAGATCATGCACCAATAATAACTAAAATTAAAATGTAGTGTAATGAAATAAAAATGAGACACTGGCACTTCCCTACCTATCTGTTAAACAAAGAGGAATTTAAGGAATGGGTAGTGGAAATTATTTGGGAGTTATTAAGCCAGACAGAAATTTCATCAGAAAATGTAGGTATTGAGCAGGATAAAAAAGAAAGTGGAGTTTAAAAATAGGGTAAAAATAAAAGTAAAGAAGTATGGTTAAGAAGTAACAAGAATTATTTGGAGAGACTGATAAAGGTTACAGTACTGTAGAGAGCTAAAGAGAAAATCAAGGACTGCCTGCATAATATGCATGAGTTAGAAAGACTGCCATTAAGCAATTACTTTTTGATAATGCCAGAGCACAAAAGCTTTTGCATAAAGGCTTAGGCAACAGAAAGTAGAAAGGGTTGTTGCCAAACATAGGGAGCCTACAAGGAAAATAACCAGATATCCTATAAAGGTATTAGAAATATTTTTGGAAATTTTACAAAAATCTTTATAAAGCGGAAAAATGTGAAAATCAATAAAAAGTACAAATAGAAATGTTTATGGAAGAATTAAATATGCCAAGATTAGAGGTACCTGAAACAATTCTTAACATTTAGGAAAGCAGGAGATGAGAGAAAAATGGTGACATATAACCAATCTTCAGGAAAGTCTCTAGGAATAGACGGTATTTCTGTGGAAGTTTGAAGCTAGGAGGGAAGACAGTGATAAAGACCTGGAAGGATTTCTTTAAGAGTATTTTAAAAGGAGAAGCACCCACACTGTGGAAGAAAGCTGTAGTGGCTATAATACCTAAAGATGGCAAAGACCCATCAGATCAAACTTCATATAGGTCCATTTTGATTATAAACAATGATTACAGAGTGTTTATGTCTATAATGGCTAAAAGAATGGCACAGCTGATGCCAACATTGATAGATACAGATCAATATGGTTTTGTGGAGGGAAGGCAAACATTTGACAACATTAATAGAACAATCATGATCCAGAAGGAAGCAGAATGTAAGAAAATACAATTGTTATTGGTGGATCTTGATGTAGAGCAAGCATTCAACAGAGTAAGTTGGGATTTTATGATTAGGACAATGGAGGCATGTGCATTTCCTAACACAATGACAAGATTAATTAGGAGGATATATGAGGGAATGGAGGCAAAAATTAAAGTGGGTGGTTCCTCTCTGATAAGTTCTGATTGAACACAAGAACCAGCTGGGGGTGTCCTCTTTCTAAATAATCAGAAATCCAAGGATATAATTGGTATGATAATCAGCAAAAGTTGGTTTTATTTGCATATTATATTATGTTGTACCTGATAAAACCAGAAAAAGGACATTTCAGTGTTGTGGAAAATTCTGAGACTGTTTCAAGTCTTTTGGGATGCAATATTAATGAAGATAAAACAAAGGCATTAGCTGTAAACACTCTAATTAGTTCAGCAATACCCATATTTATAAGGACTTGACAAAATGAAGTACTTAGAAGTATGGGTTAAAAAGAATTCAGTTATAGCAACCAAGGCTATGTGGGAGGGGACTAAAAAGTTAATAAAGTTAATACAAAAACAAAGAAACTGGAAGCACTTCTTTATAGATATGGATAGCAAGATACAAGCAGTGAAAATGTTTTTAGTCCCTTTAGATTTATACACAGGTCATGCATATTTTTATCAACCAGAGGAGAAGTAGTGTATAGCAATTAATAAAGAGATGAAGGATTGTATCTGGGAGGGGAAGAGGGCAAGAGTGAAGTGGGATAAGTTAAACCTTCCAACAGAATGAGGTGGTTTAGGATTACCTGATTTGAAGAGGTATTTCAGAGCTACACAGTTAAGGCTCCACTACATAGCAGAAGCAGAAACCTATAATTCAAAGTGAAAGAGAATGATGATGAAATTAGAGGGGAGCTCAAGAAATAAGGGGAGACTTGGATTTTAGCTGCAGATCCTTAAAGAGAGTTGTTGTTGTTGTTGTGTCTTTCGGCTTTTCCCGGTTAGGGGTTGCAACAGTGGAATTACGGTCCGCTAATGATTGGCAGTAGATTTTTACGTGCCCAGTTTGCGGCCCTGATGCACAACCTTCAACGATGGTACGCCCATTCATGCATGTAATAATAACAATATAAAATAATATATTCATAAAGTAGCAGAACATATCTTAAGAACTAAGTCAACACAAGAATGTAGAATAGAGATTATGCCATTTGGGATACCTGCAATTAGGGGTAGAGAGAACAGACAAGAGGGGGCTGGAATTTACTGGATTAAACTAGAAAAGTAACTGAGGTATTGGGAGCATATAAGTAGAGAGGAAAAGGTAAGAGAAAAGGTCAAGAATACATTTGGACTGCAGGCTAGAGATTAACTTCCCTATTAAGGATTGGTATCGGAGCGTACGCAAAGATAAACAGATAGGGCAATCCTAAATGAAAGACCTACACAGGCTGAGATTTTAATTGAATTTAGATCAGAAGCTGCTGTTAAAAAGGGTTAAGTAGCAGGGCATATAAAATATTGCAAAAAAACTAGAGGAACCAATCAGAAGAGGTCAGAAAATATTGGGAAAAGAGATTAGATATGAATTTAGA
Source organism: Protopterus annectens (assembly GCF_019279795.1). Lineage (NCBI taxonomy): Eukaryota > Metazoa > Chordata > Ceratodontiformes > Protopteridae > Protopterus > Protopterus annectens. The sequence continues at coordinate 1,722,498,195 of NC_056726.1, forward strand.
AAGAAACAATGGGATAACATATGTCTGGCTCCTAAATATGCAACAATATCCAGAAGATTTAGGATTTTTGCCTGGAAGTGTTTACACAGATATTTTTATACCCCAAGCAGACTCCAAATCATTTTTCCTCAGGTAGATGGCAGATGTTGTAGATGTGATGGGGAAGGGTTGGGAGGGTGGCTTAATTGCTAAGGTGTTTGCCTTACAAACACAAGTTACAGGATTTGAGTCTCACAAGGGATAACTGGCTAGGCTTAAAATGGCTCGCAAGGGCAGTTAGCTTAGTACTAAACTATGAACCTATGAAGAAAGAGGTAACTGGGAACACATGTTTTGCAAGTGCAATGAGTTTGCATACTTTAAAAATTCCCCACAGTGAATTCTGTTGAGAATACTAAATGAACAAATGAGTGTAACTAAAAAAAATATTTTTTTAGCTGGGATACAGGATCTGAACTACTTACACATAGTAAGGCTGTGTTGAGTTTATTTCTGGTGGCTGCCAAAAAGCAATTACTAGAAGATGGAAATCAAAATCTAAACCAACTATACTTGAAGTAGTGAATATTGTAACAGAGACAAAAGAAAAGGAGGTGGGATATTTAGAAAAGGATAGGAGGAAGTTACATAGAAATAAAATTTAAATTGCGAGAACAATACATGCAGAAACATGTTTTTTGAGGAGGAATGAGGTTTAAGAGAAGGCAAGAACTGAACAGTTTATGTAATGCTGCCTAGACTATAGGATACATAACAATAAATGTAGTGCACAAGTTTTGTAAATCTGAACTTTTAATATGGTTTGATTACTTTTACATAAATGTAAGTTTGTATATGTCACACGTGAATTCAATAAAGGTATGTTAAAATATGGTTTTGTGGATGGGGAGGCAAATATTTGATGACATTAATAGAACAATGATGATCCAGAGGGGAGCAGAATGTATTAAAATAGTGTTGCTGTTGGTGGGCCTTGATGCAGAGAAAGCTTCCAACAGAGTAAGCTGGGATTTTATGAGCAGCTCAATGGAAGCATCTGCATTCCCTGAAACAATAATGGGGCTGATAAGGAGGATATATGAGGGACTCACGGCAAAAATAAAAGTGTAAGGGTTTCTCTCTGACAAGTTGTGATTGAACATGACACTTCCAAGATGGCTGCACATTGAGTTACAGCTTAACTCTAGCTCTCCCAGTGTGAAAATTTAATCTCAACAAGGACGGCCAGTTAGACTTTTGTGTTTATGGTAAATTTCACTGTCTAGTAAGTGTACTGCTTAGATGCAAAAAAAAAAAAGAAATACAGAGCACCTGGAAAAAACATCAGCTTCAAAAAGTGAGGAAGAAACACTGACTGGGGAAAGTTCTGCAGCATTTCAGCAAAAAGCAATGCAACCCTTCAGACAAGATTTCCAGTAATCTACAGGAAGATACAAGACAACTGCACATATACTTGGTTAAAATAAATGAAACACTGTTCGAGTATATCAGCACAAACAATAAAAGGCTAGAAAAATGGTAGAAGCTTTAAACAAATTTCAGATGAGGTGGTAAAGCTGCAAAAATCAAAGGTTAAAATGAAGAAAAGGTTGGCTGAATATGAGACTCAGGAAGAGATTTTCAAAAAAAAAAAATAGAATTAGAGGACAGAGCAAGTAGGGAAAACCTGAGATTTTCAGCCATACCAGAGAAATTGGAAGGAACAGACTGCATTCATTTTATGAAAGCAGAAATAATCAACTGGGCTGATATTCCACATGAGGAGTTGTTAGCTGAAAAGGCAAATCATGTGCATGCTCCAAACCTGGCTATGAGAAAGCAACCTATACCTTTAATAGTAAAGATGCAATCCTACCAGCAGAATGAGCTGATTCTGACAAAAGTGTGGCAGAAGGACAAAATACTAAAAGTGGGAGAGAGAAGAGTGTTTGTGGAGAATGATTACTCATTCTACACCAGGCAGAAAAGGAGTAAATTCATTCCACTATTCAGGGAATGTCAATAAGCAGTTGTGAGATTCAAACTGCTGCACCCAGCTGTTTTCAAGGTATTCTTCCTTGGAGGGACAAAATCATTTTTTGATGAAGTACATGCCAATGAGGATATACAAAAGTTTGCATAACAAAAAGTGAGCTGTGAAACAAAATGAGATTCTGCTTCTTGTTCCACTAGTAATAAATATCACAGAGACTGTACCTGTGAAACCTTTTCCACTGTTTTGATGGAAAATGTTGGAGAGAAGGAAGGAGGTAAGAGAGTTGACTAGAAAAAATAGAGAGTATGTTGGAAATAAAGCAGAGACAGGATTCGGGAGATGGAGATGAACAGTAATAAAACCAGTAACAATGTGGGATTACAATGCAATAATTATATCTGTGAAATATGACAGAACACGAAAATATGGAAATATTGGACTTTTTTTAGAATTTGTTGGATTTTCGGGGACTCTAAAGTATATGCCCTACTTCATGTCATTAATGTTCCAAAAATGTTTTGTTGAGGGGAAGAGAGGGGAGAAAGTTAACTGTAAATAAAAAAAAAAACATTTTTCTTAATAGCACTATTTCTGTGATGTATGGTTTTCTTTATATGCTATAAGGTAAAGTTTTCTCAGTTATTTTTTTTAAGTGTACTGGGGATTGTAAATATGTGCTGCTGTTCTTTTTTCCCCTTTCTTTCTTCCTTCTTTCTTCTTGTTCAGTTTTAGGAAATATAGGCACTGCAATGTAAAAGAAAACCTGGCTAAAAGGGCATGACAAAAGAAAAAGTAATGCGCTTTTTCTCATTCTTGATGGAGGAATGACTGGATTAAGGACCATAGATTGATTTAGTAACATGTTTTAAGAGAAAGCAAGTAAATGAAAAATAACATTGAATATTATGAGGCGTTTTTCTAGCAAATGAATGTATGCTCAGTAGCAATTCTGTATCTAGCCCCTCATGTCTCCATGGAAACAATCTGATAAAGAAAAACTGGTTACAGTCTGATGGAGAATGATTGGCTGGGAAAAAGAAAAGAGAAACTGGCTAGGAGATAATGTTCTTTGAAAGCATTTAGTTGTTTTCCCAGCTAGGAGAGCTATAAAGATAAGACAAAACCAGTTAGCACTTAGTAGAAGCACAGGCTGCAACCTTTCTTTTAGGTTAACTCAAGTCTGTGAGTGTGGTTGTCAGTTTGGGACATTTGTTCCTGGAGAGTAAAACTTCAATATCTAAAGATGTACATAGTTGTGTGTGTTAGTATTAAATGAATAGGATTTAGGGGGTATTGGGTTTTTTTTGAGGACTTTCAATAAAACAAAAAGTTTTGTAAGATGTGGCATAAGCTACAATGGAGATGACAAGATACAATTAAATAAAAGTTCAAACTGCCAAACAGTGTATGCATGTAACACAAAAGCTGGAACTAGATATTTAACAAAAAAGCTGTTATACATAAAAGGTGGGAATAACGTTTTAATACAATGATGCTTTCTGTAATCTCTTTAACATGAATGGTCTCACAGATAAATACAAAAAAGAAAGAATAGTGAACAATATTAAAATGCAGAGTGTAACCACTATGTTACAGGAAGCGCACTTGGAAAGAACTGAACATGTGAATTTGATAAAGAAAGATTTTCAGGATGGTTATTCAGCAGAATATCTTGGACAAAGGAAAACAGGACTACTTATTTTAATTGCAAGAGGAGGTCCGATAATGATAGAAGAGGATAAAAAGATAATAATGGCAGATTTGTAGTGCTAAGGAGCTACTGGCAAGGGGAAGGATTACATTGGTATGCGTTTATATTCCACCTAAAACTGCTATAATGGAGCTTAAGAAAATTCTGGGAGAAATAATCAGTTTTCAGCAAGGAGTATTACTTATAGGTGGGAACTGGAATTTGATTTGCAACAGTGAAGATGTGTCTGAGTGGGGCAGAAGGGAAAGTATAACAAGGGATGGTAGATTTTTGAATATATTTATGAAAATATTTGGCATGGAAGATGTGAATTCAGCAAAAGGAGTTCAGAGTGAATTTACATATTATTCCCCAACATATAAAAACTGGGCTAGGCTAGATAGAATTTACATTTCACAGGAACATGCACATTTAATTAAAGATATCGATACACATTCAATAACAATTTCACATCATGCACCCATAATAACTAAAATACAAACACAGGGAAATGAAATAAAAATGAGACACTAACACTTTCCCACCCATTTCTTGAAAAGAGGAATTTAAGGAATGAGTGAGTAGTGGAGATTATTCAGGACCTAGTCAAGAGGATAGAAATAACTTCTGAAAATATAGCTAGGGAGTGGAATAAAATTAAGGTGAAGTTTAAAAATAGGGTGGAAATAAAAGAAAGGGAGCTATGGTTAAGAAGTAACAAGACTTATTTAGAGGGACTGACAAATGTTAAAGTACTGCAGAATGGAAGGAATCTAACAGAACAAGAAGAGGCACAGTTGAGGAGTGTTAAAGAGAAAATAAGGGACTACCTCGATAATAAGAACAAGTTTAGAAAGACTGCTGTTAAGCAACTGTTTTTTGATAATTCCAGATCACAAAAACATTTAGCACAATGACTTGGACAACAGAAAGTAGAAAGGGTTGTTGCTAAGCTTTAGGAGGCTATAACAAGGAAAACAACTAGAGATCCTATAGAGGTGTTAAACATCTTTCAGAAATGTTATGAAAATCTGCATAAAGCAGATAAATATGGATATCAGAGTATAGGCAAAGAGAAAGAAATGGGGGGGGGGTCTAAACGAAAGACTAGCACTTGAGTTTTTAATATAATCTAGAACAGAAGCTGCCATTAAAACAAGGAATAATTAGTAGAGCATATAAAATATTGCATGATAATAACAGTTATGAATTTATCATAACTTGGTGTCTGTGTTATCCGTAGTCACCATTCCTCATGCATGGGTCTAGGATCCGAAATCGGATCCAAACTGGCAAAAACTTAGACAACAGCTTAGCTCAAGCTCCTCCCTCCCACAATGCTCTGCTGCCCTCTAACCCCTCAGATTGAGTTTGCCCTGGAGAAAGAAGACAGACTATGGATAACACAGATACCAAGTTTTGGTAAGTACTGTACATAACTATTAATCTGATGTTATCCTAGTCACCAATCACGCATGGGTAAGAGTCCCCAGCTACCCAACATTCTCAGGTAGCCTCATGGAAAGACATGCTGAAGAACAGTGGAGCCAAAGGAAGCCCTTCCCCTAGAAATGAAGTCAATCCTGCAATAAGAAACGAAGGTACGAGAAGAAGACCAAGTTGCTGCTGCACAAATGTCATCCAAGGACTGATGAGCTAAGAAAGCAGCTGATGTAACTACTGACCTGGTAGAATGAGCATTAACTGGTCCAAAGGAGGAGTAGGTGAAAGAAATGCACTAGGAAATCCAATGGGAAATGGTAACTTTTGAAACAGCTCGGCCCTTCCTGTTGAATGAAAAGGCCACGAACAATTGGTCTGAGAGATGAAAAGCCTTAGTTCTGTGTAAATAAAAATGAAGCTACCAATGAACATCCAAAATATGCAAAATGTATTCCCCCTTGTTAGCATAATTGGGAAAGAACACTGGAAGCTGGATACACTGATTGAGGTTCACTTCTGTGGCCACTTTTGGCATAAAGGAAGGATTGGGTCTCAAGGCCACTCTATATTTATGGAATATCAAATAAGGAGGCTTGATGGTAAAAGCCTGCAATTCTGAAACCCTTTTCACTGAAGTTATAGCCACCAAAGGGCAGTTTTCCAAGAAAGGAATCTGAGATCTCAAGATGTGGCAAGCTCAAAGGGGGCCCAAGTTTGAGACTGCAGTACCAGCACAAGATACCATGGTGGGGAAGGATCCTTGTCTGGGGGGCACAATAAAAATACACCTTTCAAGAAAGCCTTGCAGAGGTGAGAAGAGAACATAGGTTTGTCATTAAGGTGAAAATTAGAAATAGCAACCGTGGACTTTAATCGTAGAGAAACTAGCACCCTCGTGAAACAGAGAAGCCAGGAAAAGGAGAATGTCTGAAATAGGAGCCAAAAATGGATCCAGATTATGATCTTTAGCCCAAATAGAAAATGTCTTCCATTTACTTCTGTAAATACTCTTGGTAGAAGATTTCTGACAAGCCAGGATAATACCCTTCACAGGGGATGCAAGGCTGGACTTAGCAAGAATTACTGGAACTGAACAAACCAAGCTGTCATATGGAGGGTTCACAGATTTGGAAGCGGAAGGAGAAAAGTGAGATATCAGAATCAGATTGAGCACCCAAAGTGAGTGGTTCAGAAGAGACCATAGAAGAGGTAACCACACTTGCCAAGGCCAGAAAAGGGTAATGAGGATCAACTGCATCCTGAAGCATCTTTCTTTCTGAAGAACTCTTGGAATTAGTGGAATGGAGGAAAGGCATAAAGGAGACCTGGAGGCTAGTCGAGAGTCAGTCTGTCCCGGGGGGAACTCCCCCTTTGGAGGGATCAAGGCGAAGTAGTTGCTTCATTTCTGGTTGAGAGAGAACCAAACAGATCGCAGCTTAGTTGGCCCCACCGATGGAAGATCTGCTTCGCCACTAATGGATTCAGGGACCACTCATGCAGGGTCAGAATTGCCCTGCTTAACTTGTCTGCCAGCATGCTGGATGCTCCAGGAATATGCGTTGCAAGGAGAAAGCACCTAAAGGCCATCACCCACTCCCAGACCCTCATGGCCTTGCAAGAAAGCAGATCGGAACGTGCGCCCCCTTGTTTATGTACCACACAACTGCAATGTTATCCATGTGCACTGCTATAGTCCCTAGAGGGAGGCAGTCCTGAAAGGCCTGCAACATAAAGAGGACTGCTCTCATCTCCAGAACATTGATGTGCAGTTTGGTCTCTGATTAGGACCACATCCCTTGGAAAGTCTTCTCCAGGAAGTGCCCCCCCCACCCTAGGAGGGAAGCATCCATGGTAACAGTGGCCATCGGAATGGGGGAGAAAAGGATATGCCTGCTAGGAGGTCTGGAGAGTGCATCCACCATGATAGATGTCTTTGGCATATTGGAGTGAGGCATACAGGAACTGAAAGAGGGTGAGAAAGAGCTGACCATTGAATACATTGGGTCCTTCACAGAACTGTCATATAGTATCTGGCCAGTGGAACCAAATAAATGGCCACTGCCATAGACCCTAAGGCTCTTAGAATGAGTGATGCTGGAGGATGAGTTTGCTCCAGAATAGATTGTACATGAAACTGGATGAGAAGCATGTGTCAGGGGGGAGAGCTGCAGTCCCAAGATGGTGTGCAACTGACTACCAATGAATTCCAGGTGTTGTGACGGGATAAAGAAAGACTTGGCGAGATTCACTTTGATTCTGAGCTGGTCAAAAAGATGAAAAAGAAGCTGTGTGGTCTCCACCAGTCGATGCTGTGTGGGAGCTGTGAGGAGCCAATCGTTGAGGTAGGGAAACACCTGGAATCCCTGCAGCCTGAGATGAGCTGCCACCATGGCCATACACTTGAACACCCAGGGTGATGTGGTGAGTCCAAAGGGCAGGGCTTGGAACTAGAAGTGATCAGCTCCTAGGCAAAAACGGAAAAATCTCCTGGACCACCTGTCTATTTTGATATAATAGTATGTGTCGTGGAGATCCACATAGCCCATCCAGTCATTTTTGTGCAGAAGGGGCACAATAGACCATACAGTAACCATCTTGAACTTCAACTTCTTGACTGAGAGGTTCAACTGTCTGAGGTCCAGAATCAGACACAGGTCCTCTGTTTTCTTTGGTACCAAAAAAAAGCAGAAATAAGTTCTGGATCTTCTTTGCCCTGTGGGGACCTTTTGGATGGCTCTTTTTCAAATGAGGATGGTCACCTCTAGATGGGCTAACTCTCTCTGACCAGGTGGCATTTCTGGGAGAGTTCTGCTTCTTGGCGGGGGGGTTGGGAAAAGGGAATATAGTAGCCCCTGGATATAATTCGTAGCACCCAGCGATCAGTTGTGATGTTTGCCCAGGCTAAAGGGTGCAAAGATAACTGGCCCCCGACTGCCTCCAGGGAAGGACAGTCAGGCAGCACTTCAGGTGTGCTGAAAGGGCTTCTCAGAGAAGGGTTCTCTAGAGCTCTGGTTTTGTGGTCCTTCTCTGCCGGAAGGGTGGCATCAACCATTGAACCCTCTCCCATGTTCCCTGGAAGAGGAGTCCTCTTGAGCTTCCTGAAAGGAAGACTGCGACTTACAGAACCAGATCTTCTTACTCCCCCTCTGGATCTTGGAAAAGGACCTTTGGGGGGGTAGAGAACCTAATCCCAACAGTCGATAGTTTCTTCCCCTCTTGTTGTTAGTAAAATTATTTTGCAGATATGCCTTATCTGTAACACATGTAATCAGTTTACCCAATTTCAGGTCATCTGCATATAGACAGTAGGACACCTCAGATGAAAAAGTTAAATCTGAAAGATACAATCTAAACAAGTAAAGCCTAGGACAGAGCCCTGTGGGACACCCTGAATGCAACCAAAGATTCCATCTGTCCAGTTGCTGTATGACACTTGCCATGTCCTATTTATAACCCATGCAGCTATCCATTTTATCAAAAGTACATCGATACTTAGTTGTACTAATTTATTGATTAGTGTTTTGTGTATGACCCTGTCAAATGCTGAAGTTAAATCTATATAAATTACATCACAGCACAAATTTTCATTCATAGCTGTTATATTGTTATAGAACATCATGTTACAGGTGGTAATAGATCTGTTTTCAATATAGGTTCATAGGTTGGTACTAGGCTATTGGCCCTAGGGCCTATACAAGTCTAGCCAAACAATTCCTCGTATATTTCTTCCCACAATATTTACTTCCCTGGACCCCTGTCTAGCAGGGCAACTGACGTGATCCACGGGGTGAATTTCCTATCTCCCATCTAATCGTCAAGGTTCCTTTTGAAGAGGGCCAAGAAGGCGCTCTGCTTGACATGTATGGTTAGTCTATTCCAGAGTATGGGGAGTCTCTGGATCAGGAACCTATCCCTCCGGCATGTTTTGTTCATTGTGATGACAAGGTTTAGATCCCTGGAGTGTGTGGCTCTGAGGGATTGGGATTTCTTTAAGTGGAGCATGTCCAACAGCTTAGGGTTTGACATGGCCTTGTATGTTAAGCAAAGATCGCCTCTGAGTAGACGATATGCCACAGAGTATAGCTGGAGTTTTTTTTAGACAGTCAGCATAGGGCATCTGCTTTAGGCCTGTGATTCTTTTAGTGAGGTATTTCTGCGGCCTTTCCAGCTGTTGCAGACATCTTGTGAGGTACACATCAAACGGGGCATGGTACTCTATAATGGGCCTAATGAGGGGTGAGTACAGTGGGACAATGACCTCCTTTTTTCTGGATGAAAAGCCCTTAGTGATGAGTATGCCACATAGAAGGATTTCCTGACTGTTGTGGCGATATGGTTATCAAAGGTGAGACCACTGTCCACCTGTGTCCCTAAGTCTCTCATCACACTTTCGATGTTTAGTGTACTGCCACCTATGTGGTAATTCATGGGTACATGGTTTATTCCAAAGGGGATAACTATACATTTCTTGGCATTAAGCTTGAGCCCATGGCTCTGGCACCAGGCATCTGTTTCTGTAAGGCCCTTTTGTAGAATATCCACATCATTTGGGGATTCAGTAATGGCTCTCAGTTTGCAGTCATTTGCAAACTTTCTTAGCCAGAGTCCCTTAGTGTTGGCCTGTACTTCAGAGAAGTAGATGCCAAACAAGAGCGGTCCCAGGACTGAACCCTGAGGTACTCCACTTGTCACTTGTCTGGAGCTGGAGTCAGCTACTTTTACAGTCTGGGTTCTGTCAGTAAGCCAGTTGGCAACCCATCGAGTGACATGGGGATTTATGCCCAGCTTAGTAAGTTTATCTATGATTCCAGAGTGGGGGATGGTGTTGAAGGCCTTGGCGAGATCCAGATAGGCTGTGTGGACCACCTTACCCTTGTCCACAGCTCTGGAGACTGATTTGAAGAAGTCAATCAGGTTCAGGAGACAAGATTGGCCCTTCACAAACTCAAACTGGGTGGGGTCTAGTGTTTGCAGGTTGCCAGTGTGTTTGTTTATGAATTCCATGATAATGCGTTCCATGCCCTTGCAGATCAGGCTCATCAGACTAATGGGACGGTAGTTCCCAGGATCCAAGGTGGACCCCCCTTGTGGAGTGGGATAACTGTAGCTGTGCACCACTCAGTGGGCATGAAGCCTGAGGTGAGGCTATGATTAAACATGACATTTAGGTGAGGTGCCAGTTCATTTTGTAGTTAATGTAGTACACAGACTAGGATGTCATCTGGTCCCATGGATGCTGTATTCTTAGCTTTGGAGATTGGGGTTTCTACCTGTGTGGCCATGATTACTAGAATTTGACAATCTTTTGTTATTGAGATGGGCCCTTTAGGGGGTGAGAGGGGGTGAAGTTGGCACTAAATCAATCTGCCAGGATATTGGCAATATCCTTGGGATCAGTATAGTTAATGCCATTCTGTTGTAGCTCAGAGCAGATCTGAGCATTGCCATTTAGATTCTTGACATGACTATAGAATGCCTTGTGGGTGTCTTTAGAATCTTTGGCAATTTTATTTTCGTAACTAGCTTTGGAGGATTTTATGAGGGATCTCAGCTTCTTACTGAGGCTGGTAAGGGAGTTTTTTGCTTCCTGGGATTTTCCTCTTTTCTGCAACAGTTTCTTCCTTCTGTTGTATAGTTTGTTTATGGCAGGGGACTATCAGATTGGCTTCCTTTTTTTTGGAGAATAGCATCTTGGTTGTATTTGGGATGGCACAATTCATGCACAAGTGGATGTGCTCATAAAGTACCTTAGTGTAGGATTCAGCAGTCGAACTTTCAGCTCCCATCTACATGGGTCCCATGAAGTTTGTCAATTCTGACTTAAGTAGCATGAAGTTGGCTTTGGAGAAGTTTTTTACAGAGGTTTCCTTACTGGGGGGTGGGATGTGGATGTCAAGGGTGATTTGCTTATGGTCAGACCTAACCAATGAGGGGGTGACCACTGGTGTGGAGCATCTATCTCCCATGTTGGTAATGACCAGGTCTAGGATATTGGAACCCCTGGTGGGAGAACAGATTATTTGGTCCAGGGCGTTGGAATTTATGAATTCCAAGAACAGTTGGGAAAAGGTGTTGGTACCCGAGTAGTTTTCCCAAGTATTGGCAGGGCAGTTGAAATCACCCAGTATTAGGGTGTTTGGTTGTATCTTAATATTTTCCAGTATGTTTAGAAAGGTGTAGTGAGAATCTTGGGGTATGGTGGGGGATCTGTAGCAAGCTACAATTTGGATCACAGTCTTACCTAGTGTTAGTTGCGCCTGGAGAATTTCTGATGCATTGTGTTAGGTAACTAGCCTGGAAGTGTGAATATCCTTGGTGAATATGGACACTCCTCCACCTTTAGTGTTTCGGTCTTGGTTTGGTGGCCGAAACGTGTAGTAAGAGTTGTAGCCTGGTATTGCAGGGGTGCTCTCTGAAGTCTTGAACCAGGTCTCAGTTACTGCACAGATATCAGTGTTCTCCATTTTTAGGAGTGCCTCGAGAGAGTGCATTTTGAGGTTTAGACTTCTAGCATTGAGTAGCATTACCTTCAGATTTTGCATGCTTGTATCTGTTACGGTGGTGGTTTTGTCCTTTGAACCTTGCCTAAAAAAGGCACTATAGGGGTGGCAAGAGCTTTAGCCAGTAACCTAAATCCCAGGGGTGACAGGTGCAGACCATCTCTGGCAAAGCATTGTGGTTTGTCGATCATGTCGTCCCAGGCAGACAGATACTGGATCCCCTTTGAATGACACCAGAAGCGTATCCAATTGTTGAAGTCAATCATTTTGTCCTTATACTGTGGTATCATTCTGGGCAAAGACAGGATGCTACTCAGGGCTAGGGTCATACCTGCCTGGGCCACATGATCCAAGAGCTCTTCCATGTCTCTTTTCCTGTAGTCCAGGGAGGTACATCTCAAGTCATTCACTCCAACATGGACAATGACAGAGTCATATTTGTACTTGTTGTGGAGTGACTTGACTGCATGCATTATGTGGCGGATCATGGCACCCGACAGGCAGCTGACTCACCATGGTGAGCGGGACATCAGTGTGCCTGACTAACAAGTCACCTATGACTAAAGTGTTGGGTACATTGTCTTGCCTTAGGGGCTGTTGAGTGGCATACTGGTGTTGTGAGCTAAGTGTCACTTTGGTTGTGACTGGTGTTTGTTTGCGTTTCAGCTTCAGAGGTCCTTGTTGCTTGGGCAGGTTAATGTTAAGGGCCTCTGCATATGTGGGTGTTGATGGTGTGGGTTTTGAAGGGCTATGTGTTGCTTGAGGTGTAGTGCAGTTGTTAACTTTCTCCTCTTGACTGTCTAGCACAATCTTGGTTGGAGAGAGCTTTGCTTCCACTTTGGCTATGTAAGTGCATCTCTCACAAGTTGTAGTGTTGGGTGGTAGGAGGAGAGGGTTGTCTGTGTACATGAAGCAGTTGCTGCATTGCCCCAGTATGCCCAGATTCACCAGGTGGACAGGATAAATCACCTGATGCTGACCCTTGGACATGCCTGTTTAAGTGCTTTTTTTGTAAAGTACAACAGCTGTTTTCCCTTACCTTTGAAGGTACTTTGCAATTATAGACTGTTTAGTGCCTACTATTAATTTCTCCTTTTTAACAAGTAGAGTTGAGTGCTTGTATCAGTTTAAGGCTTCCTAGTGCTTTCCAGGAGGTTCTAGAGCAAGTGCTAGTCACAGGGGTTCAGATTTTAGTGCTACAACTGAGAAACCAGCTAGATCTAAGGGAAAATTTGAAGAGCAGACTTTCTGGCAGCTGGAATAGTTTAACCGTAGCCCCGCTGTGCTGCACGATGCGAAAAATGTGCAAACACAAATATATGCATGCTGATCTATGGTTTCTAGTTATGGATATAGTGAAACCTGATACACGGGAGGGTGTGTGTGAGGAATTTTACTGAAACTAGGGAAATGAGATGGATTATTAGACTAAGAGCTGATCAAGGTAGTGGGCTCAATGAAAAATTTCCTTTAAGGCCCATTTTAAAAGGACGTAGCTTGAGGACTTGACATCCTGGATTGTTTCTGTTATACATTTATGTTGTTTTTATGTATTATTGCTTTTATTCATTTTCTGTGTATTACTGCTTTTATTCAGTTTTACTTTTTGATTATTAATAAGTCTTAAGTGGTTAATAACTGTCCTGTGTTTGATTGGTCAGATACCTATTGCTGTGGTTATAAATAGTTAGGAATGGAGATAAGAGTTTTTACGGTTTGACGAAGTTGTGGTGAAACTGCTTACCTCTTTTTTCATTAAACAATCCAAACTAAAAAAAGCCGTAGGGTGGAATGCAATACTAATTCCAGTTCAACACACGAAAGTGACACCAACCACGTACTTGAACGCTTTTATTAACCAAAATCACATTATTTCAATCCTTTCTTGTCTCATTAATATTAATTCCTAGAAAGAAATTGATGTTTAAGAATTATACAATGGTTATAAGGAACAACATATTCAAGAAAAGAAAATTAAAGGTTGAATTAATGAGTCATACAGGTTTTGGACACCAGAGGGAGCACTTTATTAAGGTTTTTAGTGTTTGCAGAATTTTGCATAGAGGTCTCTTCAGTACATACACTTTTATGGTTATATTTTGAATGAATGAACTTTCCCAATGATTTTTAACACAATGTTTAATTATTCAGATGAAAATTCTATATTCAATTGGTCATATTCATTTTAAAGTATGGTATACACATGAGTTTTCTTCTTTTTTTCTTTTTTGAAATTCCTTTCTAGGAATTAATATTAATGAGACAAGAAAGGAAATCGACTGGTCAATTTGAAATAATGAGATGATATTTTATTGGTTAATTGATTGTTATTAAAGTATAAAAGCTGAAAGTTTTTAAATGGTTTTATCTGATGAAGTCCTAGAGTAAGGGACGAAAACGCATGTGATTTTGGTTAATAAAAGCGTTCAAGTACGTGGTTGGTGTCACTTTCGTGTGTTGAACTGGAATTAGTATTGCATTCCACCCTACGTCTTTTTTTAGTTTGGATTGTTTGGTTATTGGTGAAAAGCCACACTGTTTTTGGTCTTTTTTCATTAAACTACATTTTATGATTTCTTGGTTCATGTTTTACTCCATTTTCTTATTTGTTTTTTTTAATGTATTTATGTCTGTTATCCCAGGTAATGGCCCAATTTCACAATGCACCCATTTCAGCCACAAGTCTAGGAAAAAAAACTTCTTTGCACATCTAGTACAAATTTCACACCCTTTATCCAGCCAGTTGATCACCCCACTACCAACCATTCCCTGCCAAAATCACCTTGGACCAAGTTATACCTACACTACTGAAAACCAATAATACCAGCTACGTGACCTGATATCATCTCTGGCTATGTGTTAGTAAGTGTCAACCAGAACTTAATCACTCCATTCTTAAAAGTCTTTGATTTAAATCTTTTTATGGGTTTTGCTCCTGAAGTGTGCAGAATGGCTATAGTGGTACTATTACACAAAATGTGGCCCTATGACAGACCACAGAAACAGCAGGTTTATTAGGCTCATAAGTATTATCCATAACATTATGCAGCATATAACTGTAGAGCTGATAAACAAGGACACAGGTGATTTACAAACTCTGGACCTAAACCAGTTTGGATTTGTAAAAGGTAGGTTATGCCTACTATATTTAAATGTTTTTTCCAAATGGGTCACCAAATCTTTGGATGGGGATCTGACAGTCCATACCACTTAAACTCATCCCACACCCTGGTAACATAGATTTCACACTGTTTGTACTTTTCTCAAAAAAGATATCGCCTGGGACTTGGGTACCTATGTATGTATGTCTTTGTTGTGGTTAGTATGCCATTCTGCCTTATTCAGCTGTTCTGTGAGGGTGACTCCTCTTGGTCCTCTGCAGCCTTGGTACATACTCTTATTAGACATATCCTTGAATACAGTGCTTCTGTTGGAATGTACCTCACAAAGCATCATGACCAACTTGAAACCCCCAAAGTTTAAAGGCTAAGAATTCTGTACCTACACAATCTAAGCTACCCTGAAAGACAAAGCCCTCTCTCCCTACTCTGCTTCACACAGAGCCTTGAAGGATGATCTCTCTCTCTAGCTTTTTTGAGCAGGCAATGGCCCTACTCTTTTTAACCTCTTCCACTTTCACATAATGAATGATCTTGATTGATATTGATTCATGCAAAATACCTCAATCTCCACTTCAAGACTAACAATATCTGCTGGCATAATAGATTCACAACTTAACACATTTCAAGCCTTTGGAATAAATTCCCTCTACAGTCAAAGTAACCAGCTAATTACTTTGAAACAACAAACTTGATTGGGAGACTGCACACTCATGCATGGGATATGAATAAAATCTTATGATGGATGACTAATGTATTCTCAGTACCAAGGGATACCACAGCCAAGCATCTGTATGGCTCCTAGGCTATAAACTTACCATGAACCTAATTCTGGCAAACTTCATATCCTTGTTTTTGAAAAGTGTAACAACAGTATCCTTCTCAATGCAAAACTGAAATGGGTGGTTTTGTTTTTCAAGTTCCTTGGCAGACTTCTTGGACAATCCCCTTTGACTCTGCCAGGCTTCTCCTTTTTGACCTTTCTTGTCAGGCTACTCCTTAGCCATTCTAAGGCAGTCAAAAGAATTACAATTGTGTATGAACTTACCATAACAGTAGATGCCCTGTCACTGCTGTAATATTCCAAACAGATGAGTTTTCACTACTGATGTCTGTCTGGGGTATCAAAGTCTAAAATCTTCTACTGAGCCAAACATCCAATGTATGACCTCTGCCTATGAGCACAAGCCTGAAGACATCTGGGAAGAAAGTAGCTGGCTAAGAGGGGAAATTCAGGGAAAAACAGAAGTCTCCCATCAGTCCTAGAGGCTGCCAAATAGGACAGCAGAAGAAAAATGGATAAAAAGAGGAGAAGGAGGTGGGATGGTGGGTGGGAAGGAATACTGCAACAGTGATCAGTAGGACATCTACTGTTATGGTAACGTCTTACGCAGCTGTACTGTGTCCTGACTGAAATCACTGTTGCAGTATTCCAAACAGATGGATGATTCACAAAGCTTAAGGGACCAGAAAGGTGGAAGGCTGAGAAGAAGAGCTGTCTAACAGGCCAGAGATGACTGACTTGGCAAAGACAGATATGAATTTGGAAAAGGCATCTACTCTGTAATGCTTGGTGAAGGCATGCACTGAAGACCAGATAGCTGCTTCAAGTACAAGTCTGAAGTCTATCCCATTCTATAAAGCTCCAGAAGAGGCCACACTGCTCTAGAAGAATGAGCCTTTGGGAAAGAAGTCAAAGACTTGCCATGCTAAGTATAACAAAAGGAGATGAACCCAGAAATCCAGCTAGTGAAGTCTGTTTAGATACTGTTTGATCTAGCTTAGTGTACAGGAAAGAAACAATTGGTCTGACTTTCGAATAATCAGAGTCTTGTCCAGGTAAAACTTTGAGCTCTCTGTGGACATCCAGTGAATGCAGTATTATTTTCCCCTGTTCTGTGGGTTAAGAAAGAATGTAGGAAGGGGTTGATGGCCTCATTGAGGGATATCTCATTTACTACTTTAGGTATGAAGGAAGGACTGACCCTCAAGGATACGCTGTCCTTAGGGAAAATAAGGAAGGGAGGTGCAGCCATCAAAGTCTGGAGCTATGAAACTTGCCTAGTTGATGTGAGGGCTACTAGTAAATGCAAGTGCAGAACTTGAGGGTAGAAGAAGCTGCTGGTTCAAAAAGAGGCAGAGTAAGCATTTCTAGTACCAGCCGAATTCCCAAAGGTGAGGCACAGGCTTCCTAGGAGGATTTACGTGCAAGACTCATTTTAAGAAATGCTTGACCTCAAACCTGGACATTAGAAGAAAGTTAAAGAGACAGGCTGAAATAGCTGAAAGGTGTACTTTGACAGAGGAATATGCTAATCTGCCTTTCATGAGCTCTCACAAGTAAGTCAAACAATAGGAACCTTACATTTTATTGGGTCCAGTTTTTAGCTTGACACCAGAATGAAAATCTCTTCCATTGGCTATTTAGGATTTTTGGGTAGTGGGTTTCCTTGCCTCCTAAAACACCTGAAGCTCATCCTCAGAAAATTGGTGTCTGGAAAACATCAGAAACCTACAGTCTCATAAGATTAGGTTGAGGGATGATAGGTTGGGATGAAGCAATGCGCCCTTCTGTTGTGTAAGCTAGTCCTTTTTGCCAGACAGCTTGTGGTGATGGCCCCTGGCTAGATAATAGAGAAAGGGAAGCCAATGCTGTCTTGGCCAAATGGGAGTCACCAGCAAAGTTCTTCTTTTATCTTTTTGGATTTTGATTTTTGGGACCAGAAGGTGGTGGAGGAAAGGCAATAAAGAAACATTCCTGACCACTGAAAAGACAAGTCCTCCATCCTCCAAGTTTGGAGACAGTGTCCTTTTTAAAAGACAAGGAGATATTTGTTGCATATTGAGGCAAAAATGCTATCTGTGGTGTACCCCATTTGTGAACTATGTCTAGGAAGACCTCTCTGTTGAGCATGCATTAATGGGGGGGGGTCTTTCACTGACCTGCTGAGGGAGTCTACCAGGACATTGTTCTGGGAGGGAATGTATATTGCTTGGAGTAATAAGTTCACTTTGATGGCCAGTTACCAAACTATCCAAGCCAGTCTGCACAATTGCTATGACCTTGTTCCTCCTTGCTTATGTACAGCATGACTGTTCTGTTGTCTGGGAATACCTTTAGAGGTCCCAGTTTTCAGAGATGGGAGAAAACCTGTAGAGCCTGAATGAGTGCCCACATGTCCTTCAAAGTTGTGTTTTTTATCTTGAGACTGGATTGCCAGTAGCCCTGGACCTTGTCCATGTCCCCCAAGCTTTGTCAAAAGCATCTGTATTCAATTCTTGACTTGGAGTTTGCACCTTGAAGGGCAGCCCTGAGCTGAGGTTCACCTGCAACAGCCACCAAAGGATCTGCATCTTCAGACATGAGATAAGGGTGATCTGTGGGTCCAGATGATGTGTTAAGCCCTTATATCTTTAGGTATCACTTAATCTTCCTCATATACAGCCTGGCTAGTGGTACAGGAATGGTTGCTGCCATGTAGCCCAGTGCTTTGAAAATCTCCCTCACTGGACATACTTAGGGAGGTAACAGGGAGTAGAAATAGGGTGTGAGGCTCTGAACTTTCTCATGAGGCAAGAAAGCCTACATGTTTTTGGTGTCTAGTCTGCAAGCCAGTAAAACAAGGTCTTGAGTGGGCTGTAGGGAAAACTTTTTGAAACTGAAAGTGAATCCTAGTTGAAGAAGTGTCAGGGTGAACTTGAGATGTTGTAAGAGTCTGAAGTGATGATATGTGAATTAGCAAATCATCTAGGCAAGGAAAAAAATGTATTCCTTGTGTCCTGCAAAAGACTACTACTGAGCCAGGCACTTTGTAAAAACTCTGGGAGCAGTAGAAAGCCTGAAGAGCAAAGCAGAAAACTGCAAGTGATAAGCCAGTAAAAAATCTCAGAAATGTTCTCAAGGACAGGTATATGTCAGTATGCAGTTATACATACTTTAGGCCCAAAAACACTAGTACAGCCTGGGAAAGGATGAAGGGAAGAAAGCTCTGAAAAGAAAGTATTTTAAGTGGGGACCTTGAGGAAAGTGTTGAGCAGGGAAAGATCCAGGATGGGTCTCCAGTGCTGTTCTTTCCTTGGTACCAGGAAAAGGTCTCTCTTCCTACAAACTGAGGAGAAACTTGTTCTGTTGTGCCTTGGGAGAGTAAGTCCTGGAAGATGGGTGGAAAAAGGTGTAACTGATTGTAGGGGGGTGATGCCTTTGAAAGGAAGGAATTCCTTCCAGGAAATTCTGTAGCATTTGTTGAATAATGGAGACGACTGACTTGTCTGTTGTGGTAATTTCCCAGTTTGTTATAGATAAGCCTTTTGGAAAGAGGGAGGTCGGGCTAAGGGGGTGGCGATGATGGAAGGATAATAAGGCTGACTTAACTGTGAAGGGGGGACTCTCAGATCTGAAGTCCCTTTCAGGTTTACCCCAGAATCTTTTTCTAGGCTTTCTTGTGCTTCAAAGAAAGCCAATGTTCTCTGCAGACAAAGGAGGTGAACCTGGCAGGGCAATTTATGTGGTATCTTAGCACACAATTGAGTATAATTTGTCTGCAGTCCATAATAGTTTTCTCTTGCTCTTGTAGAGTTTTGGACAAGCCAACTGTATACAGACCAAATGAAAGATCCCTATCTAGAAAAGAATCTTGGGGGGGGTTGCCTGGAAATCCTCAAGGAGAGGCAGTGTGTGTAACCATGCATATCTCCTAATTACTAAGCCTGTAAGCAGTTGCTCTGGAGGAGGCCTCTATAGCATCATAGCTGCATTTAGGGCTATGCCTATCCACCAAGGACATAGCCTGTTGTTTTGTATCTGACCCTTTTGTGGCAGCAGCAGCTTTATTCAGGCTGTCTATAATAGACAAAAGATATTTGGTCATGACGGTCTGGTAAATAATGGCCCTGAAGGACAGAGGCAGAAACCTTTTTTCTCTACATATCCATGGCCCTACTGTCCTTATTTGAGGGAAGGGCGTTAGCAGAAGGCAGGAGCTTAGATGGCTTGTTAGAAGCTAAAGACATTACTGAAGGATCAGCTATTGGGTTCTTAAAAATAAATTTAAGTTAATTTGGAACTTTACAGAATCTATCAGGCCTCTTATTGACTGAAGGCTGAGAATCTGGAGAAGAAGACATACATGTGAAAGTGTCAAGGAAGCCCAACCTGCTAGTATTACACAACTTTAGGGCGCCTTCCCTGCGCTCAAACTTTCCAGAGTTCCATATAAATCAAGAGTGTGAAATAATTCAGAGCTTTCTTACCTCAAGAAGGGAGGCTATAGCCCTGAAAGGAATAAATTCTTGAAAAAATATTCAATATAACTATATACAAAAACAGAAAAGAGGGCTGGAGGGAGGCGACAGCTACTACAACTGCAATCAATTACATCTACTGTTAAGGTAAGGTACGTTCACTTAACTATCACGAAACACAGGTACCGGAGTGAAACAGGGCTGTAGAATTCAAAAATCATCCAATCCACAACAAAGCAAGTTAATCCACTTGTAACTGTTTTATTCAAAACACATAATAGACAGTGGTAAGCGCTTTCACCCAAGAGGGCTTCATCACACCATATATACTCACTAAAATAGCTTGTTTATATAAGAAAAAAAGGCGCTAAATCCAAAACAGCTAGATTATTTAAAATGACCGCATCCCTTTCAATATAAACAAACATAAAAATAAAACACATGTAAAATGTATGGAAGGCACAAAGGAATATACAAAAATAAAACATATATATATATATATATATATATATATATATACACACACACACACACACACACACACACACACACACACACACACACACACACCATACTTCTCTCCACATATGCACATAATACATCAGCAAGCTGAAAACAATCATAGATGCTGAGACATGTATCAATGTAAATTATAAAAAATATATAAAATATAAAGAGAAAATGCTCATAAAATCCCTCTAGACTTTAAAAAAGGGTTTGAGGGGAACTTTGTCATTAAGACCTGGATATTGATCAGCCGTAAGTCTGATAATCCATCTAGCTTCCTGGTTTCAGTCCAATATTTTTAATATTTTACATTGATAGACGTCTCAGCATCTGTGATTGTTTTGAGCTTGTTGATGTATTATATGCATATGTGGCAGGAAGTATGATGTGTATGTGTGTGTGTATATATATATATATATATATATATATATATATATATATATATATATATATATATATTATTTTTGTATATTCCTTTGTGCCTTGCACATATTTTACATGTGTTCTATTTTTGTTTGTTTATATTGAAAGGAATGCTGTAATTTTAAATAATCTAGCTGTTTTGGATTTGGCGCCTTTTTTTCTTATATAAACAAGCAGTTTTAGTGAGTATATGTGGTCTGATGAAGCCCTCTTGGGTGAAAGCGCTTACCACTGTCTATTATGTGTTTTGAATAAAACAGTTACAGGTGGATTAACTTGCTTCATTGTGGATTGGATGATTTTTGAATTCTACAGCCCTGTTTCGCTCCGGTACCTGTGTTTTGCGATAGCTTTTATTCTTGGATTGAGTGGGGTGTACGGAGCGTTCACTCCTTGGGAGGTGACATTTTTTGGTGTTATTATCAATTGCTGCTACTATTCCCAAGGAGGCATGGCTGGAAGGGATAAAGATCCATCGAGATCCCTTATGTGCTGACTGCTATTAATGACTGTTCTCTTCATGTGGATCGTTTTTTAAATTGTGTATCTGGGACTGTGAATCCTGTTACTTTATGAGGTGGATAGTGATGAGGTCACGAGTTTGTCTGCAGAGTCTTTTGATCATGCAAAATTGTGCATAGCCGTTGAGAAGCTGGAAGCAGATTTTTTAAAGCTGAAGAGACTTCAAACCCAACGGCAGCATTTTGAGGTCTGTTTGCAGAGGAGGTTCGTGCCGAGAGGGCTTAGGGTCCTAAAAATGCCAACAGGGACTTTGTATCTGGAACTGTTATACAGATGGCAACAGGTAAATATTGAGCTAAACCTCAAATACATGACTCTTCTTAATGATTTTTTTATGCCAGAAGAGGATAATTTGCGGGTATCTGTTAAGAATCAACAACGGTTATTGAATGAACGCTTTCCGAGACATGTAGCGAATAAAGCACTTGAGACTTTGATTGATAGTGTGTTGTATGAAAAACGTTTATTTGAACAGAAGCACCATAAATTGCAAAGGGACATTAAGGACTTTCATTTAAGCCAAGTCTTTACATGGCCTGGATCGGACACTATGAGTCGTAATAATATTGACCGACCAGTTCAATCTAATGGTTTGCAGAATGTCAATGTTGTTGATTTGGGTAACTCACAGGTTAATGTTTGTAATAGTATTGTGACAATATCAAAAGTGATTCTATGGTTGATACTACACAGGTTAATGCGAGTGAATCGAGTGCTGATAATATTGTTATAGCTGAATCAACAGGACCCTCTGGTTTGATGAATGTTAAGGCTGTTAAAGTTGTTGATACAGCCCTTACAGGTACTTTAGATACATCTAAAGAAGTGGTGGTCCAGAGGAAGGTGGGTAATCATACTGTTGAGTTACAGGCTGTCGATTCACAGGTTGGTGAGCCCTGTGGAAGAGTTAGTGGTGCTCAGTGTCCTTTCCCCATCAATGCTGTTTACAGGGGAGGGGGCAGGATGAGATCGATGAGCAGGGGCAGGCAGAAGAGGAAATTATCTGACGAGTCCTAAACCAACCACAATTTAAAGAGAATGTTGGAGAAGATGGGAACACATTAGTGTGTAATATTTCTTCATGTCATTTGACAGCAGATGAAATTTCTGTTCGCGCCAAAGGGTTAACCTTTATTCCAACTTCTTGTAGTGATTTCACAGATACCATGGTTGATTTTAAGTTATTTGTTAGGAATTTGTGTCTTAAGTTAGAATTTATGGATAAGTTGTTTGAGCCCAATGAGAAACGGTTTAAGAAACCTAGCTTATATGTTCCCAGTGCACCACTTCTAGTAGCAGCCTTCAGTAAATTAGTAGAGAATGATTTATATAAGATGAAGGATGAGGGTAACCGGTATTATAGAAGAGGGAATTTGACGTTTAGACAGAAGAGAGCCTTGGAAGGCCTGAGGAATGACCCCACCTTAGCAATTAGACCGGCTGATAAGGGGGGTAGCGTGGTAGTGATGGATTATGAGTTTTATAATGCCACCATGAAGCAAATGTTGGGAGATGAGAGGTTTTATCGTGCTACTGAGCATGAGATGGTGAGGCTGCATGTACGAGTGATATCTGAGATGCTTGAAGATTTGTTTGAGTCATATTATTACTGAAGAATTGCTTGAATATTTGTCAGTTAGTGACCCCCTCATACCTATGATACAGGGCCTTCCCAACATGCATAAATTTGGCTACAGGCCTCCTATGAGGCCCATTGAATCAGGTAGAGGGTGGCTGACTGAGCCTTTTTCCATTTATGTCAAAAGGTTTTTACCTGTTGTAGATGCTAATATGTATGTGTTAAGGGATACAAAACATGTTTTGCTGGATTTATATGCATATATGAAGGGAGTACTTGTGGATTCCACTTATTTTATGGTTACCATGGATGTCCATTCACTTTTCACAGTGATTCCCAATGGAGAAAGGATCCAGAGAGTCAAGATGTTTTACTCAGTTGAGTGGTCCTGTTATGGATCTCCTGGTTTTGTTTTTGTAGGTTGTGTTGGAGAACATTTTTTGTTTTGATTCACAGTGTTATTTGCAAACGGATGGCGTAGCTATGGGCACTTCTTGTGCCAATAGCTACGCCAACCTATTTATGGCAGCTTGGGAGGTGGAGTGTCTATTCAAATTGGATGACTTCCATCTAAAGGTCCCTTTCTACAGATGTTTTGTAGATTACCTTTTTTTCATCTGGACAGGGACCGTAGATGAGTTGACTGCCTTCTTTAACAAAGTGAATGGTTTGTCCCAAGTTCTGAAGTTTAGTTATGATTTCTCGGGTACATGGATCTCTTTTTTGGATGTATATGTAGAGAGGCTGGACAACGGGTTGGTGAATACTGGGGTATACACAAAGTCATGTCATCGTAATGCACTTTTACACAGAAATAGTATGCATCTTGGATATGTATTTGGGAATGTTGTTAGAGGACAAGCTATGAGGATATCCCGGTACAATCCCTCCCAAGTGGGCTTTGACTCTGAATTGGATGATTTATGTGAGAGGTTTAAGGCAAGGGCTTATTTATACAAGTGAGGAAACTGAGAAGGGGATGAAGGGTTTATCCACTTTAAGGGAGGGCGCAGCCACCCCTTATTTTTCAGATCCATTGGAGGTTGTGATGAATCAAGGTAAGATAGTGTCCTCCAGTGGAATTGTTGGAGTTAATAGTGTTAGGATACCCCTGTTTTATACTAAAGATGTTGGAAATGTTAAAGATGTGATTAGGTCACATTGGGAAGTGTTGACAGTAGATCCTAACATTAGAGAGGTTGTAGGAGATACCCCACGGTTTGTCTACAAGAATAGATCTAACTTGAAGAAATTGTTGTGTTACCCCAAGTGTAATGAGAGGGATGAGAAATGTGATGTTGTGGGGACATTTCCTTGTAATCAGTGTAATTTTTGTCACTTTATGGATTTCAGAGGTAGTTTTATACATCCATTGAATGGTACTAGATATGAGTTTAACGTCTTTGCAAATTGTATATCTGAACATGTGGTCTATCTTGCTAGCTGCATGGCATGTGAGGTATTTTATGTTGGCAAGATAGACAGAAAATATAGGAACAGGATACGTGAGCACTTATATCAGATTAGGATAAGATCTACTGTTAATGCACTATCCAAACATGTTTTAGGAGAAGATGATACTCATGTGTTTAGGTTCAGAGCCATTGAGGTAGTGCCCCTAATTCTACAGGTGGTGACATAAGAAATCGTACTGAAACCCAGGAAGCTAGATGGATTATCAGACTTAGGGCTGATCAATATCCAGGCCTTAATTCCCCTCAAACCCTTTTTAAAGTCTAGAGGTCTTAGGTAGGATTTTATGAGCATTTTGTCTTTATATCTGATATATTTTTTATATTTTACATTGATACACATCTCAGCATCTATGATTGTTTTGAGCTTGCTGATGTATTATGTGCATATGTGGAGAGAAGTATGGTATATATATATATATATATATATATATATATATATATATATGTTTTATTTTTATATGTGTTTTATTTTAATATTTGTTTATATTGAAAGGGATGCTGTCATTTTAAATAATCTAGCTGTTTTGGATTTGGCGCCTTTTTTCTTATATAAGCAATCAAATGAACTAGATATGGGTAGATTACCATAGTTTTATAACCAAAATGGGAAGGGGAAGGAATTCAAGCCTCCAGGAACCCTGGATGAATGGTCTAACAAAACCTGTCGTGGACCAGGAATCTAGTTTGTACTGCTCTGTAAATGTATGTCTGTATCTACAGCAGACAATGTTACTGCCACTAGAACACTTAAGAGTTCACCCTATTCAAAAAGCCACATATGAGGCCCATAGCCCTAGTAGAATGGACTCTAACCATGCTTGGGAACAGCTTGTTTGGTGAGCATAACAAAGAAATAGTATGAGACAACCATCTTAAAATTGTCTGCTCTCAACATTGGTTGCCCTAATTTCCTGTCTTCATAACAGCTGATCAGCTTTCTTGAACGATTTAGTTCCCTCTGAGCAGTATCTGAGCTGCCTGTGAACATCCAGATTTTACATTATTTTCTCTCCCTTGTTTTTAGAATATGGAAAGAATATGGGGGGGGGGGGGTAATAATGGAAAAAGAGATAGGGGTGGTTCACCATAAGAGCCTGGAACTTACCCTTATTGCAGATGTCAAAGCAATAAGCAGAAGTCTCTTCTAGGATACGAACCTCAAATCAGCCTGTTGAGATGGTTTAAATGCAAGGAGAGTCAGTTTTTCAAGCACAAAGCTAATATCCTAAGAGGAGCCACTTGTCTTCCAGATAGACAAGTGAAATGAAGAAGGGGGTAGTGGCAGATAAGCAGAAATAGTTGACAGATGAACCTTAACAGAGGAGTAAGGCTAGATGATGATGATCAAGATTCAGAGGCAACCAGGCTTTAAAAGGGTTAAGGTTCTTGAGAGCCATCAATTAGACAATATTTTTCAGTTATGTGTATGTAATTTCCTAGTAGTAGGTTTTTTCACCTCCTTTAGGACCTCCTGCATCTCCTCAAAAATGGTGCCTAGAAGGTATTAAAAACTACCTTGTGGGAATAAGCTCTTTCTGGGATGAAGCCTATGGTAATTGCCTTTGGCCAATTTCAGATTGGAGAACTATTGATGGCTGAGCCAAAAATAGTCACCACAACGATCTTTGGGAGAATCCATAATAATCTTTTGAAGGACCTGATGAATAAGTGGAAAGGCATACAAGAATATGCCAGTCCATGTGAATGAAAAAGCATCAGTTTTCCAGGTCTGTTTGCACAGAATTCTGGAACAGAATTTCTTCAACTATTTTGAAAGGGGGCAAACAGATATGTTTGAGGCATTCCCCACAGTTGGTCCATTCCTAGAAGACACCTGGGTGTAGTTTCTATTCATGTGAGTCCGTCCTGGCCCTGCTCAGCCTGTCTGCAACAATGTTTTCATCTGCAGGCATGCACGATGGACTGGAGAGTCAAAATGAGCAATTTTGCCACCTCCTAGGCAATAGGTTTACAAAAGGGGTAAGACCTGTTATCCCTTGTTTATGAACCACATCACTGTGATACTCTGTGAAAACTTACAGTGGTCCTAGAGACCAGAGATGATTTAAGGACTTCAGAATGAAAACTACCGTCTGTAACTCTTTTACATTTACGTGTTTTTTTGTCTATCCTTGGAATTCCACAGAATTTTCACTGTCATCCCTTTTGAAAGTGCCCCTCAAGCAAAGTCTGAAGCATTTATTGTCTCAGACTGGAAGGGAGTCTGAAAGAAAGGGAGCCCTGGATTTTTTTTAAACAGGAAACATATTTTATTAAATTATCACTTATGAGACAGGCAATCATACATTTACATAAATTAAAACAAGCCATATTGACATTTTCAATTGTAAACATTATACATCACTTACAATTTATCCAGTCATTGTTAGTCAAACATTACAAGACTCATTCAAGTCCTGCCTTTCTTTAAACCTCATTCTTACTCATAAACATTAATCAGTATGCATTTTTTCCCACAATTCTCATATTTTCTATGTAATTTGCTCCTATCCTTTTCTAAAGATCCCACTTCCAGTTGTTTTATCTCTTACTATATTCACTACTTCTAGTACAGTTGGTTTAGACTTAGATTTCCATTCTCTAGTAATTGATTTTTCGGTAGCCACCAGAGTTGAACTCAGCAAAGCCTTACTATTCCTAAACAACTCTGTTTCTGTATCACAGCGCAGAAAAATCATTCCGTTAGTTACGCAAATTTGCGTACACAGTATTTCTGATAGAGTAGCCTGCAGGTATTATTTTAAAGCCTGCTAACTCATAACACTCCCAGAAAATATGTTTCCAATGACCTCATTCTTTCCCATCACACCTCCAACATTTGCAGTCTTCCTGAGAAAAAAATTCTTTGGAGTCTGCTCGGGGTCTAAAAGTACCTATGAAAACACTCCCAAGCAAAGATCCTAAATCTTCTAGACATTCCATTTTTGGTAACCATACATATATCTCCCATTATTTCTTTGTGAATTGCTTATCCAGACTTTCTTCTCAATCCTTTCTAACCTCCTCTGATCGATTCCTATGCTTATCATGCAACATTTTATATGGTCTACTAACTACCCCTTTTTAACAACAGTTTCTGTAGTAGATTCTACTAAAAACTCTACCAGTACTGGGAAAAAGAAGTTATGTCTTACAATAATGTTCCATCTGTGTTGTAAATCTTCATGCATTCCTTACTGATAGGACTTCGGTTCCGACCTTGGAACCGACCCGGCCAATATACAAGTTTGCACCAGCCAAAAACTCTCAAGATAAGTCCTACCCATAGTACTCATCTTCTCCTTTCTTCAGATTGAGTTTGCCTGCCCAACATAGAGACAATGGAAGCAATAGAGATAAGGAGGCCCTATCTGAGCAGATACCTTAACATACCAATAGGGCCAAAGGATCCCCGGGAGTCTTATGCAGGGGGAAGGAGGGTGGGACATAAGGAATGAATGAAAATCCACAAAATAGATGGAATGTTATGGTAAGACATAACTTCTTTATTTGATGTTGTAAATCTTCATTCATTCCTTACTGATAAATCCCCAGCTACTTGTGACCCGGGTGGCCCTATGGAAGGATATTCTTGAGCACCGTTGAGCCAAAAGATGATCTTCCCCTGGAGGCCAGATCCAATATGTAATGCGTGATAAAGGTATGGGGGGGGTTGCCCAAGTGGCCGTTGAGCAGATGTCATCCATAGAAGCTCTGGAATGAAAAGCCACCAAAGTGGACATTGACCTGGTGGAATGAGCCTTGACTTTAGAAGGCAAGGTTAGTTTGTTTAGTTGATAGATAAAGGTAATGCAATCTCTAAACCATTTTGATAAGGTAACTTTTCATACAGCTTTGCCCAATCTGGGGCCTGAAAAAGCTATGAATAGCTGGTCTTACTTTCTGAAAAATGTAGTTCTGTCTAAATAAAAACATAGCTGCCTATTCACATCCAGCATGTGCAACTGGTATTTGTTAGAGAAATTTGGAAAAAGGGCTGGAAAATCAATGAACTGGTTTAGGCTCGAATTTGAGATAACCTTGGGTAAAAAGGAAGGGCTAGTTCAAAGTGATACTCTTTCCTTGTAAAAAAATCAAATAAGGACGGTTAACACTCAAAGCCTGTAATTCTGATACTCTCCTGGCTGAAGTGATGGCTACCAAGACTAAGGTTTTCCAGGATAAGAACTTTATGTTGCATGTGGTAGAAGATTAAAAGGATGAACAGGTTAAAGTTTATAGGACCAAGGTCAAATTCCATGGTCCATTTGGGGTTTTAATAGGTGGTCTGAGGTGTATAACTCCTTTCATAAAGATCTTGCAAAGATGGTGGGACATAAGTGAGGAGTCATTAGAATCGTTATGAAAATTGGTGATAGCTGCTAGGTGCACTGTAATAGTTGAGGCTGAGGGTCCTGCATGGAGGAGGGTTGACAGGTATTCCAAAACTCTATGGACAGGCATTGAAAAAGGGTCTAGTCCTTGTTGTTTAGCCCAAACCACAAACCTGACCCATTTGCTGTGGTAGAGTTTTCTGGTGGAGGGTTTATGGGAAGCCAGAAGGGTCTTTTGGACTAGGGAAGATAGGTTTATTTGTCTGGTAATCAGTGGAAGTGGAGCAACCAAGCTGTCAGCTTGAGGCTGTGAAGATTGGGGTGGACCAAGATAAGAGTCCTGAGGTTGGGTCCAGGATCCACCGGCGATGAACCAAGTGAGGCCATAGGAAGGAGAACCAAACTTGACCGGGCCAATAGGGGGCAATGAGGATAACCTTGATTCTCAGCTGTTGTGCTTTCTTCAAGAACTGCAGAATGAGGGGAATAGGAGGAAAAGCATACAATAGACCCGGGGGCCAATCGTGAGTCAGAGCATCTCTCGGTGACTCCCCTTAGGGGATCAGGGTGAAGAATCTGCTGCATTTGTGCTTCACAGGGGAGGCAAAGAGGTCTCAGCATGGCTGGCCCCAATAATGAAAAATTTGAGTTGCTGTTACTGGGTTGAGAGACCACTAGTGAGGCATCAGAATGTTCCTGCTCAGTTTGTCTGCAATCAGACTGGAATTCCCGGGAATGTGCGTTGCTAGTAGAAAGCGGTTGGAAGCTATCGCTACACTCTCAGGGCTTCCCAGCATAAGGGGTAGGATCTGGTTCCTCCTTGTTTGTTGATGTACCAGACTACTGACATATTGTCTGACTGGATGGCAATTGTCCCTGATAGAAGGGTTGTTTGGAATGCTTGCAATGCTAAGAGCACCTCCCTTAGTTCTAGGACACTGATATGAGATTGGCCTCTAAGGGGGACCAAGTGCCTTGGATGGTCTTTCCTTGAAAATGCCCCCTCACCCCATCAGGGAAGCATCCGTGGTCACTGTAGCCTTGGGTTGGATGGGGAAAAAGGGTCAACACCACAAATCCTCTTATGGCTTCATCCACCAACTCAGATCCTGTCTGCAACTGTTTGTAATGTAGATTGGGTACGACAGTGGTTCTGCTAGGAGAGACCGTTGAGATGACAGTAGCCATTGGAGAAGCCTCATATGGAACCTTGATAGTGGGACCAGTGAGACTGTAGCTGCCATGGAGCCCAACAGTTGCAGGACCTGTTGAGCAGGGACAATATTTTGAGAAAGTATTATCTGAAGCTGAGATCTTAGTTTTTGAAGTATGTGTAGAGGTAAGTGCAGCTCGGCAGGAAGTTGTATCAAACTTTGCCCCAATGAACTCTAAGCTCTGAGTTGGAACCAGCTTTGATTTGTCTAAGTTGATGGAGATTCCTAGGTTTTCTGTCTGATTTTGAGTGTACAATATGGCTTGAAGCAGTAGACCCCTGGGTGGGGCGGTAAGGAGCCAATCTTCCAGGTACAGAATCCTTGTAGTCTCAAGATGAGCTACTACTACTACCATGCATTTGGTGAACACTCTGGGGGCTGTGGAGAGACCAAAGGGCAGTACTCAGAATTGGTAATAATTGGCTCCCAGACAGAAGCAGAGATATCTTCTGGATCATTTGTCCATTTTTATGTGGTAATATGCATCTTGAAGATCTATAGAGCACATCCAGTAGTCCTTCTCCAAAAATGGAAGAATGGACTGAACCATGACCAGCCAGAATTTTGCTTGTTTGACAAACTTGTTCAGTGCACTGAGATCCAAAATTGGTCACCAGTCCCCTTTCTTTTTTGGTACTAAAAAGAATCTTGAGTAAAATCCAGATCCTGTTTGGTCTGGTGGGACTAATTGGATGACTTTTTCTTAGCAGCTTTTTAACTTCTAGAGCTGCTGCATCCCTCTGACTAGGTGGGATGTTGGGGATTCACATTAGATGCTTGGGGTAAAGGGCGAAGGGGAAAAGGTAACTGCTGGTCATTATTCTCTGCAACCAGGAGTCCGATGTTATCAATTGCCAGGCCAAGCAGTGTGCAGAGAAAAATGTCCCCCGACTGCCTCCAGAGGAAAGCAATCTGGCCGCTCTTCAGGAGTGCTGATAGGGCTGACCAGAGAAGGAATCTCTGGAGCCCTGGTTTCACGGGCCCCATCTGTCATGAAAGGGGCGTCTCCCAGATGAGTTCTCCCCTCTGCCCTGGGGGGATTGCTCACCTCGCGTGTCATAGAAGGTCCTTGGGATTTCTTGAACCACATTTTTCCACCCCTCTGATTCCTGGAGTACGATCATTGAGAGGATGAAAAACATATGCCCATGGCAGATAGGGTTTTTCCATCTTTCTTACACCTGGCTTACATGTCCTTAACTTTTTGGGCCACAGAGAAGCTTCATCAACAGGAGCATTGACAAAGGAGGACTTGAAGGGGTCCATGAAGTCACATAGTCGCATCCAGGTGTGACATCTCATGACACCTGAAGCGGCAGCTCTTTTTGCTCCCTCAGTTGTGTGCGCTATCAAACGCATGGAGGAGCTGGAGATAGAATCTAGGGTGGCAAGCTGAGAGGTGACCTTGTCTTGCACCTCTTCAGGCAGTACCCCAGCCAAAGTACCTGAAAGTTCTGTAATAAGGCCCTTTTGGAGATGTGTAAAATGTGCCATGTAGTTCAGAGACCGTATGGCGAAGGTCACTGAAGTGTAGGTCTACTTCCCTTGTCTGTCTACTGTCCAGGACTCCCTTTTCAGAGGATGGACAGTCAAACTTTCTTCTGCTAGTTCTTTTTTAGTGGCCACTGCCACAACCATGGAGTCTACTGCCAAACCTCAGGACCAGTGTGGATGGTCTTCTGGAAGGAAAATAATTTTATCAGGCCTCTGGGGAATTGGCTCAACATTGTCAGGGGCCTTTCAGGCCCACTGCACAATGAGTTTAATCAACTCATCTGCAGGGGGGGGCACCCAGGAAGTAGATGGCCAAGCACAGAAGGCTAGCAAGAATATGGAGCCCTCAGTAGAAGGGTTGATGGGCTTCCAGTCACCCCTTTGTTTCAGGATCTCAAGTACATCTCCAAATGAGACATCGTCATGGAGTAATCGTGGGGACACTTCTCTCTCATCAAAATCCGTATCTTCGGTGACGGATTCCTCAGGGAAATCCATGGGCTTCCTCTTGCACATTCTCTTTCGGGGTGGCTCCTTAGTGGGATCTACCGAGGACCCCAAAGAGAGGGCTCCCTGAAGCAGGGTTTCTTGATGCTCCTGTGCTCAAAGTCCCTGCATAGTGGACTGTGTCAACTGCATGCTAGAGGAAAAAGAAAGGTCAGGGTCCAACACTGGAGGTGCCAACTGCATGCTTGTGGAAGCAAGATCCCTCTCCATCACCTGGAATGCAGGCCCACCAGAAGAGGGATGGGAGCCGGAACCAAGAAGGACAACCTCGGAACCAGAGTCACACCATGCCCTGATAAGCCTATCTACAAGACAGGAGCCCTGGGAGAACTAGAAACTGCTGGGCCTGCTGGAACAGTAGATGGTGCCACAGAAAAAATTGGCACTGAACTAAGGGTCATTTTGCAGACAGATCAGTCACAGTCTTGAGGGTGGACTGGCTTCAAATGAAGCAAAGTCCAGAGGGAAGTCTCCAGAACAGTGGAAGTAGTCGTCACAGGAACCGAAGGTATAGGCACCGTGGTAGACATCAGTAATGAGGGCTCCAAAGTCTGAGAAGAGGCTGGAAGAGGATATGCTGGAGTCAATGCAGAGTAAACTTCGGCTCCAGATGGGAGGGAAGTCTTGGTAGGGGTTGGAATTCCTCTAGCTGCCAAGAGTTGATCGACAAGCCGCACAGCATCTATTTCCAAAAGGCTCCTGGTGGACCTTGTTGACATTCCTGAGGGCGAGTCGGATCTCTCAAGAAAAGGACTATACTGTTGCCCCAAGAAGGGGTCTATAGTAGGAGAGTATCTGGTCCTGGGCAAAATTTCAGGTTTCGGCACCGAAGATGGAGCCATAAGGGAAGTCACTGTCGGTGTCAAGGATGTGTCTGGTACCGAAGATACTGTTGGTACCAAAGCAGGAATAAGAATCATCAGTTTCGTAGTTCCCACCAGTATGAATTTTGGCACCATAGTGCTAGTCAAAGGTTCAAGGGACGAAGTAGTCGGCGCAGACATTTTAGGTATTTCAGGCAATATAGTCTGAGAGCTTTTCGGTTCTGTAGAGCTCGGGGAAGCCAGAACAGAGTGACTTCTCTTTTTCTTATCTTTCCTGGGAGGTGGTGAAGACCTCTGCCTCAGAAAAGGCCTCTGAAGAAGCCTAGTATTTTACTGGGTGAAAGAGCGCTAAACTGATTTTTTTGTGAATTTCTGCTACTACTGTGTTGGTGAACATTAAAGGCTATTTTTTCCTTGGATCTGCTGACCTGATTGTCTTGGGGAGACGTGGTTACTGGTCGAGTGATTGTTCATTTTTTTACAGGTTTTTAGTAAACCTTTTAGAATCAGTTTGTTCTTGTGCTCTGCGAGTGTGTGAGAAAGTACAGTTGTGTACCTACCATAAATGTAGATGTTCGAGTGTATTCACTGTTGCAATCATTACACTTGGGTTATTCTGCTGGCAGGCTATCCACAGTTGGCCTGAATTCCAAAGTCCTGTCCGGCATCAGTTGCTGTCACCTCTTCCCTGACGTCAGTGTGGCACGGGTATAAAAGATGCAGCCGACGCCATTTTCTTCAGTTTTTCTTGCCCCAGATGTCAGGTGCCCCCAAAAGGGTAGTCTAAAAACATTGCTTATAAAAGCATGCACTAAAATAAACAATACCTTCATCTACAAGCAAATACACCACCATACATAGAGAAGTACAGATAAGTCCCAGCAAAGAAAGGGGGATGGTGGGTGGGTAACCTGGACTGCAACAATGAATACACTCGAACATATACATTTATGGTAGGTACAAAACTGTACTATGTTCATCGTGTTTCACTGTTGCAGTCATTACACTTGGGTTGAATCCCAAAGCTGAGGTTGGGCGGCTGGGTCTAAATAGAATTAGGAGTGGCTATAAGGTCCTGCAGGACTGCAGTGGCAAAGCCTGCTCTGGATTTAGAGTAAAGAGGTAAGTGGTAGTGCTTAGTAAAAGTGTGCACTGAAGTCCAAGTTGCAGCCTCCAAAATATCCTTGGTTGGTACTCCTCTGAGGAAGGCTGCTGCCCTGGTAGAATGTGGTCTGATGCCCTTAGGCACTGATTTTCCATGTTGTGAATAGCAGAAATGAATGCAGTGTCCTATCCATTTTGAAATAGTCTTCTTTGAGATAGCCTTTCCTTGTGATCCTGCAGCATATGACACTAAAAGTTGCTCAGTTTTTCTGAAAGCTTTAGTTTTGTCCAAGTAGAAGCATAGCTGTCTGTGTATGTCCAAAGAATGCAGAAGTCTCTCCCCTTTATTCTGTGGGTTTGGGTAAAAAGTTGGCAAATGAATGGTTTGGTTAAGAGCCACACTGGATACTACCTTAGGCATAAATGTTGGGTTTGTCCTTAGAGAAACCCTGTCTGGATGGAAGATAATAAAAGGTTCCGCAGCCATTAATGCCTGTAACTCAGACTCTTCTTGCTGAAGTTATTGCTAGGAGCAGAGCTGTTTTCCATGATAAGAATTTTATCTCAGCTGTATTGCCTGGTTCAAAAGGAGGCAGTGTGAGTTTTTCCAAGACAAAATTGAGGTCCCATGCAAGTATTGGTGCTCTCCTTGGAGGTCTTATGTTTTTGGCCCCCCTGAGGTACTGCCTAAGCAATGGATGTGAAAAAATAGGTGGGTCTGTATTGTAATGAGCTGAAATGGCAGAAGCATGGATCTTAATTGATGAGAAGGATAGGCCTTTGTCCAGCATCTCAGTTAGATATTGTAAAATCTGAGGAATATTTGGAACAAGCATGTCAATTCCTTGTGCCTGGTTCCAAGGACAGAATCTCTTCCATTTTCCTGCATAAGATTTTCTGGTGCTGGGCCTCCTGGCCTCCAAAATAACATCCATAACCACTTTAGAGAGAGGTGTATTATGAATGGTTACACTATCCGCCATGTAGCTAGATTTAGGGGTCTGAGTTGGCTGTGCAAGATCTGATTGTTTTGTTGGGTCAGTAAATGAGGAATTTCAGGCAATGTCCAGGCTGGGCCTTGAGACAAGCTCCTTAGGATTGGGTACCAGTGTTGGCGTGGCCAATCCGGGGCAATCAATATCATTAGTGGCTTCTCTTGTCTGACCTTTAGGAGTACCTTGGGGAGGAGAGGCAGTGGAGGAAAGGCATATACTGTAAGGTTGTTCCAGCTGAATGACAAAGCATCCACTTTCCATGCTTGTTTGTGATAAGTCCTTGTGCAGAATCTCTGAAGTTGGCAGTTGTGAGGGGAGGCAAAAAGATCTATGTCTGGGCATCCCCATTTTCCTTGTTATCATGTTGAAGATTTGTGGATCTAGTTTCCACTCGTGAGGATCCATGAGGTTTCTGCTTAGTTCGTCTGCCAGAGCATTTGTTTTTCCTGGCAGGAATTGTGCTTGCAGGTGTACTTGGTAAGTCAATGCTGTATTCCATAAAATCATGGCTTGTCTGCAGAGGGGGTAGGAATGTGTGCCCCCCTGCTTGTTTATATACCACATGACTGTGGTGTTGTCCGTCTTTATCAGCAGCTGTCCTGGATGAAGTAGGTCCTTGAAGGCTGTCAGGGCATTTTGTACAGCTAGCATCTCTTCTTGATTGATGTGAAGATGCCTTTGGCTTGCGAGCCATGTGCCCTGAATACATTTTCCTGCCATGTGGGCCCCCCAGGCATAATCTGATGCATCTGTTGTTAGTGTTTGCCTGGCTGTGGGTAAAGTGAATGGCTGTCCCTTGTTGTGGTGACAGGCCTGTGCCCACCATCGAAACTCCTGTTGCAGGCAGGGAATGAGTGAAATTAATGATTCCAGGCTGTGGCAATGTTGAGTCTAAAAACTTTTTAGATACCATTGTAGTTTCCTCATATGCATCCTTGCATATGGAATTAGCAGAATGCAGGATGCCATGTAGCCCAGAGCCTGCAGAATTTTTCTTGCAGATAACTGGGTCTTTGTTGCCACGCTTTCGAAGTAAGAAGTCAGTTGCCTTTGTTTGTCTGGCATTAGATAAGCCATCTGGGCAGTTGTATTTAAACTTGCACCCAGGAATATTATCTCTTGAGAAGGTACTAGTTTTGATTTCTTTTCGTTTACTGTGCACCCTAAGCAATTTTTTACAAACGCCAGATGCTTTAGTAGAATGTCTTTGGTCTCTGCTTGAATAAGGCAGTCGTCCAAGTAGGGATATATTTGAATTCCTCTTTGTCTGCAAAATGCAATTACTGGTGCCAGGCATTTTGTGAAGACCCTGGGCGCAGTAGATAAGCCAAAGGGCAGTGCAGAGAATTGGTAGTGCATTGAGCCAGCTATGAATCTGAGGTATCTTCTGCAAGATTGTCTGATTGGGACATGCAGGTATGCCTCTTTGAGGTCCAAAGTTACAAGCCAAGCCTTCTTGCCCAGCATGGGAAGAAGCTGCTGCAGAGTCAACATTTTGAATTTCGGAACGTCCAGAAAAGTATTTAGAATAGACAGGTCCAGAATTAGTCTCCGTGCTTTGTCCTTTCTTGGTACTAAGAAAAGTCTTGAGTAAAATCCTTGTCCCTGCTCTTGTTGCGGCACTGGCTGAATAGCCCTCATGTCCATGAGAGATGAAACTTGTTTTTGTGCCTCTGCCCATTGATTGTGTGGCAGGTCTGGCATACCTTTTGCCTTTGGAAGGGTGTGAAATTGGAACCTATAGCCCTGAGAGACTATATTTAAGACCCATTTGTCCTGGGTGATCATGTGCCAATTTTGTGAAAAAAGTGCTAGCTTTCCCCCAAGGGAGCTGCCAAAAGATAAATGCTTGGCATTGGCAGAGGAAAGTGATTGGGACTGTTTTTTAAAAGGCTGTGATTTGTCTTCTCTGCTTTTAGAGGTAGAAGCACCGCATTGTTTGGGCCTGTATGAGCCCTGGGGCTGTTGTCTGCCTCTAGGGCATCTGTATCTGCCTCTTTGTGGCCTGTCTGACACGGGAAAGGACCAATTCTTAGAAGGACAGTTCCTGCTAAATCTGGGTGGCTGTACCTGTAAGAAATCCTTTACTGTCTGCATAGATTTAGCTTTATCCTTCATTTTCTTTAACACCTCTTCTGCCTTAACACCAAACAAAGTATCATACTGTAATGGAGCATCCAATAATTTTGCTTTAACATGATCAGGCAGAGTCTGTTCCTTTAACCAAGCATGCCTTCTAATGACTGAACCTGTTACAGCAGCCCTGCAAGAGGCCTCCAGTGAATCATAACCACATTGCAAAGTATGCTTTCCCACTTGTTCAGCTGCATGCAATAAATCCTGCATTTCCTTGTTCTCAGAACATTCAGAATTTGTCAACATTTTCTGTTTTAGCAGAGACATTAAGTATTGCTGATATTTAAGCATATGAAACTGACAATTTAAAGCCCTTACAGCCAAGGTAGCAGAAGTGTAAACTTTTTCCCCCATCTGTCCAGTGCCCTTGAATCTCTATCTGAGGGGACAGGGTTTTTTGCAGTAGCGGCCTTGACCCCTTTGGGACCCTGAGAAATAGTTTCTGGGTCAGCAGCAGGGTTTTTATATAGAAATTTATGAGAGGCTGGAGCCCTGTAGTATCTGTCAGGCTTAACAGGTGCAGGAGGTAAAGAGTCAGGAGATAGGCCGGACTCTGAAAATACATCATCTACAATGTCTAGAACAGGTGGAATAGCAAGAGGTCTGTGCTGAGGTAGTAAAAGAAAGTCTCTGAGCCTTTTCTTAGATTCTGAATAATCTTGGCTCTCCCAGTGGAAATGCTCCCTCATGGTATATAGGGTTTCCCCAAAGGAGTAATCCTCAGGAGGAGAAGCTGAAGGAATAGATTCTTCAGCATCAGAATCCTCATAGGAAGGAATAGAGTATCCCTGTTCTGAAGAGGAGTCAGAAGAAATGGAAACCTGATCAGAGGAATCATATTCAGTGTCTTGCCTAGGCCTCTTATTAGGAGGGGGATGGGAACCCCTGATCAAAGTAATTAGGTCTTCGGCCATTTTGAGCATCTGTTTCTTAGGCATGGAAGTCTGTCCTGGAGAATGCTGTACTTGTTTCCTTGTCTTTAAAACTGTTTTAGACTTTGTCTTGAATGCTGAAGTTGGCTTGATATAAAGCTGTGTAGGTCTGAAAACACCCTCAGAAGCCGATGACTGCTCAGCGGCTCCAGACCCTTCTGAGGGATTAGTTTCCAAAGGCCCAATACCTTGAGTATCCAGAGGCCTAGTTGTCTCCACGTGGGAGTCGGAGGCGGCCTGTGGCTCTAAGGTAGCAGGTGTCAGGGGCTGCAAAAGTGCCTCACTTAGAACCGGCGACTGGCTAGAAGAAGCTTTGTCGTCGGTTTTGGTCCTCGGATGCCTGTCCTTTTCTTTTTCCTTGCGCTTTTTATGAATTCCGGTTGTTGGCTGTTCCGACGGCATTATATAATTAAACCTTCGGCCAAAGTAATGAAAAGCAAAATCGTACCGACGCTTAATAGTGCATTGGTTAAATCTAGCACAAAACCGACAACTAGCAACGAAGTGGTCAGGGCCTAGGCAAGGAATACAGTAAGAATGAAAATCCTTATGAGGTATTTGCTTCCCACAAGAAATACAATTGTTAACTTTTTCTGACATCAGTCTGGAGCAAGAAAATAGTTTCCCCAACGGGATACTTAGCTTTATTAAAGACCTCAGATTTGAAATTCAATTTCGAAAATCTCAGGAGTCGGCCGACCGGCACTTGCCAACTGCTTTTGCTTCGGGCACCGCACAGCAAGAAAGACTGAAGAAAATGGCGTCGGCTGCATCTTTTACACCCCTTCTGCACTGGCGTCAGGGAAGAGGCAACAGCAACCGACGCTGGACCAGGACTTTGGAATTCAGGCCGACTGCGGGTAGCCTGCCAGCAGGATAACCCAAGTGTAATGACTGCAACAGTGAAACACGATGAACATCTAACATTTTTACATATGTCACAAGGAGGTTGGGTCTGGAGATGAGGAACTCCAAGGCAGTAGACGCACGAAAGAAGTCCGTTCGAGTTAGGCATCTTTCGTCCACACTTGTCACACTGCTTGAACCCAGTCATTCCTCTTTTGTCAGTCATGTTGAATCAAAGAAAAAATTAGGCACAGAAGAGAAAAAAAGAAGTTATGCTCTTACCATAACTTTCCATGTGAGTTGTTCATCTCGTCTTTGTTCTTACACGTGGGTTTGGAGCCGATCCATCAGCTCTGAATCGGCCGCTTTCCAAGCTCTAGATCTCTGAGAAGCTCGAGACACAGTCCCCATCCCATAATGCTCTGCTGCCAAACCCCAGCTCTAGTTTGTTGAACCCAGCAAGAAACACAACTAAGCAACCCAATATAACAAAGTAACTATTTACAATTAGTTAAAAGATAACCTGGCTGACAAGAGGACACTAGTAAGATCAACCAGACCACCAGTCATACCTGTTCTTCCAGAACATGGAGGGGGAAGGTGGGAGGGAGTGTAAGAACAAAGGCGAGATGAACAACTCACATGGAACGTTATGGTAAGAACATAACTTCTTTATGTGAAGTTGTTCAATCTCGCCGTTTGTTCTTATATGTGGGTAGCATCCCAAGCACCCTAATCCTGGGCGGCTCATGGGAGTACATTCCTGAGAATGGTGGAATCAAAGGAAACCCTGTCCCTGGAGGCCTTGTCCACTTTGTAATGAGTAATAAACGTATGAGGTTTGGACCAAGTAGCAGCTGCACAAATGGTGTCCAAAGGTAAATGGGCTGTGTGAGCTACGGACGTAGTAACAGCCCTGGTAGAATTAGCTTTCACTTCACATTCTAAAGGTTGATGGGATGAAGAATATGCAAACTTTATACAATCAGAAAGCCATTTGGACAACGTAATTTTGGATACCAAAAGGCCCTTCTTATTGTCTGCTTGGGAAACAAATAGTTGATCTGATTTTCTGAATTCTTTTGTTCTGTCCAAATAAAATCTCAATTGTCTGTGAACATCAAGCTTATGCAACATGTATTCCAATTTACTGGCATGATGCCTGAAAAAGTGGGAAGTTCAATGGACTGGTTCAAGTTTGCTTCAGAACAGACCTTTGGGAGGAAGGATGGATTTGTTCTTAGAGACATTCTGTCGGGGTGGAAGAAAAAATATGGGGGCCTAATAGAGAGTGCTTGAAGTTCAGAAACTCTACGCGCCGAAGTAATGGCCACTAAGAAAATTGTCTTCCAAGAAAGGAACTTCAAAGGACAAGAAGATGCGGACTCAAAAGGGGGAAGCATGAGTTGAGACAGCACCAAATTTGGATTCCAGGGAGTAATCGGATGTCTGATAGGGGGTCGAAGGTGATGAGTCCCTTTCAAAAAGGCTTTACATAATCTGTGGGACATAATGTTAGCACCTCCGCATCCCACATGGAAGTTAGATATGGCAGCCAATTGAACCCTTATAGTAGCGGCTGCTGCACCACCGTGGAAAAGTGAAGTAAAAAATTCCAGAATGCTACGAATAGGGCGATAAAGGGATCAATACCATGTTGAGAATCCCAATGACCAAATTGTTTCCATTTGCTGTTATATAGTTTCCTGGTGGAGACTTTATGAGAGGAAACCAGAATATGCTGAATCGCGGGAGACAAATCATGAGACCTGGCTAGGTTGGGAAGTGGAGCAGCCAAGCTGTCAGTTTGAGGGATACAAGAGAGGGGTGAAGAACTCCCGATGAATGAGTCAGAAGGTCTGGCACTGGGTCCAGAACCCAAGGTTCTTCCACTTGGTATTGTTGAAGGAAGGGGAAAGTACAGTTTTGTACCTACCATAAATGTAGATGTCCGATAGACATGCAACTGCAGTCATAACATGTGGTTGTCCTGCCTCAGGCAGCCCTCGGTCGGCCGGATTCCAAAGTCTGGGTCCGACATCGGCTGATGTCGCATTTCTCTCTGACGTCAGAGCGGCTGGAGTACATAAGCATCAGCCGACGCCATTTTCTTCAGTGTTTCTTGCCCCAGATGCCAGGTGCCCTCCAAGGAAGGCTGTAATCAAATTGGAAGACAAAAACAGGATTCCAGACAAATAAATGAGCAATAAAACAAATACACCATAACAGATATCCCCAGCTAAGAGTAACAGGGATAGGAGTGGACCCTAGGCATAGAGGGGTATGGAGGGAGGGAAAATCTGACATCAGTTGCATGTCTATCGGACATCTACATTTATGGTAGGTACAAAACTGTACTATGTCCTTCAAGAATGCAACTGCAGTCATAACATGTGGGTAGAATAACATAGCTTAGCTGGGGGAGGAGGAATGCTCTAGGAAAAAGATGGTGTGGCAATCAAACCCTGCAGGACTGCCAAAGCAAAGCCTGCTCTGGATCTGGAGTATAGAGGGAGATTGTAGTGTTTGGAGAATGTATGCATGGAGCTCCATGTAGCAGCTTCTAGAATGTACTTAGTAGGCACCCCTCTTAAGAATGCTGTAGAGGTGGCTGTAGCTCTGGTGGAATGTGGTCTGACATTGGCTGGAACAGTCTTTCCATGAAAGGAATAACAGAATCTGATGCAATGTCCAATCCATTTTGAAATAGTCTGTTTTGAAATTGCTTTTCCTTGGACTGCAGGGGCGTAAGCTACAAAAAGTTGTTCAGACTTCCTACTGGCCTTGGTTCTGTCCAGGTAGTATCGAAGTTGTCTGTGAATGTCCAAGGTATGCAACAGTCTTTCCCCCTTATTCTCAGGATTGGGGAAGAAAGCAGGCAGATGAATGGCTTGATTTAAAGAAACCCTAGATACCACCTTTGGCATAAAAGTAGGGTTGGTCCTTAATGAAACCCTGTCTCTGTGAAAAATTATGAACGGTGGTATTGCCATTAGGGCCTGTAGTTCCGAAACCCTTCTTGCTGAGGTAATTGCCAACAGGAAAGCTGTCTTCCATGAGAGAAATTGCAAGTCAACTGAAGCTGCTGGCTCAAATGGAGGTAGAGTCAGTTTTTCTAGGACAAAATTGAGGTCCCAGGCTGGCACTGGGGCCTTTCTTGGTGGCTTAATGTTCTTGATTCCCCTGAGGAATTGCCTTAGCAAAGGGTGTGAAAAAACAGGAGGATCAGTGTTGTATCTAGCTGAAATAGCTGATGCATGTATCTTTATGGAAGAATATGAGAGGCCGTTCTTTAGCAGATCTGCCAAATATTCCAAGATGAGTGGGATGTTCAACAATGATGCATCACGCCCCTTGCTGGTATTCCAATTGCTGAATCTTTTCCACTTTGCTAAGTAAACCTTTCTGGTGGATGGTCTTCGAGCCTCTGTTAGTATCCGCTGAACTTCCTTGGAGAGAGATAGGTTGAGGTTATTTATGGGATCTCCCAGGCTGTTAGCTGCAGTGTCTGAAGGTTTGGATGCACTGTTTCGAAATTGTGTTGAGTCAAAAGTAGAGGCCATTGGGGAAGGGCCCACCTCCTGGTGTGACATATGCTCTGTAGTAGTGGGTACCAGTGTTGTCTTGGCCAGTCCGGAGCTATTATGATTCCCTTGGGTCTCTCTGCTTTGATCTTTAGTAATACTGAGGTCATCGGTGGCAGAGGTGGGAATGCATAGATTGTTAGGAAGTTCCAGTTGAATGAGAGAGCATCTATTTTCCAAGCTTTTGGATGGTATGTCCTTGTGCAGAATTTTGGTAGAAGATGGTTGAGGTGAGAGGCAAATAGGTCCACTTCTGGCCTGCCCCATGTCGAAGTGAGTTGTGTGAAGACCTTCGGATGTAACCTCCACTCGTGTGGATCTGTGAAATTCCTGCTTAGGCTGTCCGCCAACACATTGTCTTTGCCTGGAACAAACTGGGATTGTAACTGGATGTTTAGGCTCAGTGATTTTTACCAAAGATGCATTGTCAGTCTGCAAAGGGGGTAAGAGTGGGTGCCCCCTTGCTTGTTTATGTACCACATCACAGTGGTGTTGTCTGTCCGTATCAGTAAATGGCCTTGCTGAAGTTGATGTTGAAAGGCCTCGATGGCATGCATTACTGCCAGCATTTCCTTTTGGTTTATATGCAGATGTGTTTCCTTTGGAGACCATTGTCCTTGTATACATCTGCCTTCCATGTGCTCCCCCCATCCAAGGTCTGAGGCGTCTGTGGTCATGGTCTGTCTTATCTGTGGTTTTTTGAATGACATACCTGTGTTTGCCTGGCTCACCGAGGCCCACCATAGGAATTCCTTTTGTAGGCATGGAATGAGCGGTATGATTGTCTCCAAGTTGTTGCTGTGTTGAGACCAAATGCTTTTTAGGTACCATTGAAGCTTTCTCATGTGTAGTCTTGCTAATGGAACCAGGAGAATGCAGGATGCCATGTAACCCAGGGCCTGTAGGAATCTCCTTGCAGTCATCTGGGTGAGTTTTGCTAAACCTTTGAAGTAATGAGTTAACTTCTCTTGCTTGTCTTCTGTCAGGTAAGCCATTTGAGAGGCTGTGTCTAGTTTGGCTCCTAAGAAGATTATTTGCTGGGATGGCTGCGGTCTTGACTTTTGGAAGTTGACTGTGTATCCCAGAGCTTGAAGTAATCGTATGACATAGTCCAAGTTTTTTGTCAACATCAATTTGTCGTCCGCTTGTATGAGGCAGTCGTCCAGGTACGGGTAAATTTGTATCCCCTGGAGCCTGCAATGAGCAATTACTGAAGCCAGGCATTTTGTGAATACTCTGGGTGCGGTAGATAAGCCAAATGGCAATGCTGAGAATTGATAATGCTCTGGCCCTGCAAGAAATCTGAGGTATCTTCTGCAGCTGTGTCTGATAGGGACATGCAGGTATGCCTCCTTGAGGTCCAGAGTAATCAGCCAAGACCCCTTGCCCAGCATGGGAAGGAGTTGCTGTAGAGTCAGCATTTTGAACTTTGGTACTATGAGAAAGGTGTTTAATGCGGACAAGTCCAGCATTGGCCTCCATTGAGATTCTTTTCTTGGAACAAGGAACAGTCTTGAGTAAAACCCCTGGTCTTGTTCTTGTTGTGGAACTCTTTCTATTGCTTTCATCCGAGTCAGCAGAGTGATTTGCTTGATAGCCTCTGCCCTCTGGTTTTGTGGTAGGTTTGGCATGCCTTGTTTTCTTGGCAAGGTATGAAAATGGAACCTGTACCCTCGGTCTATAATGTCCAAAATCCATTTGTCCTTTGTCAGTCTGTGCCAATTTTCTGCAAACAGAGATAATTTCCCACCCAAGGGACCTTCTATTTGTTCCCTGGTAGGCGGAAGTAGAGGAAAGTCATTGAGATTGTGGCTGTGGGGCAGGTGAAACCCCTGCATCACTTCTTTGGTTTCCTGGCTGCCATTGTCGTCCCCTGTAAGGGCCTCTGTATTGGCCTCTTCCTCGGCCACGTCCGTTTTTACCCCTTTGAAACTTTTCTGGATTAGGAAAGGACCAGTTTTTTGAAGGCCAATTCCTACTGAATCTGGGGGGTTGAACCTGGAGGAAATCTTTCACCATCTGAACTGATTTTGCTTTTTCTTCGATGGTCTTTAACACATCCTTAGCATTAGCACCAAAAAGCTTGTTCTTTTCCAAAGGTGCATCCAGAAGTTTTGCCTTTACATGATCTGGTAGAGGTTGATCTTTTAATCACGCATGTCTACGAATGACTGCCCCTGTCATAGCTGCCCTACATGAAGCTTCCAGTGCATCATATCCACACTGCAGGAAGTGATTGCTTACTTGCTGAGTGTTATGTACAGCTTCCTGCAAAGCCTTCCTGTCTAAAGGATCAGGAGTGGCTAATGTTTTTTGTAAATCTTCTAACAGGAAATCCTGATATTGTAA
Organism: Protopterus annectens; assembly: GCF_019279795.1. Classification (NCBI taxonomy): domain Eukaryota; kingdom Metazoa; phylum Chordata; order Ceratodontiformes; family Protopteridae; genus Protopterus; species Protopterus annectens. The sequence goes on from NC_056726.1 coordinate 1,722,542,988, forward strand.
CATATGAAAAAGGCAATTCAAAGCTCTCATAGATAAGGTAGTGGATGTGTAAACCTTTTGCCCCATCTCTCTAATGACCTAGCTTCCCTGTTGGAGGGCAATGGATTTTAGAGGTGGAAGCTGAAACTCCTTTAGGCCCCTGTGAAATAGTTTCCAAATCAGCAGTATGGGCCCTGAATAAATGGGAATGAGTTTCTGGGACCCTGTAATACCTGTCTGGCTTGGCTGGAGCAGGAGGAAGAGAATCAGGGTAGCACTAGAGTCAGAATATAAATCATCCAAAACATCAAGTACAGGAGGAATAGCTAAGGGCCTGTGCTGGGGCTTCTTAAGGAAAGTCCTAAGGCGTTTTCTGGAATCAGAATATTCCTGTCCTTGCCACTTGAAATGTTCCCTCATGGTATGCAGAACTTCCCCAAAAGAAAAAGCCGAGGGGATGGAATCTTCTGCATCCGAGTCCTCATAGGTCTGGAAGAGCTCTTCCTGGCTATCAGAGTGGACAGAGCCCTCAGAATCTTCATCTGAAGGAATAGGGTCAGAGGGTTCAATCCGGGGCCTTTTATCAGAAGGAGGCTGGGATCCTCTCTCAGGATGGGCCTGTGAACCTCTAATCATAGAAATTAAGTCAGCAGCCATGGACATAATTTGTGTCTCTGGAGTAGCCTGAGGTAAGGTTTTAGTAGTAAGATGCTTTGTTTTGCTGGCTGCCTTAGCCCTAGTGTAGGCCTTAATAGACATGGCCATAGGAGGCCTGGCAGCTTCACGTGCAGGAGTGACCTTGTCTACAGCAATGGTCTCGGGCATTTCCTCGGTTTCGGTATCCGGAGGAAAATCGATAACTGGCGTCGGAGAGATGTCCGGAATCGGTGTCGTCGGTAATGCGGTGGCTTCGGTTCGGAGCGGTGGAGAGACCGTCTCAGAGGGAACCGGAGCACTCGCGGTAGGTTTTGGCGTGGAGTCAGTGGTAGACGCGGGCCGAGGATGTCGGTCCCGGTCTTTTCGCTTCTTGGGAGTTTGCAATGTCGGAAGTTCCGACGGCATGGTGTAAGCAAATTTATCGCCGAAAAAATCTTCAGCGAACTCCGCCCGGCGCCTGAGAGTGCGCTTGTTGAAGCGAGCACAGGCTACACAGGCTGAGACTTCGTAGTCTGGGCCAAGGCAAGGAAGACAGTAAGAGTGGAAATCCTTATGAGGTATTTGTTTACCACAAGAAAGACAATTGTTAACTTTTTCAGTAATTTCTGACATCGGCTGAGGCAAGAAAAGGTCCCCAATGGGGTACTTAGCTTTTTTGATGACTTCGGTATCGAAGAATACAGGAGCTGACCAACCGGCACTTGCGAACTGCTTCTGCTTCGGGCACCGCATGGCAAGAAAGACTGAAGAAAATGGCGTCAGCTGATGCTTATGTACTCCAGCCGCTCTGACGTCGGAGAGAAATGTGACATCAGCCGATGTCGGACCCAGACTTTGGAATCCGGCCGACCGAGGGCTGCCTGAGGCAGGACAACCACATGTTATGACTGCAGTTGCATTCTTGAAGGACATCAATATCTGCCAAGGCCAAAATGGGGCTATCAGAATAACAGTCCTTCCCAGGCTTTTTGCTTTCTGTAAAAATTTTGGGATCAGTGGGGATGGAGGAAAGGCATATAAGAGACCCGAGGGCCAATTGTGTGCGAGTGTGTCCCTTGGGATGTCTCCCAGTGGAGGGTACAGGGCAAAGTAGCTTCTGCATTTGGCATTCATCGGGGATGCAAAAAGGTCGCAGCAAGGCTGGCCCCATTTGCAGAATATCCTTTCTGCCACTCGTTCTTTGAGGGACCACTCATGAGGCAACAGAATGGCTCTGCTCAATTTGACCCAAGGATGTGCGTTGCTATCAGGAAGCACCCAGAGGATACAGCCCACTGCCAAATTCTGATGGCCTCTCAGCATAAGGAGTAAGATCTGGTTCCCCCTTGCTTGTTGATGTACCAGACTACCGACATGTTGTCTGTCTGTACTGCAATTGTCTCTCGAAGTAGAGCGTCGTGAAAGTGTTGCAACGCTAGGAACACTGCTCTCAACTCCAAGACATTGATGTGCAAACTGGATTCCATCTCTGACCAAGTACCTTGGACAGTTCTTCCCTGACACAGCCACCCACCCCCCACCCTATCAGGGAAGCATCCATGGTTACTGTGGCTGCGAGAGGGGGTAGTACAAACGTACAACTTACAGTAACTTGGTGGCTGTTCAACCACCAAAGAAGGTCCTTTTTGCAAGTATTTGTCAGCAGAATCTTGTGTGACATTGGAAGTTGTTGATAAGACCACTGTGTGAAGAGTAACCATTGGAGTATCCTCATGTGCATAGGCCCCAGAGGAACCACTATGAGAGTCGCTGCCATGGTGCCTAACAGCTTCAGAACTTGGAATGCAGGGACTTTCTTTTCTATCAACAAAAGGGATACTTGATTTTGTAAAGAGATTACTCGTTCCTGAAGCAATCTGACCAGGGTGGTGATGGTGTCTAGATCTGCTCCTGTAAAGGAAATATGCTGCGACAGCAATAAAGCAGATTTTTAGAAATTTAAGGTTATGCCCAACTGGGAGCACAGACTGATAGTGTAATCCCTGGCGTGAATCAGTTAATGCCTGGTGGTGGCAGTGAGGAGCCAGTCATCGAGATATGGAAACACCCGGAATCCTAGATGTCTCAAGTGAGCCGTGACCTCTGCCATGCATTTGGTGAACACTCTGGGGGCTGTGGTGAGGCCAAAGGGCAGAGCTAGAAGGTGAGGACCTGATAGTTGTGGAACCCCCAGAGCCAAGGCCTATTCTGGGGAACAGACCTCCAAATCTTCGAAGGGGTCAAAGTCTTCCAAGGTGTCATCGGAGCCCAAGTCATCGGCTCTGAGCACCTCGTGGAAGATTCAGTCGCTGGCTCCTCAGCCAGAAATGCAAGTGATCTCTGGATGGCCTGGCCATTTTGATGTGGTAGTACACATCCTTGAGATCCTTTGAGTACATCCAATCACCCATTTCGAGAAATGGGAGTATCGATTGAAGCGTGACCATCTGGAACTTTTCCTTTTCAACAAAGGTATTTAGTTTGCTGAGGTCTAAGATGGGCCAACAGTCCCCTGTTTTCTATGGAACTAAAAAGAACCTGGAATAAGTTCCGGATTCTATCTGGTCCACCGGGACTGGCTGGATGACTCCTTTTTCCAGCAGCCTTTGAATTTCTATGGCTGCTAGATTCTGCAGATTGGGTATTCTTGCACGAATGGAAGGGGATTCTGAAAAGGGAATTATGTAACCTCTGGTAATTATGCTTTTTACCCAGGAATCTGATGTAATTCCTAGCCAGGCGTCTGGGTATAAAGCTAAGTGATCCCCGACTGCCTCCAGAGCAGGACAGTCGGCCCTCCTCTCAGGAGCGCTGATGGGGCTTGCCAAGGAACTGCTCCCTGTCACCCTGGTTCTGCGGACCCCCTCTGCTGCCTGGGCAGTGTCTACCATTATACCCCCCTCCTCTGCCCCTGGAGGGGGGTTCACCATGTGTGTTCTGGAAAGCTCTTTGGGACTTCCGGAACCACATTTTTCCACCTTTCTGCCCTTTGGGATATGGTCTAGTGGGGGTGGAAAAAACGGACTCCTATGGCAGATCGAGTCTTTCCTTCCTGCTCACACCTAGTGAGTGTCTCCTTGACTTTAGGCCCAAACAAGGAAGAGCCATCAAATGGGATATTAACAAAGGAAGACTTGAAGGTTTCCGCAAAGGAGCATAAGCGCATCCAGGATTGTCTCCACAGAGCTATCGCTGAACCTGCTGCCCGGCTCGATCCCTTGGCTACATAAGAAATGAGCTGCATGGATGAGTTTACAATGGAATTAAGGGTGTTAAGCTGTGCCATCACTTTCTCAGAGACAGCTTCATCTGTGTTGCCCTGCAGAGTATCTCCAAGATCTTTGAGATCTCGTTGAAGACGGGTAAAGTGTGTTAAATAGTTAAGCAATCTCACTGCAAATATCACAGAACTAAAGATGTGTTTCCCATATCTGTCCATCGTCCTGGAATCTCTATTAGGAGGATGGACAGAAGAAGAGGTCTCTGACATTTCTTTCTTGGTGGCCACCGCCACCACCACCATGGCATCAATGGGGACTCCCTTTGTAAGAAAGGACTTATCCTGAGGGGAGATGATAAATTTGTTGGGCCTCTGAGGGACCAGTTCCATGGAATCAGGAGATTCCCATGCCTTTCGAGTGAGCAAGTCCATTAAAACGTCGAAAGGCGAAGTAACCCAGGAGGTGGAAGGTTGAGACCCAAAAGCCTTCAGGAGCACCGACTGATCCTCAGTAGGGGTAAGGTACTGCCAGTCAACCCCTCTGCTTAAGTATTTCTAGGATGTCTGCAAATGAGACATCCTCTGCGGGGGACCATGGGGACCCTTCTGATTCCTCTAAGTCAGTGTCTGATGTCAAGGATTCCTAAGGGGAATCCAAGTGCCTCCTCTTGCACAGTCTCTTTCTAGGGACTTCATCAGTGAAGTCTCCGTAAAGCAGGGGTCACCTGATGGGATTACCTGAGGCTCTGGGTCTCGACGCTTGGTAGGAACCTGTGATGTAGAGACAGAATGAGGCCCTTTAGGGGAGGAAGAAGAAGGACCTGAAGAAGTAAAAGTCTTAGCAGACATGACCTTCCTCATGGTGTCAAAGGCACCGGTGTCTCGGTCCAAGGAGTCCGCCGGTTCCAAAGAAGATGGCAGTCTCCTTAGGGCCGAGACCACCGGCTCCAAACCAGAGGATGGAGCCGAGCTCAACTGCACCGAGGCCCTGAGAGGAAGAGTCAGAACCGTAGCTTCAGTTCGACTCTCCCCCCTGGACCCAGCGAGAGAGTGTCGGCTCTGAGACCCTTCGATCGGAACCGAAGATGTCAAGGTTGACGGGGCCGAAGGCACCAGAATAGGCCTTGGCTCTGGGGGTTCCACAACTATCAGGTCCTCACCTTCCAGCTCCAAAGGCTCGATTGGTCTCAGAGGAGGAGCAGAAACCATGACGGGGGGTGTCGGGCTTCTCTGCCAGATGAGATGAAGCCGAAAGCAATCTGGCCAAGGCCGGGTTCTCCAAGAGTCTCTGCACCACATGGTCCATATCGACATCCGAAAGGGTCCTGGAAGAATGGGTCGAAGATGCCGAAGAATCCACTGACCGAAGGATCGGAGACTTTAAAACCTCTGGTACCGGTTCCAAACTCGGGACTTGGCTCCAAGGCAAAGGTTCAGTGCTCGGCTCCGAGGGCTGAGGAGCCAGCGACCGAATCTTCCACAAGGTGCTCAGAGCTGATGACTTGGGCTCCGATGACACCTTGGAAGACTTTGACCCCTTCGAAGATTTGGAGGTCTGTTCAGACTTATCTAAAGCCTCTAGGAAGTCTGATTTTAAGAGGCTTCTATCGATAAGCTTTCTACGCCTTTCTAGCATAACTCTGCCACTAAAAGAGTGGCAGATGGAACAGTCCTCTTGCAGGTGTAAAGGCCCTAAACAATAAACACATGAGGTGTGGTGATTGGTGATGGACATCTTCTGTCCACAGCCACACTGCTTGAACCCTGATCTCTGTTTTTCTGACATGTAAAAAAATGAGAAAACAGCACAATTGCTAAGGTTCAGATCCCTGAACTTTACAAATATTAAGAATACTAGCAATCACAGAAAACATTCAGATCCCTGAACACTCACTAACTCTACTTTGTAGCTATTAAGAACATTAAGAATCACAAAAAAAATGTTCAGATCCCTGAACACTCACTAACTCTATTTCACAAAAAAAACAACAGATAGAATCACTGACAGAGCCCTGTCAAAAAGTCAACTAAAAAAAACGGCCAAAGGCCTAGGAGCAACCACTCCTAAGAAAACACACAAAGCACACGCTAAGTCTCTCAAAACAACACAAGCAAGTAATATTTAGACAACTACACTTATATATATCTATACCAAACTATCACAGTTATAGAAAATTTTCTGTCAAAAGACAAAAAAAAAAGGGTACTGGCCCGAGCTTCTTGCGAAGAGCGTGAGATCCGCTGCTTCGGCAAACTAGATCTGGGGTTTGGCAGCAGAGCATAATGGGATAGGGACTGTGTCTCGAGCTTCTCAGAGATCTAGAGCTTGGAAAACGGCCGACTCAGAGCCGATGGATCATCTCCGAACCCACGTGTAAGAACAAACGGCGAGATTGAGCAACTTCACATCAGTATTCTAAGATAGAACAGTTGGAAGAGCAGTAATATTTAACAGTACTGTATAAGAGAAGGTTTTTTTTTTTTTTTTATATAGAAGAGGAAAACTAGAAGGGAAGGGAATACCAATGATGGTATAATAGATTACCACAAGGGTAAGGGAGGTGCCGTTCCAACAATGGTACAAAGATTACCAAAAAAAGGGTAGGAAAAGGGTCGCAGATGTAATAGAGAAGAAAGAAACTATTCTAAGAGAAAAATGAAGACTACAAAAACTTAAGAGAAAATATCAAAAAAAAAAATTTCACTTAGCTGAGAGAGCTGGTTTGGCACGTCTTGAAACATACGCAGCAAATGAGATCTGAAGAAAGGAGAAGAGGGACACTATGGGTAGGACTTAGCTCGAGAGTTTTTGCCTGGCGCAAGCTTGTATATTGGCCGAGTCGGTTCCGAGGTCAGAACCAAAGTTTTATCAGTAAAGAATGAATGAAGATTTACATCAGATTAATAATTTATCAAGAATATGATGCTTTATATAATGTCTTTAAACGCTAATGGTCTCACAGACAAATATAAAAAACTAAGAGTAGTGAACTATACTAAAAAATGTAGAGTGCAAATAGCTATGCTACAGGAGAGACACTTGGAAAGAAATGAACATGTGAATTTGATAAAGAAAGGTTTTCAGGATGGTTATTCAGTGGAATACATGGGACAAAGGAAGAGAGGAGTACTTATATTAATTGCAAAGGGAGCTCCAACAGTAATAGAAGAGGATAAAAAAAAGACAATAATGGTAGATTTGTAGTATTAAAGGGCTATTGGCAAGAGAGGAGGATTACACTGGCATGTATTTATATTCCACTGAAAACTGCTACAATGGAGCTTAAGAAAATTCATGGAGAAATCAGCTTTCAGTGAGGAATATTACTTATAGATGGGGACTGGAATTTGATTTGTAACAGAGGAAGATGTGTCGCGGGGGGGCAGAAGAGAAAATATAACAAAGGAGGGTAGATTTTTAAAGATGTTTATGAAAATATTTGGCATGGAAGAAGTACTAGGAGTTTGGTGTGAATTTACATATTATTCCCCAAGATATAAAAACTGGGTTAGGCTAGACAGAATTTACAATTCACAGGAACATGTGCATTTAATTAAAGGTCTTGAAGTGCACCAAATAACTATTTCAGATCATGCGCCAATAATAACTAAAATAAAAAAAAAACAGGGTAATGAAATAAAAATAAGACACTAGCACTTTTCCACTTATCTGTTGAAAAGAGAGGAATTTAAAAATGGATAGTGGAAATTATTCAGGCGCTATTAGAAAAGATAGAAATCACTTCTGAAAATATAGTTAGGGAGTGGGAGTTTAAAAATAAGGTGGAAATAAAAGAAAGGGAGTTATGGTTAAGAAGTAACAAGAATTACAGATGAGGACTGATAAATGTTAAAAGTATTGCAACACAGGGTACATCTCACAAATCAAGAGGAGGAGCAACTACAGAATGCTAAACAGAAAATAAGGGATTACCTCAATAATATGCATGAGTTTAGTAAGATTGCTGTTAAGCAACTGTTTTTTGATAGTAACTCTAGAGCACAAAAACATTTGGCACAAATCAGGCAACAGAAAGTAGAAAGTGCTGTCACCAAGCTTAGACAGCCTGTAACAAGGAAGATAACAAGGGATCCTGAAGAATACTAGAAATATTTAAGAAATTGTATGGAAATCAAGAAAAGGTGCAAATGGAAGTGTTTATGGAAGAATTAATTATTCCAAGGTTAGAGGTAGAGGAGGAGCAATTACTAACAGGATAGGAAGAGATGAGATAAAAATGGCTATGTATAACCAATCTACAGGAATGTCCCCAGGAATAGATGGAATTCCTGTGAAAGTTTGAAAGCTAAGCAGGAAAAAACTGATAAAGATCTGGAAGGTTCTGTTTAACAGTATTTTGAGAGGAGAAGAATTACCAACATCCTGTAAGAGAGTGGTGGTAGCTGTAGTACGTCAAGAGGTTAAAGATCCATCAGAATCATCTTCATGCAGGCCCATTTGAATACTAAACAAGGATTATAAAGTGTTTATGTCTAAAGTGTCTAAAAGAATGGCAAATGTGATGCCAAAATTGATGTATATTTATAATTGTGGTTTGGTGGATGGGAAGCAAACATTTCACAACATTAACAGAACACTGGCAATACAGAGGGAAGAAGAATGTAAGCAAGTACCACTCTTGTCAGTGGGTCTTGATGCAGAAAAAGCATTTGACAGAGTAAGCTGGGACTTTATGAGAAGAGCAATGGAAGCATTTGCATTCCCATGATAAAATTATAAAGATTAGGAGGATATATGAGGGATCTGAGGCAAAAATGTAAATGGATGTGGTTCTCTGATGATCTCTGCTTGAGCAGAAGAACCAGGCAGGGTTCTCCTCTCTCCCCTTTATTTGCATTACATTTAGCACCACTGGCAAAGAAAATAAGGGACTCAGAAATTCAAGGATATAATTAGTATGGTAGTCAAGAAAAGCTGGCTCTGTTTGCAGACAACATTATTTTATACCTGACAAAACTAGAAAGGGACATTACAGTATTGTGGAACATATTGAGACAGTTTCAAGTCTTTTCAGGATACAAAATTAATGAAGCTAAAACAAAGGCAATAGTGGTAAATTATGTACCTACATGCAAATTGGTTCAGCAATATCCATACTTATGTGGACATGATAAAATTAAGTATTTAGAAGTATGCATTACATTTTTTTCTGGTGTGGCAGCTAAGGATATGTGAGAAGAGACTAAACAAAAGATAATACAAAAACAGAAAATGAAAGCTCTGTTATATGGATATTGATAAGATACAAACAGTCAAAATGATTTTAGTCCCTTTAGTCTTATACACAGTTCAGGCATATTTTTATCAAAAAGAGAAGTTGTGGATAGCAATTAATAAAGAGCTAAAGGATTTTATCTGAGACAGGAGGACAGCAAGCGTCGGGTGGGATAAGATTAGTCTTCCAATAGAATAAGGTGGATTGGGATTACCCAGATTTGAAGGGGTATTTCAGAGCAACACATTTAAGGCTCCTATACATAGCACAAGCAGAAAACTATAATTCAAAGTGGAAAGAGATGATGATGAAATGGGGGAAGCTCATGAAACAAGGACAGACTGGGATTTTGGATGCAGGCCTTTAAGGAGGATAATCATTGTACAGAATATTATATTCATAAAGTAGCAGAAAGTATTCTAAGAACTAAGCCAACACAGGAATGAAGAAAGGAGATTCTGCCAATAGGGATGACTGCAATTAGGGATACAGAAAAAGGCAAGTGGGGGCTGAAATATATTAGAGAAAACTGGCAAAGGAGCCAAGGTATTGGGAGCAAATAACTAGAGAGGGAAAGGTAATACAATGAGAAAATGCCAAGAACTTATTTTGACTGCAAGTTAGAGATTGCCTTTTCTATCAAGAATTAATATCAGAATACAGGCAAAGAGAAAGAAATAGGGGGGTCCTAAACAAAAGACTAGCACTGGTAGAGTTTGCAGTAGAATCTAGAACAGAAGTTGCATTTAAGAAAGGAATAATTAGTACAGCATATTGAATATTGCATGATAACTATAAGAATCAGTCAGAGGAGGTTAGAAAGGATTGGAAGAGAGATTGGACAAGCAATTCACAAAGAAAGAATGGGGGATATATTTATGTCTCCCAAATATGCAACAAAGTCTAGAAGATTTAGGAACTTTGGAAGTGTTTACATAGGTATTTTTATACCCCAAGTAGACTCCAAATAATTTTCCTCAAGTAGACAGCAAATGTTGGAGGTGTGATGGGGAAGAAAGAGGTAACTGGGAACATAATTTCTGGGTGTGTAATGAGTTGGCAGACTTTAAAGATTCCATTCCGGCTACTCTGTTGGAGATACTGGCTGGGCAAATTGGTGTAACTAAGAAAACATTTTTTTGAGCTATGATACAGAATTGGAATTGTCGAAACATGGTAAGGCCTTGCTGAATCTAATTATGGCGGCTGCCAAAAAAGCAATTACTAGAAAATGGAAATAAAAGTCTAAAGCAACTTTATTAGAAGTAGTGAAGATGGTAACAGAGATAAAACAACTGGAATTGGGATCCTTAGAAAAGGAAAGGCACAAATTATATAGAACAAAATGGGAATTGTGGGATCACTACATGCAGAGGAGGAACAAGGTTTAAAAGAAGGCAGGATTTGAAAGACCTATGTAATGACTGACTGACAATGACTGGACATATTATAAAGGATGTATGTTTGCAGCTACAGTTGTGTCGGCATGGTTTGTAATGTATAATGTTTGCAACCAAGATTGTGTCAGCATGGTTTATTTTCATTAATATAAATGTAAGATTATTAAATTATCATGTATGACATAGGCAAAGATGTTTCTTATTTTAAAAAAAAAAACTCTTATTAGTGCTGGTCTTACACTTATGATCTCCCGGTTTCTATTTCTTTGCCTATATTCTGCTATCAATCCTTGCCAGGAAAAGCAGTCTGTAGCCTACAGTCCAAATGAATTCTTGACATCTTCCCATTCTGTTACCTTTTCCCCTCTAAGTATTTGCTCCCAATACTTTGGTTCCTTTGCGAGTTTTCTACAGTAAATTCCAGTTCCCTCTTGCCTATGCTCTGTACCCATAATTGCAGTCCTCATAATCAGCAGGATCTTTTTCTCCATCCCCATGTTGGCTTAGTTCTTACAATACTTTTTCTGCTACTTTATGAACATAGTATTCTGTATGGTTATTATTTTTCTCCTTAAGGATCTGCATCCAAAACTTCAGTCTCTCCTTGCTTCTTGAGCTTCTTCCCTATGTCATCATCCCTTTCCACTCTGAATGATTAGTCTTCTGCTTGTTCTACGTATAGCAGCCTTAACCGTGTAGCTGCGAAATCCCCCTTCAAATCAGTTAATCCCAAACCACCCTGTTCTACTGGAATGATTAACTTATCCCACTTGATTCTTGTCCTCTTCCCCTCCCAGATAAAATCCTTCAATTCCTTATTAACTGCTATCCACAACTTCTCCTCTGGTTGCTAAAAATATGCCTAACCTGGGTATAAAACTAAAGGGACTAAAAATATTTTCACTACATATCTATAAAACAGAGCTTGCAGTTTCTTAGTTTTTGTATCATCCTTTGTTTAGTCTCTTCCCACACATCTTTAGCTGCCATAACAGAATCCTTTTAACCCATGCGCCTCAGTACTTCATTTTATCATGTCCCCATAAATATGGGTATTGCTGAACCAGTGTGTGTGTGTGTGTGTGTGTGTGTGTGTGTGTGTGTGTATACATAGGTTCATAGGTAGGTACTAGGCTATCTGCCTGAGGGCATTTATAAGCCTAGCCAGAGTGTGTTGACTTTCACCACCCCATTCATTAATTAACTGATCCTCTGTCAAACAGAGCCAATGAAGTGATCCCAGGGGTGTATTTTCTGTTACCCATCCACTCGTCAAGGTTTCTCTTGAAGAGTGTTAGTGAGGGGCTCTGCCTGATCTAATCTGGAATTTTGTTCCAAAGCATGGGGAGTCTCTGTGACAGGAATCTATCCCTCCAGCATGTTCTATTTATTGTTGTGGTAAGGTTTAGCTGACTAGAGTGTGTGGCTCGCAGTGACTTGGATTTCTTTAGGTGGAGCATGTCCATCAATTCTGAGTTGGACATGGCTTTGTAAGTCAGGCAGAGATCACCTCTGAGCAAGCGATATGCCACTGAGTACAGCCGGAGTTATTTCAGCTGGGCTGCATAGGACATATGTTTGACGCCAGTAATCCTCTTGGTGAGGTAATTTTGTGGTCTTTCCAGCTGCTGGAAGCGTCTTGTGAGGTAAATCCCAAATGGGGCACTGTACTCTATGATGGGTCTAATGAGTGATGAGTAGAGGGGCACTATAACCTCTTTTTCTATATGCGAACCCTTTAGTAATTAAATGGGCCACATAGAAGGATTTTCTAACTACTTTGGTAATATGATTGTCAAAGGAGATATTACTATCTACCTGGGTCCCCAGATCTCTTATTACCTCTTCTGTATTAAGGGGGCTGCCACCTATGTGGTAATTCGTGGGTGTTTTGTTTTTCCCAAATGGGATGACTATGCATTTTTTGGCATTAAGCTTGAGGCCATGACTTTGATACCAGTTGTCCGTCTCAGTAAGGCCCTTTTGGAGGATGTCCGTGTCAGCCGGAGAGTCAATTATGGCTCCCAGTTTGCAGTCATCGGCGAACTTGGTTAGCCATAGCCCTCCTGTGTTTGCCTATACTTCTGAGAAGTACATGCTCAACAGTAGGGGTCCCAGGACCGAGCCTTGTGGGACACCACTTGTGACTGGTTTAGAGTCAGACCTGTAGCTCGCTATTCTTATCGTGTAAGTTCTGTCTGTAAGCCAGTTGGCAACCCATCACATGACGTAGGGGTTTATGTTCAGGCTGGTGAGTTTTTCTGTAATACCTGAGTGGGGAATGGTGTCGAAACCTTGGCGAGGTCAAGGTAGGCTGCGTGAACCACCTTTCCCTCATCTATGGCCTTGGTGACTGTCTCAAAGAAGTCAACCAGGTTTAGTAGGCATGATCTGCTCTTAACAAAGCTGAACTGGGTCTGGTCAAGTGTTTGGAGGTTCCCAATGTCTTTGTTAATGAGTTCCATGATGATGCGCTCCATAGCCTTGCAGACCAGGCTAGTCAGGCTTATGGGACAATAGTTACCAGGGTCAGTTGTGGCCCCTCCTTTGTGGAGAGGAATAACCGTTGCTGTGCACCATTCTATGGGCAGGTAGCCTGTGGAGAGGCTGAGGTTGAACAGCATGTTTAGGTGGGGGGTTAGTTTGTTCTGTAGTTCATGCAAGACGCATCCTGGGACATCATCTGGTCCCTTTGATGCTGTGTTTTTGGATTTTGAAAGGGCTGTTTTCACCTGTGCATCTGTGATTTTTGGGACACTACACCTTTCCGGTATTGTTGTGGGCCCTTTTGCAGGTGAGAGGGGGGTGAAGTTTGCACTGACTATCTGCCAGGATGTTGGCAATATCAGTAGGTTCAGTATATTTTGTGCTATTTTGCACTAGTTCAGTGCATATCTGCGAGTTGCCTCTTAGATTCTTAACATAGCTAAAGAAGGCTTTGTGGTTATCTTTTGAATCCTTGGCTATTTTTCTTTTGAAGTTAGCCTTGGATGATTTCATGAGCGACCTTAGTTTCTTACTGATACTGATCAGGGATGTCTTTCCTTCTTGGGATTTGCTTTTTTTCTGAACTAGTTTCCTCCTTCTATTGTATAGCCTGTTTATTGCAGGGGTCCACCAAACTGGTTTCCTTCTCTTAGAGGAGTGAGTCTTGGTTTTGCTAGGGATGGCACGATACATGCATCCTTGTAGGTGCTCATAGAGTGCATTTGTAAAGGTTTCTGCATCTTGGGCAGCATTATCCTTTAGCGTGGGGGCTGTGAAACTTACCACCTCTGTCTTAAGTAAGGTGAAGTTTGCTTTAGAAAAGTTTTTTACTGTGGTTTCCTTAGTTGGGGGTGGTGGTGGGGTGTGAACATCTAGCGTGATTAGTTTATGGTCTGATCTAACCAGTGACCAGGTGGAACACCTGTCGCCCATGTTAGTGATGACCATGTCCAATATGTTTTCACCTCTGGTAGGGGAGTTTACCAGCTGATCCAGGGCATTTGAGTTGATGAATTCTAGGAAGCGCTGGGCCTGGGAATTTGTACTCGAGTAGTTTTCCCAGTGAATGGGTGGGTAATTGAAATCGCCCAATATCAGGGTGTTCGGTAGGACCTTCATGTTTTCCAGTGTCTCCAGAAAGGTTGAGTAGTGGTCCTGGGTCATGGAGGGTGATCTGTAGCAGGTCACAATTTGCAATGCAGATTTGCCCGATGTTAGTTGCACATGGATGATCTCAGAGGTATCATGCTGCACCACTAACCTGGAGGTGTAGGTATCCTTGATGAATATGGATACACCCCCTCCTTTTGTGTTTCAGTCCGTGTTCTGTGGCTGAAACGTGTGGTATGAGTTGTAGCCCGGTAGTGCTGGAGTGCTCTCTGGAGCCTTGAACCAGGTTTCAGTTACTGCACAGATGTCAACATTCTCCATACTGTGGAGTGCTTTGAGCGTGTGCATTTTGAGATTTAAACTCCTGGCATTGAGTAGCATAACCCTCAGTTTTTTGTTAATTGTGCTGTTTACTGAGGTGGGTTTGACTTTTGACTTCGTTTACAGGTATTGCCTTTGTTCTATCTTCATTAACTGTTTATCCGGAAAGACTTGAAACTGTCTCAGAATGTTTCAAAACACTGAAATGTTCTTTTCTGCTTTTATCAGTTATAAAATAATATCAAATCAGATGAAACAAATGGTTATCCGAAGCACAACTCTAAACACCATTCAGTACAGTAAAGAATAAAAACGTTTTATTAGGTTAGCGCTTTCACCACTAATGTGACTTCATTAGACCATCTATAAAACAAGAACATAAAACTAAAAACAACTTATATATTATCTAAGTACTTACATAAAACGCTCAACTTTCAAATTGTAACCATCCACTGTTAGGCTAGCTATGCGTAAGCACGTACAATACATTTAATCACGTATACTAGTAAAATAGTTTAAAGGCATAGTACATCATTAGGGTCCAGTTCTTCTATTCACTTTGTATATTCAGTCAACAATTAAATACTGTCTATAACTATAAAATCTATATTACCTCTGATCAACTCATCATGTATACAAGATCAAATAAAATACATAAAACTGTTTAACATATAATGCATTTTCCATCCAAATAAACAATTCATGCACATTGTCCTATTCACTCACTCGTACATAGCATTCAATGATTAGCTCCATAATATAGCTTTTAAAATTAAATAAATTTAGTAAATGTAGACCCTATTTCAGATTTCAAGAACATATGCAGGAGTATTACTCCTTATAGCAGCCTACTTCGTTCTAAAATCACAGAGCAGTTATTCAAAAAGTCCTGATCAATATACATATTAATAAAAGTGCATATCAAATGTTATTAGAACATGAACCTTCTCCAAAATGTAACTAATTGTGTGCCATATTTAAATCTATCATTTTACTTCACTGGAAGTTAACAAATCCAGTTCGCACTCTATAATATAAAGTATACTCAAAGATGTAATTTCTTATAGCAATGACTAAGGCTCCCGATCAACTAACTATCATATTCAAGAAGAAACATCCGGATCCTAATAAATGTTATTGTTCAAAATCAATGCTCTCCAAGTAAACATATCTATCAGTCCACTTCTCTCTTATAAATTGCTTCTAATCAATTAGCCATGTAAATATACTAAGAGCCATATATATTATCACCAGTAGATGGCAGCAACCACATACACAATATTCATGTTTAGCCAACATTTAAATAAAAAAACAAGTGAAAATACAAATAAAATGTATGAATGTAATACATTCAGTACATAGAATAGATATAATGTTGCAGCATAAACTACAATACATCTCAAATATATATCACAACTTTATCTAACTGAATTACTAGAATATAATAGAGCCCATACCACAATCAAATCTACTATCGTTTTACTTCATTAGAGGTTAGGCTAATCCAGATCACACTTTGGATTAGCCTAACCTCTAGCTAATCCAGATCACACTTTGGGAAAGCTGCAGTGGTGCAGCGGTAGCGTTGTCGCCTCAGAGCAAGAGGTTCTCCCGTTCGATTCTTGGCTGGAGCGCCTTTTGTGTGGAGTCTGCATGTCCTCCCCGTGGTCGAGTGGCGTTCGAAAGACATGCGTAAATAGGCATGCCTTCATTGAAGGCTGGCACCTCGGCACCATACAAATCGACTGCCAATCATTAGCGGACCGGAGTTCCGCTGTGGTGACCCCTAACCGGGAAAAGCCGAAAGAAAAACAACAACTAATCCAGATCACACTTTGTAATGCAAGGCATACTCAAAAATGTTGTTCCTTAAGATAGTCAGCTTAAACTTCCAATCATCTGGCTATCGTCTTCAAGAGGAAAAGTACTAGTATATATATTACTCCCCATTTCTATCGAACAACTTCTATATACATTTATCATATAGAATGCCCCAAAATAATCAGCTCCATAAATGCCATATAGGCTTTCACCAGTAGATGGCAGCAACCACACTGTGTTCACATAGTCATCATTAAAAGTAAATGGGGAATCCAAGTAGAATGTATGAATATAGTACATCCGCTACAAAAAATAAATACAATATTACACGATAAAGTACAATATATAATAGAATCCAAGTCCTTCATACTTCATAAATAATGCAGCCTCAAGTATAGATGTCCTTAATAAACATCTTTAGATAGATAGTATATAGACTATGGCGTCCAACATTAAAAAGGGGCCCAGAAAAATATCCACATATTCTTACATATATATATACATCTTACCCTGTCTAGTACAACTATCTCAGACTAAATTACTAAAATCTATATATCAGGTTCACAAACTTCAAAGAGTACAAATAAATAGATCTCCTTATATAAAATAAAGATCAGTAGTATATATTTTTCAAAAATAAACAACTCAAGAAACATCTCATTTTCATACAGCCACAATTAATGTGTATATACACACAGCTTTCTCCACATCAATCCCACTAGAAGGCTTAATATAGGGATTAATAATGGCAGTAATACCATGTCCCTAAAAACAGACAATCTATATATCAATAGACTATTCTACATTTATGGTATCAAAGGCTAAAATAATAAATCAATTACCAATATGTCCCATCTATTACATAAATATATTGTAGCGTCTTCCTCTTAGAAAGAAGATAGTATATCTTTCAAATATTATCATAAATGACCATAGTCATCCCCAATTTACTTATATATCACCTGCATAGTCCTCCAGGTGATAGCTAAGACTATAAATTGTGTTATATTATATTATAGGGCAACCTCAAGTCTTAGTATCTAAATCATAATTGCACTGTATAGTAAGTCATCACTTATCATTTCCGCATATCACATGTGCAAAAAATATGTAAAGTACCTTACTATAGTGTAAAAATAGCACAGTATGTCAATGGCAGCATCAGAACTCACTAATCACATTCATTAGACACAACTATAGCAAGCAGCAATAACATAAGAAATGGAACAATTTCTCATATGGTAAAGTATCACAGGAGCAATATTCAAATATATCATTTTATATAAATTTGCTCCACATATCCCATACTTATCACAGAGAACTATTTTCTGGGTAGTCCACGTGCTTCCAATACACATTTCATCGAAAGCTTCCCATTCACTCCTTTACCTTTTTCTGCTCTTAATTTCAGTATCCACCTAAGCTCACTATTCTCCGTCAAATTTTTAATGTTACCAGCTCTCAGTCCCAGAATAATCTGTTCCAATCCCATAAACTTAAAGTCATGGTTTATGCTGCTTGCTTCATTGTATCTAGACAATGCACTAACTAAATCCTTATTCTTGAAGCTATTAACATGTTCTTTTATTATTTACCTGGATGTTCTATTAGTTTTGCATACATACAAATGTAGGCAACATCTACACTGTGCTAGATATAGTATATTTTTACTATTGCAATTAATTCTAGTTTTTAATTTATATATCGCCCCTGTATCTGGGTGGGTAAACTCATCAGTTTGTTTAATAAATTGGCATATACTACAATGCCCACATCTTCGTGTACCTGTCTCCATTTCCTTTTTAGGTAATGTGCTATCCTTAGAATAGCAGTGCATTCTTTTGAGATTTTTCCTGTTTTTGAAGCAGAAACTGGGATGTTCTCCTACTATGTCTTTAATACGTCTGTCATAAGTAGCGGCCAGTGTTTATAGAAGACCTCTTTAACCCTATTAACATCACTAGTATATGATATAGATATGTTAACATTCTTATGTATATTATCTAACTCAGTATTGTGGATATCCATCTTTGTTTTAGCAGAAAAATATGGCTTAGCTCTAGTCGGTCTCAAACTTTTAACTTTTGTTAATATTGAGACTACTTCATTCTCCTTATATCCCCGTTGATATAAATTATTTTCCAACTCAGTAAGGCCTTCTTGAAAAGTATGCTCTTTTTTACTCAAATGTGAGGCCCTCATTCCTTGTCCTTTGATTACATTTCTAAATGTACATTTAGAATGCATACCTGACCTATGTAGAGGGGTGTTTCTATAACATTCCTTACAATATACCCTAGTTTCAAAGAGCCCATCCCCTGTTATAGACACAAAAATATCCAAAAATGCTATCCCTTTCCTGAAATGGTTCACTTTAAATTTAAGGAAAGTTGTTGTTCTATCGTTTGTACAAATGTATGTAACAGGGGTAGGGTTCCTGTCCATACAAAAAAGATGTCTACAAAATGACGATAAAAACTCACATTATTCTTATATAGTTCAAGTGGAAACATACATTCAGTCTCCCATTGAGCCATCACTGCATTGGCGTAGCTATTGGCACATGTGCCCATAGATACACCTTTGCATTGCGGGTAGTACGTACCATCAAACACAAAGACATTATACTTCAGGACTATCTCCATAAATGTACATATAATCTCTACTATAGTTGCTCCATATCCACTTCTATCTACAAGAAATTTCCTCAGTAAATTGACCCCTTCTATATTGGGGATCGAGGTGAATAAAGAAGCTACATCAAGTGTTACCAGGTACAGATTGTCACTCTGTTGTATGCCAGTATTAAATTCAAACAGGGTTTCTAAGAACTGCTTAGAGTCCTTAAGTACCGCATCAGCCTTATCGAATATAGCTCTAACATGTCTTTCATCAAATATAGAAAAGGGTTCAGTCAGCCACCCTTTCCCAGATACTATGGGTCTAAAAGGTGGTTTATATTGATTCTTGTGTATTTTGGGTTGCCCCTGGAAGGATGGAATAAGGGGGGGTTTGGACCATAAACTGTACTAGCTCCAATGACAATGCATATTTTATCATATAATCATTCACCTTAATATGTATCATCTGTTGCATATTGTTTATATTACCAATAGTTATGATCTTATATACTTTATCATCCAAAAGCATTAGATTAAGTGAATTAAAATAAAAATCTCGGCCCATGACCACAGTCATACCTCCTTTGTCTGTAGGTCTAATAATGAGAGACATATCTTCCTTTAAACTAGCCAAAGCTTCCTTCTCTTTTTGTGTTAGGTTAACATATCTATTGCTATTTATTTATTAACCTAATGTATCATAGAGATCATCCTCACATGTTTTCCCAAATGCTTCTAGTACTGGGTGATTGATAGGCATAAAGCTACTCAATTTTTTAAAATTACTGATATGTTTAGATACGTCTGTAGGAAAAGTCAACTTTAACATCACATTTCTAAGAAAAAGCTTTAAATCTATAAAAGTATCTGGTAAATACGCCATTTGGGCTGGAATAAACAGAAGTCTCTTCTGCAGGACTAGCATTTCTGCTTCAGTTAGTTGTCTATATGATATATTCCATACAATTGTTTGATTTAATTCTGTTGCCACATCTTTTTCAGTGTGGGGTAGTCTGCGTTGTCCACTTAACTAATTTCAAAAATGGCAATGTTTTTTCCTGGCCTAAACCACAGCGCATAACAAGACCTGAACAGGATGTCCAGACAATGGATAAAAACAATAACATTGATGGCTCAGCATCTAGCATGATAAATAAGAGAACACCAACATATGGACATACACTAGATAGAGACAAGAGATTAGATGAAACTAATCCTAATAGTCCAGCTATCTTCGCAGGTCAAGGAGGTAGTTCAAAATCATATGTTGATGCTGCATCTATAAGTCAGCCTAGTCTAACTACACAATATGAGATACCACCTGGTCAATCAGTGGTAAGGAGAAAGGAACCTACACAAAATACAGCACAAGGTTATCAGTTTTTTTCTACTACCCATCCGACAGGAGAGAGGGCGACAGCAATTTCGATCCAGAAGTTGAGGCAGAATGAAAAGGAAGGAACAGATTATTCTGGGACCAAGAGCTGGTAACGTTAAAAATTTGACGGAGAATAGTGAGCTTAGGTGGATACTGAAATTAAGAGCAGAAAAAGGTAAAGGAGTGAATGGAAAGCTTTCGATGAAATGTGTATTGGAAGCACGTGGACTACCCGGAAAATAGTTCTCTGTGATAAGTATGGGATATGTGGAGCAAATTTATATAAAATGATATATTTGAATATTGCTCCTGTGATACTTTACCATATGAGAAATTGTTCCATTTCTTATGTTATTGCTGCTTGCTATAGTTGTGTCTAATGAATGTGATTAGTGAGTTCTGATGCTGCCATTGACATACTGTGCTATTTTTACACTATAGTAAGGTACTTTACATATTTTTTGCACTTCTGATATGCGGAAATGATAAGTGATGACTTACTATACAGTGCAATTATGATTTAGATAATAAGACTTGAGGTTGCCCTATAATATAATATAACACAATTTATAGTCTTAGCTATCACCTGGAGGACTATGCAGGTGATATACAAGTAAATTGGGGATGACTATGGTCATTTATGATAATATTTGAAAGATATACTATCTTCTTTCTAAGAGGAAGATGCTGCTATATATTTATGTAATAGACGGGACGTATTGGTAATTGATTTATTGTTGCCTATATTTTATCCTTTGATACCATAAATGTAGAACAGTCTATTGATATATAGATTGTCTGTTTTAGGGACATGGTATTACCGCCATTATTAAGCCCTATATTAAGCCTTATAGTGGGAATGATGTGGAGAAAGCTATGTGTGTAGATAGACATTAATTGTGGCTATATGAAAATGAGAACGTCGACATCTGTGCAGTAACTGAAACCTGGTTCGAGGCTTCAGAGAGCACTCCAGCACTACTGGGCTACAACTCATACCACACATTTTGGCCACAGAACATGGACCGAAACACAAAAGGAGGGGGTGTATCCATATTCATCAAGGATACTCACACCTCCAGGTTAGTGGCACAGCATGAAACCTCTGAGATCATACATGTGCAACTAACATCGGGCAAATCTGCAATGCAAATTGTGGCCTACTACAGATCACTCTCCATGACCCAGGACCACCACTCCACCTTTCTGGAGACACTGGAAAACATGAAGGTCCTACCGAATACCCTGATATTGGGCAATTTCAATTACCCTACCATTAACTGGAAAAACTACTCGAGTACAAACTCCCAGGCTCAGGGCTTCCTGGAATTTATCAACTCAAATGCCCTGGATCAGCTGGTAAACTCCCCTACCAGAGGCCACAACATATTGGACCTGATCATCACCAACATGGGCGACAGGTGTTCTGCACCAGAGGTCAACAAGTCACTGGTTAGATCAGACCATAAACTAATCACCCTGGATGTCCACACCCCACCACCACCCCCAACCAAGAAAACCACAGTGAAAAACCTTTCTATAGCAAACTTCACCTTACTTAAGGCAGAGGTGTAAGTTTCACAGCCCCTACGCTAAAGGATAACACTGCCCAAGATGCAGAATCCTTTACAACTGCACTCTATGAGCACCTACAAGGATGCATGGATTGTGCCATCCCTAGCAAGACCAAGACTCACTCCCCTAAGAGAAGAAAACCAGTCTGGTGGACCCCTGCCATAAACAGGTTATACAACAGGAGGAGGAAACTAGTTCAGAAAAAAAGCAAATCCCAAGAAGGAAAGACATCCCTGATCAGTATCAGTAAGAAACTAAGGTCCCTCATAAAATCATCCAAGGCTAACTTCGAAAGAAAAATACTCAAGGATTCGAAAGATAACCACAAAACCTTCTTTAGCTATGTCAAGAATCTAAGTGGCAACTCACAGATATGCTCTGAGTTAGTGCAAAATAGCACAAAATATACTGAACCTACTGATATTGCCAACATCCTGGCAGACAGATTCAGTGCAAACTTCACCTCCCTCTCACCTTCAAAAGGGCCCACAACAATACCGGAAAAGTGTAGTGTCCCAGAAATCACAGAAGCACAGGTGATAACAGCCCTTTCAAAAGCCATAAACACAGCATCTGTGGGGCCAGATGGTGTCCCAGGCTGTGTCTTGCATGAACTACAGAACGAACTAATCCCCCCACCTAAACACACTGTTCAACCTCAGCCTCTCCACAGGATACGTGCCCATAGAATGGCGCACAGCAACGGTTATTCCGCTCCACAAAGGAGGGGCCACAACTGACCCTGGTAACTATCGTGCCATAAGCCTGACTAGCCTGGTCTGCAAGGCTATGGAGCGCATCATCATGGAACTCATTAACAAAGACATTGGGAACCTCCAAACACTTGACCTGACTAAGTTTGGCTTTGTTAAGGGCAGATCATGCCTACTAAACCTGGTTGACTTCTTCGAGACAGTCACCAAAGCCATAGACGAGGGAAAGGTGGTTACACAGCCTACCTTGATCTTGCCAAGGCATTCGACACCATTCCTCACTCGGGTATTATAGAAAAACTCACCAGCCTGAACATAAACCCCTACATCACAAGACGGGTTGCCAACTGGCTTACAGACAGAACTCACACGGTAAGAAGAGCGGGCTCCAGGTCCAACTCTAAATCAGTCACAAGTGGTGTCCCACAAGGCTCTGTTCTGGGACCCCTACTGTTTGGCGTATATTTCTCAGAAGTACAGGCAAACACAGGAGGACTATGGCTAACCAAGTTCGCAGATGACAGCAAACTGGGAGTCAAAATTGACTCTCCAGCTGACACGGACATCATTCAAAAACGCCTTACTGAGACAGACACCTGTTGTCAAAGTCATGGCCTCGAGCTAAATGCCAAAAAATGCATAGTCATCCCGTTTGGGGAAAAACAAAACACCCACAAATTACCACATAGGCGGCAGCCCCCTTAATACAGAAGAGGTAATAAGAGATCTGGGGACACAGGTAGATAGTAATCTCTCCTTTGACAATCATATTGCCAAAGTAGCTAGGAAATCCTTCTATGTGGCCCATCTAATTACTAAAGGGTTCGCATCTAGAAATAAAGAGGTTACAGTGCTCCTCTACTCATCACTCATCAGACCCATCATAGAGTACAATGCCCCATTTGAGATGTACCTCACAAGACACTTCCAACAGCTGGAAAGACCACAAAAGCACCTCACCAAGAGGATTACTGGCCTCAAACATATGTCCTATGCAGCCCGACTGAAAAAACTCCGGCTGTACTCAGTGGCATATTGCTTACTCAGAGGTGATCTCTGCCTGACTTACAAAGTCATGTCCAACTCAGAATTGATGGACATGCTCCACTTAAAGAAATCCAAGTCACTGCGAGCCACGCGCTCTAGTGAGCTAAACCTCGTCACAACAATAAATAGAACATGCTGGAGGGATAGATTCCTGTCACAGAGACTCCCCATGCTTTGGAACAAAAGTCCTAACTACATTAGGCAGAGCCCCTCACTAACACTCTTCAAGAGAAGCCTTGACGAGTGGATGGGTAACAGAAAATACACCCCTGGGATCACTTCATTGGCTCTGCTTGACAGAGGCTCAGTTAATTAATCAATGGGGCGGCAAAAGCCGACAGACTCTGGCTAGGCTTAAAAATGCCCTCCGGCAGATAGTCTAGTACCTACCTATGAGTTGTTTATTTTTGAAAAAGATATACTACTGATCTTTATTTTACATAAGGAGATCTATTTATTTGTACTCTATGAAGTTTGTGAACCTGATATATAGATTTTAGTAATTTAGTTTGAGATAGTTGTACTACGCAGGGTAAGATATATATATAAGAATATGTGGATATTTTTCTGGCCCACTTTTTAATGTTGGACGCCATAGTCTATATACTATCTATCTAAATATGTTTATTAAGGACATCTATACTTGAGGCTGCATTATGAAGTATGAAGGACTTGGATTATATTATATATTGTACTTTATGGTACAATATTGCATTTATTTTATGTAGCGGATGTACTATATTCATACGTCCTACTTGCATTCCCATTTACTTTTAATGATAACTTTGGGCTAGGCTTATAAATGCCCTAGGGCAGTTAGCCTAGTATAAACCTATGAACCTATGAACCTATAACTTTATGTGAATACAATGTGGCTGCTGCCATCTACTGGTGAAAGCCTATATGGCATTTATGCAGCTGATTATTTTGGGGCATTCTATATGATAAGTGTATATAGAAGTTGTTCGATAGAAGTGGAGAGTAATATATATATACTATTGTGCAACAACCCCCCATTAATAGTCCAAAACATTCACGCTGATTGGTCAGTGTGCCCATTGTAAATCAGACTTATACTAATGGAAAAAGGTCCGGTTGGCCGGACTTTTTCCATTAGTATAAGTCTTTTTTTTTTTTTTTTACAGCAACGGAGAATGCAAGATCTCCGTTGCTTTTTACACACTGTCTCGCTATGTTAAAGCAGTTTAAAATAACGAGGCAGCTTTAAAAAAAGTAACGGAAATCTTCCTTTCTCCATTGCTTTTTTTAAAGCTGTCTCGCTATGTTAAACTCCTTTAACATAGCGAGACACTTTGTAAAAGCAACGGAGATCTTGCTTTCCCTGTTGCTTCCACCCACAGCTCTGATGTACTGTGTAAGCATACGCATGCGCGGTACATCAGAACTGCCGCAGAATACCAGACAGCTGCAGAAGGGCAGCAAGGAGGCATTATACAATGCCATTATTTAAGAAAAGTTATTATTTTTTTTCTTAAATAATGTCATTGCATAATAGCAATAACCCACTTCTGGGTGTGGGTAATGTTGGATTTACCCACGGTTGTCTTTGTTTGGCCACTCGGACTTCACCATCATGAGCAAACCACACCAACTGTGGGTAAATCCAGCATTACCCACATCCAGGCATGGGTTATTGCTATAGTAATTTTCCTCTTGTAGACGATAGCCAGATGATTGGAAGTTTAAGCTGACTATCGTAAGGAACAACAGTTTTGAGTATGCCTTGCATTACAAAGTGTGATCTGGATTAGCCTAACCTCTAATGAAGTAAAACGATAGCAGATTTGAGTGTGGTATGGGCTCTATTATATTCTAGTAATTCAGTTAGATGAAGTTGTGATATATATATATATTTCAGATGTATTGTAGTTTATGCTGCAACATTATATCTATTCTATGTACTGAATGTATTACATTCATACATTATATTTGTATTTTCACTTTTTTTTATTTAAATGTTGGCTATACATGAATATTGTGTATGTGGTTGCTGCCATCTACTGGTGATAATATATATGGCTCTTATTAGTATATTTACTTGGCTAATTGATTAGAAGCAATTTATAAGAGAGAAGTGGACTGATAGATATGTTTACTTGCAGAGCATTGATTTTGAGCAATAACATTTATTAGGATGTTTTTTCTTGAATACGATAGTTAGTTGATCGGAGCCTAAGTCATAGCTATAAGAAATAACAACTTTGAGTATACTTCATATTATAGAGTGCGAACTGGATTTGTTAACTTCCAGTGAAGTAAAATGATAGATTTAAATATGGCATACAATTAGTTACATTTTGGAGAAGGTTCATGTTCTAATAACATTTGATACGCATTTTTATTAATATGTATATTGATCAGGACTTTTTGAATAACTGCTCTGTGATTTTAGAACGAAGTAGGCTGCTATAAAAAGATGTTATGTCTTACCATAACGTTCCATCTGAATTGTAGATCTTTATTCATTCTTTACAGATAGGACCTCGGTTCCGTCCTCGGAACCAAAACGGACGTTTCCCAGCTCGTGCAAGCTAAAAACTCTCAGCTAAGAACCTACCCACAATGCCCCTCTCCTAGATACTCCAGATGGAGTTTGCCCGCCCTTGGTAAAGATGTAATAATAGAAAAAGTATTAGGCTCTGTCTGAGCAGATACCCTAACCAGGAGTACCTGAGATCCACCAGGAGTCCAGGCAGGGGGAAGGAGGGCAGGAAGTAAAGAATGAATAAAGATCTACAACTCAGATGGAATGTTATGGTAAGACATAACTTCTTTATCTGAAGTTGTAAATCTTTATTCATACTTTACAGATAGGACCGAGTCCCCAGCTACTTGAGTCCTGGGTGGCTCTAAGGAAGGATATTCCTGAGCACCATAGAACTAAAAGATGCTCATCCCCTGGAGGCCAAATCCAATTTGTAATGAGATATGAAGGTATGAGGTCTTGTCCACATGGCTGCTGCGCATATATCATCCATAGAGGCTCTGGAATGAAAAGCTACAGAGGTAGCCATAGATCTGGTAGAATGAGCTTTTATTCTGGAAGGTAATGGTAGCTTATTCTGTTGGTAGATAAAGGTAATGGCATTTCTAAGCCAAGAGGATAAGGTCACTTTGGAAACAGGTTTACCCAATCTGGGTCCTGCAAATGCCACAAACAATTGGTCTGTTTTCCTGAAAGATTTAGTCCTGTGCAAATGACAACAAAGCTGTCAGTGCACATCAAGGGTGTGCAAAAGATACTCCCCTCTATTAGAATGCCTTGGGATGAAAACCGGCAGGTCAATAGACTGATTAATGGAAAAAACAGAAATGACCTTAGGCAAAAAGGAAGGGTCAGTATGAAGGAACACTCTGTCCTTGTGGAAGATCAAGTAAGGACTCTTGACACTCAAGGCCTGCAGCTCAGATACTCTTCTCACTCAGGTGAGTGCTACTAGAAGTATGGTTTTCCAAGACAAAAATTTTAAGTCACATGAATCAAAAGGCTCAAAGGGAGAGCCTGTAAGAGATTGAAGCACCATAGTCAAGTCCCAGGGATCTAAGGGAGGCTTGACTGGAGGTTTAACATGTAATACTCCCTTAAAAAAGTCTTGCATAGGCGGTGTGACATAATCGAAGAATTTTCCAGACCATTATGAAAATTAGCGATAGCTGTTAAATGTACAGTGATCGTTGAAGCTGAGGCTCCTGCATGCAGGAGAGTAGTCAGGTATTGCAGAATCTTTTGAATAGGCATAGAGAAAGGATCTAAGTTCTGATCTTTGGCCCAAATAGAAAACCTAGTCCATTTACTAGAATAAAAGTTTCTAGTGGAAGGTTTGTGTGAGGCCAGAAGAATTTCACAAACAGGAGATGGGATGTCAGGTAGTCTGGCAATCATTGGAAGTGGAGGAACCAGGCTGTGAGCTTGAAACTGTGTAGGTGCAGGTGAATCAATCCCTGAGGATGGGATAACAGGTCCTGGGAATGATCCAGGATCCACAGGCTGTGAATCAGATAAGGCCATAGAAAAGGGAACCAGACTTGACGTGGCCAGTAGGGAGCAATGAGGATCACTTTGCTTTTCAACCTCTGAGCTTCCTGGAGAAATTTTGGGATGAGGGGGAAATGGGGGACAGGCATACAGAAGACCTGGGGGCCAATCGTGTGTTAGAGCATCCCTCTGTGATTCCCCCTGAGGGGGAGTCAAGGCAAAATAACTCCTGTATTTGTAATTCAGAGGGGAAGCAAGGATTGCCCCAATGCTGAAAGATCCAAGCTGTTATTACAGGATTGAGGGACCATTCGTGAGGCATCAGATTGTCTGCAATAAGGTTGGAGCTCCTGGGAATGTGCATTGCTATAAGAAAGTGATTGGAAGCTATTGCCCAGTGCCAAATTCTCATGGCTTCCTGATACAGGGGGTAAGATCTGGTTCCGCCTTGCTTGTTGATATACCAGACAACTGACATGTTGTCTGACTGAATTGCAATGGTCCCTGAAGGCAGGGATGCATGCAACATTTGCAACGCTAAGAGAACTGCTCAGTTCTAGGACATTTATGTGCAAGTTGGCTTTGAGGGGGGTCCAGGTGCCTTGGACAGTCTTTCCCTGGAAATGTCCCCCCACCCCAAAAGACAAGCATCCGTTGTCGCCGTGGGTTGAGGAAGACAGAATGGTCGACACCAAAGATTTTTTTGTGGCTCCATCCACCATAGCATTTCCTCCTTGCAATGGCTCATAAGACGCATCATGTGGTTGAGTGGGTGGGTTAGCAATGACCATTGTGTGGAGAGGAGCCACTGCAGGATTCTCATGTGCAGTCTCACCAGTGGTACCAAAGTAATGGCAGCTGCCATGGAGCCCAAGAGTTGCAGTACAAGATGCGCTAGTACAAACATGTGAGGCAAAAAGACCTGAATTTGGTGTCTTATTTTCAAAAGTCTGTGAGGGGGGAGAGAAGCTTGGCAGGATGTTGTGTTGAAGACCGCTCCAATAAACTCCAGTGTCTTTGTTGGAGACATCTGAGATTTGTCTTTGTTGATTGTAATCCCTAAGCAGAGAGTGAGATCTCGAGTGTAAGAAAGGCTTTGAACTAGGAGATTCCTGGTCGGAGCAGTAAGGAGCCAGTCGTCTAGATAGGGAAACACCTGGAATCCTTGTAATCGAAGATGAGCTACCACAACTGCCATACATTTGGTGAACACTGGAGGGCTGTTGAGAGACCGAATGGCAGTGCCCTGAACTGGTAGTGATTGGCTCCCAGCCAGAAGCAGAGAAACCTCCGGGAGCGGTGATCCATCTTTATATGGTAGTACGCATCCTGTAGGTCTATAGAACACATCCAATTGTCTCCTCCTACGAAGGGAAGAATGGTCTGTACTGTGACCATCTGGACTTTTTGAGGTTTCATAAATTTGTTGAGTAGGCTGAGATCCAGCATTGGTCTCCAGCCCCTGTCTTTTCTGGCACTAAAAAGAACCTTGAGTAAAACCCAGATCCTGTCTGTTCTGGTGGACTGGTTGGATGACCCTTTTTCTTAGCAATTTTTCTATTTCTAAGACTGCTAATCCCCTCTGATTGGGTGGTACATCGGGGATTCATTTAATGGGTCTGGGAGTTAGGTCGAAGGGTATTTGGTAGCCTCTGGATATTATTCTCTGCACCCAAACATCGGTAGTAATAAAATGCCAGGCTAGTAGGTGCAGAGAGAAAAGACCCCCAACTGCTTCCAGAGGAAAGCAATCGGGCAGCTGCTCAGGAGGCTGGTAGGGTCTGCCAGAGAAAATCTCTGGCTTCCTGGTTACACGGACCCCCTCTACCCCGAAAAGGATGTCTTTCATATGAATAGTCCCCTCTGCCCCAGGGGGAGGATTGCTCACCACGAGTGTCATGAAAGGATCCTTGGGATTTCTTGAACCATATCTTACCCCCCTTCTGGTTCCTGGAGTAGGGTCTCTGGGGGTTGGAAAAAAGTATACCCACAGCAGACAAGGTCTTTCTGTCTTTCTCACTACGTGCAAGTGTATCACGTACCTTGGGACCAAAAAGTGCATATTCATCGACAGGCACATTAACAAAGGAAGATTTAAAAGGGTCTGTGAAATCACACAACTGCATCCAAGCATTATGTCTCATGACAACACCAGATGCGGCTGCTCAGACTGCCCCCTCGGCGGTGCAAGATATCAAACGTGAGGAGTTTGAGATGGATTCAAGGGTAGCTAGCTGTGAGGCGACAGTGTCACGCACCTCATCAGGCAGTACCCCCACCAAAGAGGAAGCCATTTCAGAAATTAAGCCTTTTTGGAGGTGAGTAAAGTGCACCAGATAATTCAATGACCGAATGGTGAAGGTCACTGAAGCATAAGTCCGTTTCCCCAGTCTGTCCATGATCTGGGATTCCCTATTTAGAGGATGAACAGTGGAACTATCTTCTGCCAATTCCCTCTTGGTGGCCACCGCCACAACCATAGAGTCAACTGTCAGCTGCTTGGACCAGTGGGGCTGGTCTTCAGGTGTAGATAAAATTTTGTCCGGCCTCCGGGGGACAGGTTCTACATTGTCCGGGGTCTTCCAGGCATGCTGCACAATTAGTTTAACTAGATCATCTGCTGGTGGGGTCACCCAGGAAGTAGATGGCCGGGTATGGAAGGCCTGATGAAACACCGATTCCTCAGAAGAAGGGTTAGAGGACTTCCATTTCCCCCACTGTTTGAGTATTTTGAGAATGTCTCCTAATGAAATGTCTGGGAAAGAATGAGGGGACCCTTCCCCTTCATCACAATTAGTGTCTTCTGTGATAGATTCCTCTGGGGGGGTCAAGGTGCTTCCTCTTGCACTGTTTCTTCTGGGGTGGCTCTCCAGTGGGATCTTCTAAAGAGGATTCCGGAGAAGGGGTTGTCTTCACAGGGGGTTCTGATACTGGTGTCCTAGGGTCTGGTTGTGAGCCTTCGGAGTGAAGGGCCTTATCCATCACCTCTGCAGAAGGAGCACCCATGACTAATTCCAGTTGAGGGGTGACGAGAGAACTGGGAACTGTCGGAACCGTGGACATAGACAGTGCCAATGAGAAAATATGTGCCGGATTGGGTACCAAGGTACAGACAGTCCAAGCACCACTCCGAGAAAGCATCAGCTCCATCGTAGCCATTACTGCAAGGATGATGGGTGCCGACAGGGAAGGCACTGCTGTCGAAGCTGAGACAGTATGTACTGAAGCAGGAGCTGGGAGGGAATAAGCATGGGAAGATGAGATAGAAGATTCCAAGCCAGGGGGGACAGGAAGTCTAGCTGGAATGGGCAATCCTCTAGCTACCAGAAGCTGGTCTACAACCTGCACTAGGTCTAGTTCAGAAATACTCCTAGTGGATGTAAAAGAGGCTGCAGAAGGGGAATCAGGTCTTTTTAGAAAGGGACTAAACATCTGTGCCAAGAAAGGATCGTAAGTAGGAAAATATCTAGTCCTTGGCATGAAATCAGGTTTTGGAGCCAATGGAGCCGAAGAAACTGTCGACACCATAGCCGGGGATGGTGTCAAGACATGTCCAGTCATCGAGACCCATGGAGCCAAAGAAGCTGTCGGCACCATGGACAGGGATGGAGCCGAGGCATGAACAGTCATCAGAGCCGATGTAGGAGCCAAAGACAGCACCAAAGTCAGTGGTGCTGTGTTTGGAACAGAGATAGGAGTGAATACCATGGTCAGCACTGAGTGAGAGGACACAGATCCTGGTGCCAAAGCGGTCTGCGCCGAGGGCACCGGTGAAGCATGGGATGGACTCGGTTCCCTAACTGACGGAGATGCAGGGACTGAGTGACTCCATTTTTCCTTATATTTTTTGGTCTTAGGAGGGGGTGAGACCTCTGACCCAGATAGAGCCTCCGAAAAAGGTATCAAGTAAACCTTTTAAAATAAGTTTATTCTTATGTTCTGCTAGTGTCCAATTAGAAAAACCAGCACAAATGTCACAATCAGCTTTCAAATGATCCACGCCCAAACAGTAGACACAACAGACATGTGTATCTTAGTTAGCCATCTTACGTCCACACTTGTCACACTGTTTAAAACCCAATTTAACTTTGTCTGACATGGTAAAAGAAACAATACTATCCTGTAGAAAAAAAACATTTTTTTAAGGAATATCACCAGTAAAGGAAGCCTGTCAAATACAGGAAAAAGGGACAGTCAAAAAAGGTAAAATTTTAAATTACCAAAAAAAAGGGAAGAAAATAGACCTAGGTTATAAGCGACAGTGAAAAAAGACTAAGTTGACTAACATTTTTGAAATCCAGAAGAAAAACTGTCATAAAAACAACAAATTACTACTTAGCTTGAGAGAGATGGCTAAACACATCTGACCAGGAGCGTGGCAAACGAGATCTGGATTATCTAGGAGAGGGGCATTTTGGACAGGTTCTTAGCAGAGAGTTTTTGGCTTGCATGAGCTGGGAAATGGTCGTTTCGGTTCCGAGGATGGAACCAAGGTCCTATCTGTAAAGTATGAATAAAGATTTACAACTTCAGATGGTGTAATACTCCTGCATATGTTCTTGAAATATGAAATAGGGTCTACATTTAGCAATTTATTCAATTTTAAAAGCTATATTATGGAGCTAATCATTGAATCCTATGTACGAGTGAGTGACTAGGACAATGTGCACAAATTGTTTTTTGGATGGAAAATGTATTATATGTTAAACAATTTTATGTATTTTATTGTATGTTATATACATGTTGAGTTGATCAGATGTAATATAGATTTTATAGTTATAGACAATATTAAATTGTTGAATGAATATATAAAGTGAATAGAACAAATGGACCCTAATGATGTACTATGCCTTTAAACTATTTTACTAGTTTACGTGATTAAATGCATTGTACGTGCTTACGCATAGCTAGCCTAACAGTGGATGGGTAAAATTTGAAAGTTGAGCATTTTATGTAAGTACCTAGATAATATACAAGTTGTTTTTAGTTTTATGTTCTTGTTTTATAGATGGTCTGATGAAGCCACATTAGTGGTGAAAGAGCTAACCTAATAAAACGTTTTTATTTCTTTACCGTACTGAATGGTGTTTAGAGTTGTGCTTCGGATAACCATTTGTTCCATCTGTTTTGCTGTGTGGTTTTTACAACAGTTTTCGTTTACCTGCTGGGGAATACTTTACCTTGTTCTACAAATAAAATAATATCATCTGCAAATAAAGCCACATTTTCTTGACTACTACAGCAATTACATCCTTGAATTCCTGACTCCTCTTTGCCAATGGTTATAAATATAACACAAATAACAACAGGGAAAGAGGACACCCCTGCCTGATTCCTCTGCTCCAACAAACCGTATCAGAAAGGAGCCCTCCTCAACTTTAATTTTCACCTCTGGTCCCTCATATATCCTTCTAATCAACCTTATAATTTTACCAGAGAATGCAAATGCCTCCATTGCCATACTCAAAATCCCAGCTTACTCTGAAGAATGCTTTCTCTCCATTAAGACCCATCAAAAACAGTAGTATTTTCTTACATTTTACTTCCCTCTGGATCAACATTGCCCTATTAACGTTGTCAAATGTTTGCCTCCCCTCCACAATACCACACTAATCTGTATCCATCAATTATGGCATCACCTTTGCCATTATGTTAGCCATTATAGACGAAGACTTTATAAAAATGGTTTAGAATCACAATGGGCCTACATGAAGCTGAATCTGATAGTTTTTTTTATCATCTTCAGGTATTATAGCCACCACCACTTTCTTCCAGGATGTTGGTGCTGCTCTACCTTTTAAAATACTGTTACACCAAACCTTCCAGATCTTTAACACTTTCTTCCCTCCTAGTTTCCAAACTTCCACAGAAATACCATCCATTCCTGGGGAGTTTCCTGTAGATTGGTTATACATCACTAATTTTAGCTTATCCCTTTCTATCCTGCTAGTAATTGAGACTCCTCTATCTCTAACCTTGGCATATTTCTCTTCCATAAACATTCCCATTTGTACTTTCTCTTGATTTCCACATTTCGCTTCTTTATGCAGATTTTCAAAAATTTCCAAAAGATTTTTAATACCTCTATAGGATCTCTGGCTGTTTATCTTGTTATCGCCTCCCAAAGCTTGGCAACAACCCTTTCTACTTTCTGTTGTCCAAGCCATTGTGCCAAATGTTTTTGTGATCTGGAGTTATCAAAAAACAGTTGCTTAACACAGTCTTTCTAAACTCATTCCTATTACCGAGATAGTCCCTTATTTTCTCTTTAGCACTCTGCAATTGTGCCTCTTCTTGTTCTGTGCGATTCTTCTAGTCTGCAGTACTTTAACCTTAGTCCCTAGTAACTTTAGTCCCTCTAAATAATTGTTACTTTTTAACCATACTTATTTTTCCACCCTATTTTAAACTCCACTTTAATTGCATCCCACTCCCTAGCTATATTTTCAGAAGAAATTTCTATCTTTTCTAATAACTCCTGAATAATTTCCATCCCCCTTTCCTTAAATTCCTCTTTTTTAACAGATAGTTGGGGAAGTGCCAGTGTCTCATTTTTACTTCATTACCTTGTATTTTTTATTTTAGTTATTAATGGCACGTGATCTAAAATAACTATTTGATGAGTATCAAAACTTTCAATTAAATGCACATTCTTCTATGAAACGTAATTTCTGTCTAGTCTGGCCCTGTTATTGTAACTTGGGGAATATGTAAATTCTTTCTCCTACTACTGAATTTACATATTCCATACCAAATATTTTCATAAATTTCTTCAAAAATATACCCTCCTTTGTTATATTTTTTTTCCTTCTAGCTTCCAGATACATCCTCACTGTTGCAAATCAATTTCCAGTCCCCAGTAATAAGTAATATTCCCTGCTGAAAGCTGATTTCTCCCAGTAATTTCTTAAGCTCCACTGCAGCAGTTTTAGTTGGAATATAAATACATGCCAGTTTAATCCTCCTCCCTTGTCAGTAGTCCCTTAGTACTACAACTCTACCATTATCATTTTTTTAATTTATCACTATTGGAGCTCCTCTCACAGTTAATATAAGTACTCCCCTTTTTGTCCCAGATATTCCACTGAATAACCATCCAGAAATCCTTTAGCAAATTCACATTATCAGTTCTTTCCAGTTTTGTCTCCTGTAGCATAACTATTTGCACTCTGCATTTTTAATATAGTTTACTATTCTCTCTTTTTTATGTATCTGTGAGACCTTTCACATTCAAAGATAATGTGGAAAGTGTCATTATGGCAAGAAATTATTCCAACTTGTTATATATAACAGCTTTTATAATGTCTAGTTTCAGCTTTTGTGTTACATGTATACACTAATGTTTGGCAGGTTGATCTTTTATAAAGTTTTTTTTATTGTCATATCTTACAAGACTTTTTGTTTTAATGAAATACCCCAAACAACATACACACACACAGAGCACCACTAGAACCTGTTAATTTAATACTAACACACAAACCGTGGACATCATCAAATAATGAAGTTTAATGCTCCTAATAGGAACAATTGTCCCAGACTGGCAGCCACACTGACAGGCTTGAATTAACCTATAATGAAAGTTATCCATGCTAAGATGCATAGTACAGCCTGTGCTTCTACTTCCACTAAGTGCTGTCTGTTTTTGTCTTCTCTTTATTCCTCTCCCAAATGTAGAAAATAACTTGAATGCTTTCAGAAAACATTATCTCCTAGCCACTGAAAGATGGTATTATTCTGTTTTTATTGCCACCCCTTATCAGATTATCTCCACAGAAAAATGAGAGCCAGATACATGGTTACCTTCCAATACAAGCTTTTCATATTGCTCCGTGAAAATGTATGTGCCAGAGGAAATTTTTCATTATATTAAGTATGCTATTTATTTGCTTCCTCTTAAAAAACTCATTATTAAATCAAACCAAAGGCTTTAATCCAATCATTCCTTATGCAAAAGTACGAAAAAGCATATCATTTTTTCTTACATCAAATAACATTCTCTTTTTACATTATAGTACCTACATTTCTTAAAACTAAACAAGAAAGGAAAAAAAATAAGGGTACCTGTTTACTTTAGTATCCCCATTATACACAAAAATAACTGAAAAAGCTTTACTATATAGCATGCAGTATAAGTTGTGCATTATAAAATACTGTTAAAAACAAAATTTTGTTTTACTTACAGTTAACTCTTTCCTTCCCCTCTCCTAAATGTCCTTCCTAATGTTAATGACATGAAGTAAAGCATATGCTTTGGAGTCCACTACAAGTTTAACAAAGTAAAAAAAGTCCAATATTTCCAGGCTTTCTTGTTCCATTGTATTTCATAAATATAATTAATGCTTTGTTATCCCACATTTATTCATCAATGTCCAAGATGAAGTTGCATTTTTTTTTACTTCCAACTTACTCCTGGTTCTTCTAATCAACTCTTGTGTTTTTTTTTTCTCTCTCTCAAGCATTTTCCATTGGAATATTGGAAAGGGTTTCACTGGCATAGTTTCTCTATGTGCCTTATTATCAGAAGAATAAGAATCTCCTTCTGTTTGATAGCTCACTATTTGTTGGACAAATTTTGAATTTCCTCCTTAACATGTTCTGCATCAGAAATGATTCTGACACTCCAGGAAAAACATATTCTGAAAACAGCTGGATACAGCATCTTGAATCTCACATCTGCTTCTCAACATTCCCTTATTGCTGGAATAAACATAATCCTCTTCTGCCTGGTGTAAAATGAGTAATCATTTTTCACACACTACTGTCTCCCACTTTTAGTACTTTGAACATTTTGCCACAGTTTTGTCAGAACCAACTCCTTCTGCTGGTAGGATTGCATCTTTAATATGAAAAGTCTGGGCTGATTTTTCATGGACAGGTTTGGTGCATACAAACAATGTGCACTTTCAATTAATAACTCCTGCAGTGGAATACCAGTCCAGTTGCTTATTTGTGCTTTCACAAAATGAATACAGTCTGTTCCTTCCAGTTTCTCTGGTACAGCAGAAAATCACAGGTTTTCCCTACATATTCTACCATTTGTTGAACCATCTCCTCTTGAGCAGTCTCATACTCAGACAGACTTTTATTCATTTTGATCTCTGATTTTTGCAGTTTTATCAAATCTCTATATCTGTTTAAACCTTCTTCCATTTTTTTCAAGAGTTTTATTTGACTTGATATACTCCTTCAGTGTTTATTTTAATTAGCTCCGAGCACATTTGACTTTTTTTTTTTCCTTTAGTTTACTGAGTTACACCAAAGCTGGAGCAAAAACTGCTTTTTGGTGAACAGTCACAGGATTCTTCCCAGCCAGTGATTTTCTCCTTACCTTTTGTGATTGATTTTCTTTCAGGTTCTCTGAATTTATTTTTTGCTGGCATCCATGTGGTGTACTTACTAGCCAGTTACTGAAATTGACCCAAAATGACAAATTCACTTGCTCTCTTTTCTGAGTTTCTGTTTTCACAATGGGAGAGCTGAAATTAAGCATTACTCAGTGTGGTGCCATCTTGGAAGTTCCCAAAGAGAGACCTGGACTGAGAGAAAACTGATTCACCCACCAAATCAACTTCCTTTTGACAAACCCCAGAACTGGGATCTGAATGGATAAGGGATATTGATGCAAAGTCTAGACTGATCAAAATACTATTGAATATTCCTCATGTGAAGTCTAGTTAGGGGAATCATGAGAACCATAGAAACTGTGAACCCCTGAACACTGAGCTCCTTAGCAGAAGCCTAAAATTTACTGTAGTAGTCCAGAAAGATTTTCTTGTACTGTTGTACTTTGTTCCATAGAAGAAACTCGCTTCCTATGAATTAATCTACAAAACTTTCCAGAAACACTATTGAATGAGAAGGGATAAAATACTATTTCTGAAAGTTCAGCTGAAAGCCCAGACTGAGCAGGAGTTTCATAACCTATGTTAGGGAATCCTGACAACTAGACAGTGTGTGTGCAAATATAAGACAATCATCTAAATAAGGAAAATGTGAGTGCCTTGAAGCCTGCAATGAATCACTGGCACCAGGAATTTTTGTAAGGACCTTTGGAGCACAGTATAAACAAAAAGGTAAAACTAAAAATTGATAATGTGAGACAGACACTGAAAATCTTAAGAAATGCCTGAATTCCTTACAAATGAGAATATGCTAAGCATCTTTTAGGTCCAATATTACCATAAAACCTCCTGAGAGTGATGAGGTAACAGGGTTAATGGTTTGAATTTTGAGACCTTTACAGAGAGATTGAAAAAGAAGAGGTCTAGAACTGGTCTCCACATTTTGTCTTCTTTGGAACTAAATATATCCTTGAATAAAACCTTTGCTCATCTGGGCTGAGTGTACCAATTCTTTCACCACCTCAGCATGCACTTGCTCTAAAATGAAAGGAAAAATGGATGTCTGGTTTGAATGGGGTGGGGAAATTCCAAAGCCATCTATACCCCAGTTATGTAAGACTTAAGAACAAATTTGTCATCAGTCTGATGCCTCAGAGGGAGATGGAGACCTAGACTGATGGAAAGGTTTGAAGGATTACCAAGCTGGGTAAAGGGAGATGCCAAAGCAGCAAATTGTCTTAACACTTACGACTATCCCTATATGTGGGGCGCTAACCTCCTTTTTATTTGAGCCTCCTTGCAACTGTGTTTTAATACTTTGCTCTTTGGAACCATGCTGAAACCTCTTACCTTGCTTCCTGGAAAAAGAACCCAACAAGGAAGAAAAGGTATTACCGAATTTGGCAAAAAAGGGTTGAAAAGTCTGAAACCCCCGGAATTACTTTCCCTCTCAGCAAATCCTTTAAGCATCTCAGCAGACAGTCCAAATAACACAGCCTTGTCTGGGGGAG
Organism: Protopterus annectens; assembly: GCF_019279795.1. Taxonomy (NCBI): domain Eukaryota; kingdom Metazoa; phylum Chordata; order Ceratodontiformes; family Protopteridae; genus Protopterus; species Protopterus annectens. The sequence continues at coordinate 1,722,581,382 of NC_056726.1, forward strand.
AATTTGAAAACTTAACTATCTTCTGGAGACTTTTGAGAACATAACCAATCAAATCTTCTCAAAAAAAAAAAAAACAGAAGCAGCAACTGTAGAAGCAACAGCAGAAATGCCATAACAGCACATTAAAGAGTGCCTGGATACCTCAGATATACACACAATTATGGAATTCAAAGCAATCAACATGTAGATCATCAGGATTAACAGTTAACTTTCCTCATATTCTCAAAAGAAGCCAGTAAACACTTCGACAATGGAGCCCGCAATTTAATATTTTGATAGCCAAGGTAGCAGAAGAATAAACTTTCCTCAAATCTGTCAACAGCTTTCCAATCCTTGTCAGATAAAATGGGGTTTGCTGTAACAATATGCTTAGCAGTAGAAGACTTAGAAAAATATATTATTGCAGAGTCTGCTTTAGGGAAAGAGAAACTAAAGTTATGTACTTACCATAATGACATATCCATGTTGTCTTCTGTTCATCTCAACCTGTGGTAAATTGGATTAGACTCAGATCCAACACTAGCCTTTTCATAATTTTCAGTTAAATAGTTCTACCTCCTTTACCCATAACACCTTGCTATAACAACCTCTCCTCAGAGTTTCTTATGACAACTCCCTGGAATATAACAAATCATAATTAGAATGATGAATATGAAGGCAGGAAAGAGATGGTGGCAGAAATGTTCCCTGCTATGCAAATATTGAGGACAGACCTCAAGGCTAATTGCGAGCAGTGAGCACTCACTATATGGTGACAATCTGGAAGGAGCAAGGAGGAAGGGATGGCTGAGGCAGACAGAAGACAACACGGATCTACCATTATGGTAAGTACATCACTTTCATATCCAATGTTGTCTTTTCTATCCTGTCTCAATCTGCAGGACAGGGTCTCTAGCTAGTAAAACCCTCAGGGAGGCCCTTAGGAAACAACATTCCTCAAAATAAAAACAATACTGAAGAACACCAGGAACTCAAGGGAGACTTATGTGAAAGTTTTTAATCCAAAAGTAAAACCAAAATCATAAAAATGAAATAAGGACTTTTGTCCTGTTACCCACATGACTTCCTCAGATACATTTTTATTATATTTGCAGGTGTTTAAATTCACAGCCATAAAAATCATATAACTCTTAAATCAAGTTACCTGCTTCTGAGAAATTTAAAGAGATAAGTCCTTTCTTGTCTTTCATTCACAAATAAAATCAGTGCCCATTTCAAATATAGTAATAAATAATCCCTAATGTTAAAATTACAAACAGCCCATATTAAAACTAAAAAAATTGGTACTTTTAAAATATTTCAGATCATCTGGACAGAGCTTTCAATTTTAACAAACAGGTGATAGAACAATGGTTATTTAAACTAGGCCAGTTGTTTGTGTTCAATAGTAACTGCTAATACAGTTCCCTTCTTTCAAGATAAAGTGCCCGTGGTCCTCCCCTACTATTCCTTTTGTTAGACAGTTAAATTTACCTTGTAATTTAAAATTCTGAACTTTTATGCTAAAATATTCACTCTCCTGTATATGTATATGAAAATGGCAATGTCCACACTTATGCATTCTCTTGGTACCTTGTGTAAAATAGTTACCATGTAATGGCTTCTCTAAAAAGCATTTTAGATATGGCCCTTTTCTATATACAATACATGATCGTTCACCTATTTTGTGTCTTATTTCTACATCGTCTTTAAGAACAGCTCAGTTCTTATTCATAATCCATTTTATTGTCCCACTTTCCAAAATAAATTTTGTCACACAAGAGTCCCTATAAAGGGCATGCTCCACTTCCTTGTCAATTGTTTTTACCTTTTCCCCTAATACCCTGTTGTAGGATCTGGTTAAAGTGATTTTTCCTCTTACAAATAACCTCACTTTTTATATTACTGACCATGTCAGCTGGACAACTTCTCTCTAAAAACATAGAAGTTAAATTTTCACATTTTGCTAAGAAAGCAACTTCCCTAGGTACCATTTTTGCAGCACATCCAAACTGCCCCTCAAGCACAGACTTTTTCTGTTAAAAAAAGTGAGGACTAGTGTGCACTTTTGAATTAAAAACCTTCACATAAGTCTCCCTCGAGCGCCTGGTGATCTTCAGTATTGTTTTTTCCTGGTTTGTCAAAGCTGTGGTTTTACATTCCTCAATATAATGGAACCAAAAGTAGCTCTAGACCTAGAATGAATGTCTAGTTTGTAATGGGACACAAAGGTATGAATGTTAGACAAAGTACGCAGAGCACAAATATCAATGCAAGCCTGTGGAGAAAAATGTGGTCAAAGTAGCTACTGCTCTTGTAGAAGGACCTCTAGGTTTCATAGGTAAACACATTAATTTTAAAGATTATACAAAATAAGTACAATCAAGGAACCATTTGGATAGAATCACTTTGGAAACAGGCTTACCAAATCATGCTTTAAGAAAGGATACAAAAACATGGTCAGATTTTCTGAAACTTTTGGTTCCGTCCAAATAGAATCTGAGTTGTCTATGCACATTTAAACAATTAAGCAAATAATCTCCCTTGTTACTAAATTTTGGAAATGTCACCGACAAGTGAACATGCTGATTTAAAACAGATTTTGAAGAGAATTTGGGCAAAAAGGAGGGACCGGTCTAGGTCCATAAGGTATCTATCCTTATGAAGAATCAAGTAATAAAGAAGAGAGGAAAATGCTTGAAGTTCAGATAGTCTTACTGACAATACAGCTACCTAAAGAAACTTTTCCATGGCAACAATTTAAGGGTACTATTGTTGAAAGTTCAAAGGTTTTTGCTGAATCTAATACTGTTTGTGACCTTTGGAGTTTGTAAAACAATTTTTTGTCGGAGGAAGGTACAGTTTGGAATGATCTAGAGTTACTGCTGCAGGGCTCTGTTTAGGGCATTTTGATTGGATAATTTGAATGTTGGATGTTTCCTGTTTTTCTGCTTCAATAAGTCTCTATTTGAACTGGTTTGTGCCTGTTTGTGCATCACGCACTACTACTCAGAGAGACTGCTGGTTGCAGACGCCTGCTCTCTAACATTGCAAATATTGCCTAAACCAGAGCTGTTTATGCCCAAACCTACTAATACCTGCCCCTGCAGTATTCCCTGTTCAACTGTTATAGCCAGACCAAGATTATTTCTAGGACCATGAACTGTCAAGTTTCCCTTTTTTAGTCCTACCAGCATGGTAGCAGCAGCTTCATGTACACGGACAACCCCCTACTTCTAAATCATTTCTGTACAATTTGTGAGAGATGCACCTACATTATAAATCTGGAATCACAACTCTCTAGTGAAATAGACAGCAATAAAGATCGGGTTTGTCAGCCCACCTACCACAACTCCTACTCATGACACACAGCATACACACAGACCAACATATGCGAAGGTACTCACAATCTACTTAAATACCAGACACCTCCAAAACACATGCATACTAAACCAACCAAAACACCCAATACAAATAATGCCAAATGCACAAGTATCGCACCATCAAAGCCCATAAGGCAATGCACATCCACTCCAAATATCTTAGTAATAGGAGACTCTATACTGAGAAACACAGAAGTCCCCCTCACCAGACTGAACAAGGAGAAAGTCACGGTCAGCTGTCTTTCTGGTGCCAGGATTCATTAGATCACACAGGCACTCAAGTCTCTCAACAAGTACCGTTATGATTCAGTCATAGTTCATGTTGGTGTGAACAACTTGAGAAGTAAAGGACAAAATGATTGACTTCAACAATTGGCTAAGCTTCTGATGTCATTCTAAGGGGATCCAGTATCTGTCTGCTCAGGATGACATGATCGACAAACCACGATGCTTTGCCAGAGATGGCCTGCACCTGTCACCCTTGGGATTCCGGATACTGGCTAAGCCTCTTGCCACCCCTCTAGTGCCTTTTTTAGGCAAGATTCAAATGACAAATTCACCACTGTAACAGGTACAAGCAAGCAAAATCTGAGGGTAATGCTACTTAATGCTAGAAGTCTAAACCTCAAAATGCACTCACTTGAGGCACTCCTTAAAATGGAGAACATCAACATCTGTGCAGTGACAGAGACCTGGTTCAAGGCTCTAGAGAGCACCCCTGCATTACCAGGTTATAATTCATACCACACCTTTCGGCCACCTAACCTGGACCGAAGCACTAAAGGCAGAGGCATGTCCATATTCATTAAGGATATGGACACCTCCAGGCTAGTTGCTCAGCATAATGCATCTGAGATTATCCAAATGCAACTAACTCTGGGCAAGACTGCAATGCAAATTGTAGCTTGCTACAGATCTCCCACCATGCCCCTGGATTCCCACTCCTCATTTCTTGATACACTGGAAAATATTAGGGTACACCCTAATAACGGGTGATTTCAACTACCCCACCATTAACTGGGAAAACTACTCATGTACCAACTCTTGTGCTCAGTGTTTTCTGGAATTCATAAATTCCAATGCCTTGGATCAACTTATTCACACCCCCACCAGGGGCAGCAATATCCTAAGACCTGGTCATTACCAACTTGGGCAACCAGTGTTCCACACCAGAGGTCAAATCCTCGGTCAGATCAGACCACAAGCAAATCACCCTAGACATCCACATCCCACTCCCACCCCCCCCCCACCCCCATTAGGGAAACCACCATAAAAAATTTCTCCAAAGCCAACTTCACGCTTCTTAAGACACAAGTGGCAAACTTCACGACACCCATGCTGATGGACAATAGAGATACGACTGCTGAATCCTATACAATTGCACTTTATAAGCACTTACACGAGGGCATGGATCATGCAATCCCTAACAGAACCAAGATGCTATCCTCCAAAAAAAGGAAGCCAATCTGGTGGTCCCCTGCTATAAACAAACTCTACAACAGAAGAAAGAAACTGTTGCAAAAAAGAGTAAAATCCCATGATTGGAGGAACTCCATGGTCAGCCTCAATAAGAAGCTGAGATCCCTCATAAAATCCTCCAAAGCCAATTACAAAAACAAAATCACCACTGATTCTAAAGACAACCACAAAGCCTTCTATAACTATGTCAAGAATCTCAATAGCAACACTCAGATCTGCTCTGACTTACAGCACAATGGCACTAAATATACAGAACCAACTGATATTGCCAACATCCTGGCAGATAGGTTCAATGATAACTTTGCCCCTCTCTCATCCCCTAAAGGGCCCATCTCTATACCGGAAGAATGCAAAGTACCTGTAATCACGGCTGCACAGGTAAAAAAACACACTCTCCAAAGCAAAGAACACAGCATCCATGAGACCTGACAACATCCCAGGCTGCTTTCTACATGAACTACAGAATGAACTGGGACCCCACCCAAGTACCATGTTTAATCATAGCCTCACCTCAGGATTTGTGCCCACTAAATGGCGCACAGCAATGGTTATCCCACTCGACAAAGGGGGAGCCACCACGGACCCTGGGAACTACCGCCCCATTAGCCTGACGAGCCTGGTCTGCAAGGCTATGGAGCGTATCATCATGGAACTTATAAACAATGACACTGGTAATCTCAAACTCTGGACCCTACCCAGTTCGGGTTTGTAAAAGGCAGATCATGTCTCCTAAACCTGATAGACTTCTTTGAAGCAGTCACCAAAGCCATCGATGAAGGTAAGGTGGTTCACACAGCCTATCTAGATTTCTCCAAGGATTTCGACACCATCTCCCACTCTGGAATTACAGACAAACTCACTAAACTAGGTATAAATCCCTATGTCACAAGGTGGGTTGCCAACTGGCTCACTGACAGAACCCACACTGTGAAAGTAGCAGACTCTAAATCCAGCTTCAGACCAGTGACAAGTGAAGTACCACAGGGTTCATTCCTAGGTCCTCTCCTGTTTGGTATCTACTTCTCTGAAATACAGGCTAACACAGAAGGTCTTTGGCTAACAAAGTTCTCAGATGACTGCAAACTAGGAGCCATAATCAAAATTCCTAATGATGTGGACAGCCTACAAAAGGGCCCCACTGAGACAGATGCCTGGTGTCAAAGCCATGGCCTCAAGCTCAGTGCCAAAAAGTGCATTGTCATCCCTTTTGGTAAAAACTCTGTACACATGAACTACCACATAGGCAGTAGTCTACCTAACACCGAAAGTGTGATAAGAGACCTTGGGACACAGGTGGACAGTAGTCTCTCGTTTGATAATCACATTGCCACAGTAGTCAGGAAATCCTTCTATGTAGCACACCTCATCACAAAAGATTTCTCATCCAGGAAAAAAACAGGTCATTGTTCCCCTCTACTCATCACTCATAAGACCCATTATAGAATACAATGCTCCTTTTGGTATGTACCTCACAAGACATTTACAACAACTGGAAAGGCCACAGAAATACCTCACAAAGAGGATCACTGGCCTCAAACAGATGCACTATGCAGACCGTCTCAAAAACCTCCAGCTTTACTCTGTCGCACATTGCCTACTCAAAGGCGATCTCTGCCTAACATTCAAAGCTATGTCAAACCCAGAGCTGTTGGACATGCTCCACGTAAAGAAATCCCAATCCCTCTGAGCTACATGCTCTAGGGACCTAAACCTTGTCACCACAATAAAAAAAACATGCTGGAGGGATAGATTCCTGTCCCAGAGACTTCCCATACTCTGGAACAAACTACCTATCTATATCAAACAAAGCTCTACATTAGCACTCCAAGAAAAATCTTGATGATTGGATGGGAGATAGGAAATTCACCCCGGGGATCACTTCTGTAGCTCTGCTTGACAGGGGCACAGGAAAATAATTTTCTTGGTTGGCAAAAGCCAAGGTACCTTTTGGCTAGGCTTATATAGGTCCTAGTGCCAATAGTGAAGTACCTACCTATGAACCTCCCTGGACTACATGAGGAGAGACATGATTAAGCTCTCTGACTGTGTGTCACAGGCAGGTATGTCCCTAGCCTTGAGCAGCATATTACCCTCACCTAGGATGATACCAGAATATAAACAGAAAATCATTAACTTCAATAACTGGCTTAGTTTCTGGTGTCATTCTAACGGGATTCAGTTTCTGTTACCCTTTGATGACATGATCAATAGACCTCGATGCTTTGCCAGAGATGGTCTTCATCTGTCACCCCTGGGATTTCGGCTACTAACAAAGGCTCTTGCTACCCCCATAGTGCCTTTTTAGGCAATGACACAAGGACAAAATTCCTGATGTAAAAACCTCAAAGTTATGCTGCTAAGCGCTAGGAGTCTTAACATGAAACTGCACTCACCAGAAGAAGTCCTCACCTTGGAAGACGCTGACATCTGTGCAGTCATGGAGACCTGGTTGAAGGTAGAGAAGAGCACCCCAGCCATAACAGGTTACACCTCCTACCACACATTCAGTCCATGAATAGAAGGCATGAAAATTAAAGGAGGCAGTGTAACAATATTTATTAACGATGAATACACCTCCAGATTGGTTTAACAGTATGATTCCCTGGAGACACTTCAGGTGCAACTAACTGTTGGTAGGACACCTATTAAAGTCATTGCCAGCTAAGAGACCCCCTACATGAATCATGACACCCACTCTGCCTACTTGGATCTACTGGAATCCATCAAGGTGCATCCGAACACCATGGTTCTGGGTGATTTTAATTACCCATCCATTGACTTGGTAAATTACTTGTGCTCAAACTCACTTGCCCAAAGGTTCCTCGAGTTCATTAACTCCAACACCCTGGACCAGCTGGCGGACACCCCAACTAGGGGCACCAACATCTTGGATCTGGTGCTTACCAATATGGGGGACTGCTGAAGCACCCCCACTGTGAGGTCTTCCCTTGTCAGAGCTGACCACAAATCGGTCTCATTTGAAGTAACTATCACACCATACCCCCCCAGGAACTAAACTAAAAAACTTCTCCAAAGCAAATCATATTCTTCTACGGGATTGGCATAAATAGCTTCACTGCCGCTCCCCCCTCAGATGTACCTGGCAGCTATGCAGAGTCCTACACCAATGTTTTTTTACAAACACCTGTATAACTGCACTGACACAGCCATGCCTGATAAGACCAAAACAAGCTCTTCAATGAAGAGCAAACCTGCATGGCGGACAACTGCCATTAACAGGCTTTAAAATAAGAGGAAGAAACTGTTGTCCAAAAATAAGAGGGATCACGCACTTAACTTGAAACACTCTCTCCTCAGCTTAAACAAGCAAATAAGACTTCTTGTGAAGTCCTCCAAAGCAAACTATGAATCGAAATTAGCTTCCTTAACTAAGTACAACCACAAGGTGTTTTTTAGTCACATCCGTAGCTTAAAAGGTAAGACCCAGATTTGTACCAAACTGGTAGTTAATGATACAACATACAGTGAGCCTGTGAACATAGCAAACTTGTTAGCTGACAGGTTCTGGGAAAACTTCACTCACCTGTCCCCACCACACATACCCCATAACTATCCTTCCACCTGTCATCCACCTTGTATCTCTAGAAAGCAGGTCGTAAATGCCCTCTCTAAGGACAAAAACACAGCATCTATGGGACCTGATAACACCCTAGGCTGTGTCCTACATTGGCTGCAAAAAGTATTAGCAACAGCATTTGGGTACTATTTTCAATCATAGTCTAAAGCACTGGCTTCATTCCAGCTGAATGGAAAATGGCCACCGTTATTCCCCTGCAGAACGGTGGTGTTTCCACTGACCCCAGGAACTACAGACCTATTAGCATGACTAGCCCCATCTGTAAGGTCATTGAGCGAATCATGAACCTTATCAACAAAAATATAGGTAATCTCCAAACACTTGACCCTACTCAGTCAGAGAGAGATCATGCCTGTTAAACCTGGTGGACTTCTTCTAAACAGTCTCCAGAGCCCTGGAGGAGGGGGAAACTGTGCATACAGCCTACCTGGACTTCGCCAAGGCTTATGACACTACTTCTCACTCAGGCATTATTGACAAACTTACCCAGCTAGGTATCAACCCTTATATCGTTAGGTGGGTCGCTAACTGGCTCATCGATAGAACCCATGCAGTCAAATTAGGGGAATCCACCTCCAACACCAGACCTGTAACCACTGGTGTTACACAGGAATCAGTCCTGGGACCTCTACTGTTCTGAATCTATTTCTTTGAAGTACAAGCAAACAATAAAGCTCTGTGGCTGACAAAGTTTGCTGATGACTCCAAACTGGGAGTGATCACAGAATCCCTAAACGATGTCAACATCCTACAAGAGGGTCTTAAGCAAACAAATGATTGTTGTCAAAGCCACAGCCTTAAACTCAAGGCAAAAAAATGTACTATCATCCCTTTTGGTAAGGACAATGTTCCTGCTAACTACCACATCAACAGAAACACCCTGGGCATGTGCACTCAGTGGTGAGAGACCTGGGCAAACAGGTTGACATCAACCTTACCTTTGATCACCATGACACCACAGTGGTAAGAAAGGCATTTTATATTGTTCATCTCATAAGTAAGGACATTACCTTCAGAAAAAAAAGAAATTATAACCTCCCTGTGCTCTTCCCTCAATTGGCCAATAATTGAATACAATGCCCCTTTTGGTATGTACCTTTCCAGGCACCTGCAGCAATTGGAGAGACCACAAAAGTTCCTCACAGGGAGAATTCAAGGTATTCAGCATATGTCCTATGTGGATTGGCTGAAATCACTGTCACTTTACTCTGTTTTATACAGACTACTCAGAGGCGAGCCCTGCCTTGTGTATAAAGCAATCTCTGACTCTTCTTTATTGGAAATGCTACGTATCCAATGGCTCATGGGTTACTCTCTCTAAAGACCTTAACCTAGTAAGTAACATTAATAGAACCTGTTGCAGGGACAAGTTTCTCTCCCAGAGGTTACTGCACCTGTGGAACAGACTCCCAAGTTCATGTCAAGCAGAATACCTCTTTGGCCCTCTTCAAATGCAATCTGGATGATTGGATGGTTCATAGATTCATAGGTAGGTACTAGGCTATCGGCCCAATGGCCTATGTAAGCCTAGCCAACAAGGTTCCCTGGCTTACACCACCCAAGAAAGTTATTTTCCTGTGCCATTGACGAGCAGAGACACAGAAGTGATCTCCGGGATGTATTTCCTATAGGTTCATAGGTAGGTACTAAATAAGCAGCCTCTGCTAGGATCAAACCCAGGACCATGCACACCATAGCCAAAGTGATTTACCACTAAGCCATCCCAGGGGTAACCGTAAATTCACCCTGGGGGTTCCACCTGTCTCTCTCTTGGACAGGGACTATAGGTGCTGATCATGGAAACAAGGACAGAACTTGGCTAGGCTTGTAAGGGCCCTAAGGCCATTAGCCTAGTAAATTCCTATGATCTTAAGGGAGGTCTACCAAGAACTTGTAGAATCACAGGAAGGGCCCAAGGAGGTACTCTCTCTCTAAATAGGTGGTTAAAATATCAAGTGCCCTCAAGAAGGCCTTTGAAAGCTTTAGAGCTGTCATGAGGGTATTATACATGTCAATATGGAAGTTAAAAATGATGGTCATCTGTACCTTTATGATAGAATTGCTAAGACCAGACTGAAAAAGACCAGCTAAGAAGTCCAAATGGGATCTAAAGGAGCTGAAAAAGGTTCCAAGCCCTTGGAAGAACCCCAAATAGAAAAACACAATTTACTGGCATAAACCTTCATGGTGAAAGGTTTGTGGAGGATGATAAGATTTGAACAACTCTCTTGGAGAGCTTGGGATGTCTGGCCATTACTGGAACTGGAGAAACCATGCAATTAGTTTAAGGGAGTGAAGGTTCAGGAGGGGTAACCTAGCAGGATGAGAAATCAGACTCGGAACCAGGCCTAGAACACAGGGTGGGTGAGGCAAAAGGAAGTAGAACCAAACTCGATGGGAACAGAACTGGGCAATGAGGATGACAGTTGCTCAGCAAAGGGTTGCCTTCTGAAGAAACTTAATTATCAAAGGGATGTAGGACAGGCATAAAGAACACCTGGTGGCGAAGCATGTAGGAGATCATCCCTAGGGGACTATCCCCCTGGAGGGATCAGGGCATAAAAGCTGCTGCACTTTGTGTTGGATGAGGATGCAAATAGGTTGTGGCAGGGACTACCCCAGTGGTTGAAAATTTGCCCTATGTCTGGGTTCAGGGACCACTTATGAGGTAGAATGTTCCTGCTCAGACTGACTGCTGGGATGTTGGATTTCCATGCAATCTGTGTTGCAATCAGAAACAGTTGTGAGGACACTGCCCATTGACAAAACCCTTATGACCTCTTGACACGGGATAATATGAGTTCCTCCTTGCTTGTTCAGATACTGTACTACCGATGTGTGGTCTGTTTGGACAGCAATCACACCATTGGGGAGGAGGTCCTGAAAGGCCTGCAATCCTAGGCAAATGCAGTCATTCTCCAAGACAATGAAGTGAAGACTAGCCTTGTATCATGACCAGGTTCACTGGACAGTCTTCCCTTCAAAATGCCCCCTACTCCAGAAGGGAATTGTCTGTAGTTACCATGGCCTGGAGATGGGGAAGAACAAAATGCTGACCTGCAGCAACAAGTGGAGATTCCAACCACCACTGAAAGTGGTGACAGCAAACATTTATTAGATCTACTGGAAAATCCATAGGATGTGTTAGAAAGTACAGTTGTGTACACTTACCATAAATGTAGATGTTCGAGTGTATTCACTGTTACAGTCATTACATTTGGGTAATCTGCTGGCAGGTTACCCTCAGTCGGCCTGATTAACAAAGTCTTTATCCTGCATCGGTTGCTGTCCCTTCTTCCATGACGTCAAGTCGTCAGGGGTATAAAACATGCAGCCGATGCCATTACATCAGTTTTTTTTGCCCCAGATGCCAGGTGGCCCCCAAATGGGGAGCAAATAAAATTAAAACACAAAAATATACCTCCATCCAAAACCAAATACACCAAAAAGGCTTTTAAGCATAGTAAAAGAAAGTAGAGGTATAGTCAGAGAAAAACAGGGGGCTGGAGGGAGGGTAACCAGGACTGTGAATACACTCTAACATCTACATTTATGGTAAGTGTACACAACTTTACTATGTTCTTCGTGTTTCACTGTTGCAGTCATTACATTTGGGTAGATTCCCCAAAGCTATGTTTGGGAAGAGGAATTTATACAGCATTAGGACCAGCTATAAGACCCTGCAAAACAGCAGTGGCAAAGTCAGCTCTGGATTTAGAGAAAATTGGTAAATGATAATGCTTGGTGAAAGTATGTACAGAACTCCAGGTAACAGCTTCTAGAATATCCCTGGTAGGAACAACTCTGAGAAAGGCTGCAGAAGTAGATGCAGCCCTGGTCGAGTGAGACCTGATCCCCTGGGGGATAGGTTTTCCATGGTGCTTATAGCAGAAATGAATGCAATGGCATATCCATTTAGAAATAGTTTGTTTTGAAACAGCCTTCCCCTCTGCCCCAGCAGCAAATGCTACTAGCAATTGTTCAGATTTTCCTCGAAATTTAGTTCTGTCCAAGTAGAATCTAAGTTGTCTGTGCACATCCAAGGAATGCAGAATCCATTCCCCTTTGTTCTGTGGATTGGGAAAGAAGGTTGGTAAATGAATGGATTGATTAAGAGCCACACTGGAAACCACCTTGGGCATGAAGAATGGATTGGTCCTCAGAGATACCCTGTCCACATGAAAGATGATGAAAGGCTCCACTGCCATAAGGTCCTGTAATTCAGATATCCTTCTAGCTGAAGTGATTGCTAAAAGGAAGGCTGTTTTCCAGGAAAGAAATTTTAAGTCTGCAGTAGCAGCTGGCTTGAAAGGAGGAAGAGTGAGCTTCTCCAAAACAAAGTTAAGGTCCCAGGCAGGTGTAGGAGCTCTCCTGGGTGGTCTGAAGTTCTTTGCCCCTCTGAGATACTGCTTGAGCAGGGGATGAAAAAAGAAGGGTGGTTCTGTGTTATAGTGAGCTGAAATAGCTGAAGTGTGGATTTTAACAGAGGAAAAAGACAGGCCCTTGTGAAGCATCTCAGTTAAGTATTGCAAAATCTGAGGTAAATTAGGTGCTGGTGTGCTCATCCCTAAAGATCGGTTCCAGGCACAGAATCTTTTCCATTTGTCAGCATAAGCTTTTCTAGTACTAGGTCTTCTCAACTCCAAGATGACATCCATCACAGGTTTGCTGAGGGATGCTAAGGGTGAATTTAAGTGATTAGCCAAGCTGCAAGGTTCAATGTTTGGAAGCTGAGGGTGCAGAATTTGGTTCCCCTGCTGAGACAGCAAGGAAGGTGTCTGAGGCAGGTGCCATGGAGATATTTGTGACACACTGCACAGGAGTGGGTACCAGTGTTGGCGTGGCCAGTCTGGAGCAATCAAAATCATTCTTGGTTTGTCCTGTTTGACTTTTAGCATAACTTTGGAGAGCAGAGGCAGAGTGGGAAAGGTATAGACTGATAGGTTTTTCCAGCTGAAGGACAGAGCATCTACTTTCCATGCTTTTTTATGGGGAGTCCTTGTGCAAAATTTGTCCAACTGGTAGTTCGGGGGGAGGCAAATAGATCTATGTCTGGGCTCCCTCATTTGCTTGTCAACATGTTGAAAATCCGTGGTTCCAGTTTTCACTCGTGTGGGTCCATGAGATTTCTGCTTAGTCCGTCTGCCAGTGTATTCAATTTTCCTGGCAGGAATTGGGCTTTTAGGTGCACTTGGTAGCTCAAGGCAGTGCTCCACAATGCCATGGCTAGTCTGCAGAGGGGGTAGGCATGTGTACCCCCCTTCTTGTTTATGTACCACATAACCGTGGTGTTGTCCATCTTTACCATTAGTTGTCCTGGAAGAATGCAGTCCTTGAAGGCTGTCAGAGTATTCTGTACAGCTAACATTTCTTTTTGATTGATATGTAGGTGCATTTGATTTGGGTTCCATTTGCCCAGAATGCACTTCCCTGCCAGGTGAGCCCCCCATGCATAATCTGATGCATCTGTAGTTAGGGTTTGGGTGGCAGGGGGTAGTGTGAATGGCAGTCCCTTGTTTTGGTGGCAGGCCTCTGCCCACCATAGGAACTCCAGGCGTAGGCAAGGTATGATAGGAATCATTGTTTCCAGGCTGTGACAATGTTGACTCCATAGAATTTTTAAGTACCACTGTAGTTTCCTCTTATGCAGTCTTGCATATGGAATTAGAAGAATGCAGGAGGTCATGAACCCCAAGGCTTGCAGTATTTGTCTTGCAGATAGCAGGGTTTTTGTGGCCACTTGTTTAAAGTAAGTTACCAAATGAATTTGCTTCTCTGGCATGAGGAAAGCCATCTGGGCAGTTGTATTCAAGCTTGCACCCAGGAATGTAATCTGTTGAGAGGGTTCCAGTTGTGATTTCTTTTCATTTATGGTGTACCCCAGACAATTTACAACCTTTTTTACAAACACCAGATGAATTAGAAGTATGCCTTGGTTTTCTGCCTGAATTAGACAATCGTCCAGGTATGGATATATTTGAATATTTCTTTGTCTGCAAAATGCAATTACTGGAGCCAGGCACTTTGTGCATACCCTGGGCGCAGTAGACAAGCCAAAGTCCAGCGCAGAGAACTGATAATGCAAGAAGCCTGCTTTGAAGCATAGGTATCTTCTGCAAGATTCCCTGATTGGGATGTGCAGGTATACTTCTTTTAAATCTAGATTTGCCAACCAGGCATCTTTGCCTAGCATAGGAAGTAACTGGTGAAGAGTCAGCATCTTGAATTTTGGATTGTCCAGAAAGGTGTTTAGAGTAGACAGGTCCAGAATTGGAGTTGTCTTTTCTGGGTACCAGGAAAATCCCAGAATAGAAACCTTGTCCCTTTTCTTCTTCTGGTACCGGTTGAATAACCCCCATGTTTAAGATGGAAAGTACTTGTTTTTGAGCCCCTATCACTGATTTTGGGGCAGGTCTGGCCACCCGTTTGGAGTTGGCAAAGTGTGGCAATGAAATCTGTATCCCTGGGATACTATATTTAAAACCCATTTGTCCTTGGTTATGAGTTCCCAGTTTGTTGCACGAAGAGCAATCTTTCCCCCCAAAGAGGCTGCTAAAAGGTAAGTGCTTGGTAATTTTAAAGGAAAGTCATTGAGACTGTTTACCATAGGGGGTGTGTCTTATTTCCAGATTTGGAAGTGGAGGCCCCCCATTGCTTAGTTCTGAGAGTCCACTGTGACTGAAACCTGGTGCTTTTGGTGTCTAGGTTTGGCTTGAGAGGATCTGGAAGGAGCTGGAAAGGATCAATTCTTAGTAGGCCAGTGCCTACTAAATTTTGGAGGTTGCACTTGTAAGAAATCTTTTACAGTTTGCATAGATTTAGCTTTATCTTCCATCTTTTTTAGAACTTCTTCAGCTTTATTGCGAAATAGGCAGTCCTGGTTTAAAGGAGCATCCAACAATTTCACTTTAACATGATCAGGCAGAGATTGCTCCTTAAGCCAAACATGCCTTCTAAGCACAGACCCAGTAACAGCAGCACTGCAAGACGTCTCTAAAGAATCAAAACCACATTGCAAAGTATGTTTTCCAACTTTTCTTACCCCATCTATCCAGCGTCCTGGAGTCTCTATCAGAAGGGGTAGGATTTTTAGCAGTAGAAGTATTAATGCCTTTGGGCCCCTGAGAAATGGTTTCTGGATCTGCAACAGGATTTTTGAAAAGGAACTTGTGGGACTCAGGAACCCTGTAGTATCTGTCAGGCTTACTAGGAGCTGAAGGCAGGGAATCAGGGACCATACTGGATTCCGAAAACACATCAACAATGTCTAGTACAGGAGGTATAGCCAAAGGCCTATGCGGAGGTAGAAGGAGGAAATCTCTAAGCTTCTTTTTTGAATCAGAAAATTCCTGACTTTCCCAGTGGAAGTGCTCCCTTAAGGTATGTAAAGTTTCCCCAAAAGAAAAATCCTCATGAGGAGAAGCAGAGGGAATGGAATCCTCTGCATAAGAATCTTCATAAGTAGGTATGGACAAATCGAGATCATTAGAAGAATCAGAAGAAACAGAAACCTGATCAGAAGATTCATAATCAAGCTCAGCCCTAGGCCTCTTAAAGGGGGGGGGGGGTTGACTACCCCTGATTAGAGTTATTAGATCTTCAGCCGTTTTAATCATTTGTTTTTTTAGGCATAGGGGCCTGAACATGTGGCCTGGGCATTGGTTTTTTAGACATAGATCGAGATTTAGGCCTTAGTAATGAAGGTGGAGTCGATTTAATATGCAAGTCTGTAGTCCTGAATACATACTCAGAAGCCGGTGCCTGCACAGCGGCTCTGGACCCATCCAAGGTAGAGACATCCGTGGGTTCTATAGGTGAAGCCTCTTGCAGCATACCAGACTCCGAATGGGTCTCAGTAGAGGCCTGCGAGGGAGAAGTAGTGGGTATCAGGGGCTGCGAAAGCGCCTCACTGAGTACTGGTGACTGGCTTAGCAGAAGCGTTGTCTGTAGTTTTGGACTTCTATGGTCTGTCTCTGTCTTTATCTTTGCATTTTTTTGGAATCCTGATAGTCGGCTGGCTAACCAACATCATTTCTGGATAATTAAACCGAGAACCAAAATATTTAGAGGCAAAAATGTACCGATGATGGATAGTGCGCTGATTTAATAAAGCACAAAACCAACAGCAAGGTACGTCGTGGTCAGGGCCTAGGCAAGGAATATAGTACAAATGAATCTTTATGAGGTATTTGCTTTCCACAAGTAATGCAATTATTAACTTTTACTGACATTGGTAAGGAGCAAGAAAAAGTTTCCCCAACGGGGTACTTAGCTTTAAGTTGAAGACTTCGGTTCTGAAACTTGAAAATGAAAATTTCAGGAGTCGGCCGACCGGCACTTGTGAACTGCTTCTGCTTCGGGCACCGCACGACAAGAAAGACTGATGTAATGGCATCGGCTGCATGTTTTATACCCCTGACGACCTCACTTCATGGAAGAAAGGACAGCAACCGACGCAGGACCCAAGACTTTGTTAATCAGGCCAACTGAGGCCAACCTGCCAGCAGATTACCCAAATATAATGACTGCAACAGTGAAACATGAAGAACATCTACTGTACTGCAAAAGTCTACTGTAAAACTCTTGTGGAATCTTGTTAAAGGCAACAGACAAAAAGAGGCAGCCATGTGTCCAAGGAGATGAAGCACTGAAACAGCAGATGGTTTGTGAACCTGCAGAATATGAGAAGCTTGGTGGCACAGAGAGCTCAGTCTTGTTACACATAGTTTGGCTGTCTGAGTGACCATATCCAAATGGCAAATGATACAATTATAGCACTTAAACTGGTTCTAGACTGGAATTTTCATAACTCACTGTTATGCCCAAGGACAGACACAGCTGGAGCAAAGAATCTTGGGCATTGTTTAGGGATGCTTTCATGGAAGCAGTCTGGAGCCAATTGCCCAGGTAGGGGAAGACCTGGATACCCTGTAGTCTGTGCTAGACTGACATTACTGCCATGCCCAAAACTGGTGATAATTGCCCCCAGCTTAAAATGCAGAAACCTACTGGAATGCCTTGCCATCTTTATGACATTCTAAGCATCCTTGAGGTTCACTGAGCACATCCAGAGAGGTAGAATGGACAGCACCATGAGCATCGTGAATTTGGTCTGTTCTGGTCAGCTTGCTGAGATCCAATATGTGTCTGAGGTCCTCCTTTATCTTTGGTACCAAAAAGAATCTGGAATAGACTCCAGATCCTCATTGGTCGGGTGGGCCCTCTTGGATGACTTGATTGACAAACAACTTCTGATTTTCTACTGCTGTGTCCCATCACTGGTAGGAAGTGAACAAAAAAGGAATTACATAACCTCTGAACATGACTCCTACACCCATCCATCTGATGTAATGGCTCTCCCCCATGCTTTGCAGTCAGGCAACCCTTCCGGGGTGTCCTGGAAAACTCTCCAAGAAAGCTCCACAGAAGCCCTGGTTCAGCACATTACCCCTGCCTAGTAGGTGGTCCATTATGGTTGCCCCCTTGCCACCGCAAGAGGAACCTTCAATGAGTGTCCTAGAAAAGCTGGTGTACTTTGCAGAAAAAAAAGATGATTTCAACACTTTTTTTTCCTACAGGAGTTCTGCTGAGGAGTAGAGAAGCAAATTCAGATGACAAACAGTGTCTTCTAGTCTTGCTCATTCCTAGGCAGTGACTCTTTGACCTTTGGGCCAAATAAGGAAAAATTGTTTAAAGGTGCATTAACAAAGGCTGTTCTGACGTTGTCTGCAAAATTGCACAAGTTCATCCAGGCAGGAGGGTACATAGCAATGCTGGTAACATGCCACTCAGGACATTCCATCAGCCATACTAGACAACAGCCTCATGGATATGGACCGCATAATTGACAACTGAACCTCTGGAGGCTGAGTTTTAAAGACGTTGGACACCTCAGTGACAAGGTCTCCCTAAAGTCCCATCAAATGGGCATGATAATTTAGCACATGGAGGGCAAAATGTGGCTGAAGCATACATTCACTTTCCCATGCAGGCCTGTACACAAGACTGCCTGTTGGCAGATGGACCAAAGAAGTCTCAACAAAGATGTCCGTTTTAGTGTCAGCCACAATCATGATGGCCTTCATGGCTGGACCCTTACATCAGTGGGCCTGTCCTTAGGAGGGGCCATTTTCCTGGGGATTGGTCCCTCAACATCAGGTTCTCTGTAGGCCCTCCAGAGACACCAGGACTATAAGGGCATCTGGAAGAGGAACCATTCAGAACATAGACGGGATCACACCAAACACCCCCAGAAACACAGACTCCTCTGGGGAAAGGGTACTGGTGGTCCCCCCTCTATTGTTTCAATAACTCAAATTGCCAAAGGAGACATCATCATGGGGGGATGTGGAAGGACACTCCCCTTCATAAAGGTCAATGTCCTCAGTGAGGGATTCCCCAGGGGAATTCAAGTATTTCCTCTTGCACTTGCTGTTTCCATGGACCTCCTAAGTGGGAAGTGGGAAAAGAAACAGAGGAACCTGAATGCAGGAAAACCAGGAGACCAAAAGATGTGGGTCATCCCTGAGTCAACCAATGCAGATCCACAGACACAGAGATATGGGATGGTAGGGATGGATTTGATGCATCTGATGAAGCTTCCATCTCTGAATGGAAGAGGATCTTCTACACAACACTGAAAGCTTAAAAAGAGACTGGATGGCCAGATCCAGAGCTACTTGGATCTCAGCAAGGCACCAGTGCCTGGTGTTGAATCAACCTGGTCAGATGTCCAGGTTAGAACTGAGCTGTTGAGTGCCAAAGTCCCAAGGGCAGGTTTGACTCCAAGACCTGAAAGGTCAACTCTGACCTGTAATGCTTGGCTCCAAGGCACTCCTGGTTCTGACAGCACTGACATCAAGAATGTCAAGGATGGAGTAGGCACCTGAAGTGTCCAAGTAGTCAAGGCCAAAAGGGGAGGGCAAGCAAGGTTGGACCCATAAACCCTGGAGCAGAGGGAGGAATATCAGCAATGGGAGATGTAACCTCAGGCTTAGGAACAAAGGAGGCTGAGGATGATACTTAACTTGAATTTTGGCCTACAAAAAGGAGTGCATCATCTGTTCCAGATTCAAAGGCTTGAGACTCCTGATCAATGTGGCAACCTTAGAAAAGGAGGCCGATGAGAGCAGGTTTGATGATCTTTTGACAGTCATTTGGTCCAAAGAATGGAGTTGAAAGGGGGAAAATTGGACTGGAGGAGGAGCGGAGGATGGTCCCACAGAAAACTCCATTGGAGTTATAGGGCAGAAGGGAGACTGTAGTCTGCCTGATGAGGTGGAAGGGTCTATTGCCAAAAAGGGTCTAGCTATGCTCAGAGTAGGGGAGCTAGAAGACTCTAACAACAGTAGTACAGGAGACTGGTTTTGAGTTGGCACTGTTGGACCTGAAGAGGTCAGAACAGGAAGAGCCAAAGGGTGGAGTACCTTTGGCTCCAGTTGTTCCTCAGCAGACAAAAAGGATCATTTGTGATCCTCTCACTCTCTGCCACAGGATTTTGACAAGGGGTCCCTTGAATGATTGCTCTCCCTTCTCTTTGGTCTTCTTGCTAGGGGAGGGAAAGGAAGAAGAAGCAGAAGAGGACTAAAGTATACCCTTCACAACCAGTTTTGCCTGCCTTTCATTGAGGGCACATGTGTCAAAAGCAGAACATGCTTGATATCCAGGATCCAAATGGGAAGGATCCAGTCAAGCACATTTACTGTGGGCATCCTGTGGAGGTAATTTATGTCCATTTGAGATGTACTTTTTGAATCCTGAAGCCTTTTCCATGATCTAGGAGTCAACTCTACAACAAAGCTAAACAAGAACAAAAAATTATCTAATGTATCTTTGAAGACTACATATCTAATAATACTAGAATAAAAAAAATAGAAACAGTAAGCTAAAGGGTTCAGCTAAAAGTTAAAGACAGGAATGCTAAAGCAGGAAAAATGCATGCAAAAACTACCAAAATCCTAAAGCACTACACTTAACTGTAATCTTAATATTTCTGTAAGGGAAGAGGAAAAAGATACAATTTTGAAAAGCTACCCCCCCCCCCCGAAAAAAAAAAAAACATGATGCAAGATGGCCGAGTTTTGTTGACCATGATCCTAACATGATGGTGGAAATTAGATCGGAGGAGATGTTGTTACAGCATGGTATTAAGTGTAGAGAAGGTGCAGCACTTGGACTGAAGATTCTAAAAAGGCCAGCATCGGATCTGAGTCAGATCCAATTACCCATAGTTTGAGACTGGATGGAAGGGATATCGTATGACAAATTGTGTGTCTGAGGCACCTTATATAACTGGTCATAATTCTTGGGAACAGAGGGTTGACTGTCTGGCACAATGCAAGCTATGAAGAAAACATCCTCAAAGACAGATAACACTGGAGGAATAGCAGCAGTTTTAGGAAGCTCCAACTGTAACAAATCATAATACTTCTGCTAAGATATAGGGTTTTTATTATGTTTCTACTGAAATAAATCTCTCATTTTAACAGTATTGGAAAAAGATAACTCTTCATAAAGAAATTCTGAGCACTTTCCTCAGAATCAGAATCTTCAGCCTGATGGTAATTAAATAACCACACTCTCTCACCTCATTGTTCATCTGACTGGCAACCATACAGGAAATCTTGTTTGTTTCCTTCTAGATTAAAGTGAGGAACTAGGATTCAAAGCATTAAAAACAGACAGCAATCCTTCAGCAAATCCCAGTAAACAGTGCAGTTATACAAGAACTTACCATAACAGCAGAAGTCAGACTGATCACTGCTGTAGCATTACTAACTGATGGGTTATCCTGCCAAGGATAGCCATACATCCAGCAGGCATACCAAACCCAGAGTGCCACCTCTCATGCCATACGTCCAACATATGACCTCATCCAGGAGGCAAAGGCTCATAAGGGATATATAGACATGAATTACCTCAGGGCTTTCTTACCCCAACCAAGGAAATAAAGCAAAAGTAGAGGCAACTATAAGCATATGTAAAAAAAAGGAAAAATATGAATCCACCTCAGCTGAAGAAAATGAGGGAATGAAGGGCTGATGTAATATTGCAACAGTGATCCGTCAGACAAATACTGCTATGGTAAGTTCTTACACAACTGTACTAAGTCCTTCCTTGCATCACTGTCACAGTATTACCAAATGATGGACAATTCCCAAAGCTAACCAAGATAGGAAAGAGGAAAGATGTGCTGAGTAATGGTTCTAAAGATCTTACAAACCCCACTCTAGATCTAGAAAATACATCAAATTTGCCATATTCAGTGAAAGTGTGAACAGAAGACCAAGATCTAGAGTCCATACCATTGAAGAAAGTTCAAGAAGAGGTTGCTGCTCTAGTGGAACGTACTTTAAATGGAACTTGAGAGTTGTTTGCCAAGGAAAGTATAACAAAGGGGAAATAGCTTTAATCAGTTAGAAATAATTTATTTCGAGACAGGAGATGCCAAGTTCTTGTTTTGGAAAGATGCAAAAAGCTGGGCAGATTTTCTGACAATTAGTTTTATCTAAATAAAAGCTAAGCAATGTACATCTTAGGAATGCAAGAGCCTCTCATCTTTACATCGAGATGAGGGGGAAATTGTAGGCAAGTTGATGGTCTGATTCAAACAGATCTCACTAACAACCTTCGGCATAAAGGAACAATTAGTCTGAAGAGTAACACTATCCTTACGAAACCGCTTGCAGCTCTGACACCCTTTCAGCAGAAGTCAACGCTACCAGTGATAGCATTTTCCACGTACTAAAGTTGAAAGATAAAGATGCAGCAAGCTTAAAAGAAAAAAGGGTAAACTCTTCCAGAACAGAGTTCAGATCTCTCTCCTTGGTGGTCTACTGAGAAGGATGCCTTTCAAAAACTGACTTCAAATCGAGAAGAAAGGAGTGGAACCTAGAATTATGTATGCAAAAATGACAGAGATGTGTTTTAACGGGTTCACTATACATTATTAAAAACCCACAATACCGATGCCCATAAACCCGTGACCAAATACCCGAAAGACTACAAGACCGACGACCACAAGCACGAAATTCAAAATCGCGAACGTTTGAAACACATACAGTACACACATACAGAAACACACAGCTTCCCCCCACAATCAAACAAATATCTTACAC
The DNA here is from genome assembly GCF_019279795.1 of Protopterus annectens. NCBI lineage: Eukaryota > Metazoa > Chordata > Ceratodontiformes > Protopteridae > Protopterus > Protopterus annectens. The sequence continues at coordinate 1,722,603,938 of NC_056726.1, forward strand.
TATATTCGCCCCCACACCCCCCTACTTTAATATTCTAACTCTGAGATCGCACACACACACACACACACACACACAAGACAAACTCACACCCACCCATTACAGTCCCTCACACACACACACCACAGTCACAACACACACAATATTTACCTGAACCGCAACACCAGAAGCGCTAACTCAAAATCTCCAAACATCAGGATTATGAAATTCGCGCTTCTGGTCTTGCGATCATCTGGTCTTTTGGTGTTCTGGTCTCGGGATTCCAAGCGTCGGTAATATGGGCATTCAGTCTTCCATAGTGGGCCCATTTTAACAGAAGAGAATGCCACCCCAGCATGGAGCAGCAGCAAAAATGAAGAATATTAGGAATGCCCAGTTGATAATGCCAATTCTTTTTATGACACTATAAGAAAAAATATTTTCCATTTACAAACACAAGATGTCCTTGTAATTTGTTTTCTCACCTTCTGTAAAACTTTATTCATGTCTTCAGTGAGGCCTAAAAAGGATTAAAATTCTTATCACCCAAACAGTCAGATTTTAGGTCGGTAAGTTGGGGTGAATTAGAAGGAGTTTGTTCTGTGTGAGCAAGCCCACCCAGTCAGGTAAATCATGAAGACTGCCCCTAGTGAAGTGGAAGAGAAAAGAGAACCAATGTTGTCTGGGCCAAAAGGAGTCAACAAGACTGTGGCTTGTCCTTTGGGTTTCCAAGGAAGTGGAGGATAAGCATACAGGGACCTCCCCTTCCATGGAAAGAACGTGGCATACATTCTCCAAAGCTGATGGCATTGCACTCTAACAAGAAAACTTGAGTTGTCTGTTATATGCAGAGTCAAACAGATGTACCTGGAGAGTACTCCACTGATTGACAATGTCCAGAAAGACCAACTTGTTTGAATCTGCTCAAAAGATCTGCCATGCTTTCTGATGGAATGTACATAGCTTTAATAAAAATTTGTACTGAACATCTGTGTCCCAAGCAATCAATGTGAATCTGCTGAGGCAGTAAGAGTTGGTGCCCCCCCCCCTATGTACCACATAACCACAGTGTTGTCAATGTAAATCCAAAGAGGACCTGGACTCTAGAGATAATGTAGAGACTGAAGGGCTAGGATAAGTGTGTTCATTTTATCTATGCTTATGTGGTCCTCTGCTTTTGTAGACCAAGATTCCTGGACTCTGATGTTCTTTGTATGAGATCCCACACATTAGATGTGAAGTATCTGTGAACAGTTCCTGGAGAAGGTAATGAAACAGAAACAACACTCCTGGTCTGAGTGAGATCTAGTTGGTCCAACATAGCAATTCCTTCTTGAACAGGAATATGAAGATAGGCATAATTTAAATCCAATGTCACCAAATAGGCTTTAGACATGATCAGTGGAATTAAGGATTGCATTGTCAACATCTTGAAACTTGGAATTTTGAGGAAGTTTTGAGAAAGGAAAGGTCTAAATAGGTCTCCAATTGCCTGCCTTTCAAGGAAGCAGAAATTTTCTTGAGTAAAACCCTCTTTTTCTAGATTAGGAGGCACAGATTCTATTGTCCCTGATTGAAGATATCTCGAAGAAGGAGAATAAGTTGACTCTGGCTTGGATGAGTCTGTGGAAACCATGAGATTCAAGGAAGAGCAATCCAAGACATTTTATAACTTTTCTTGATGATGGACAGAACTCAGTCTTATACTATGGCTGGCTATGTGGTAAGAAATAGCGACATCTTTGGAAACTAGGAATGACAGAAATGAAGAAAGGTAGATGGAATCTAACAGTCATAAAAAGGCTTGCTTTCCAGGAAAGGACTGTTTAGAACTCTTGGAATCTTGCGGAGCCTTGTTTTGAAATCTGCTTTTGTTAGATCTTTTACCCTTTTTAGAATGTTTCTATTCTTCAACAGCAAAGGAACTGGCCTTCAAAGGGTATTTCCTCTGACAGTTATGGACACCTGAAAGAAAGAATTGCTTAAGATCTTGCATGACCTTACATTTCCCAACCAAAGTCTTTAAAAGTTCCACTGTCTCAGAACCAAAAAGATGTTGCCTATCTACAGGGAAGTCCAGGTTTGCTTTGGCTTCCTCAGGTAAAGGTTGAAGTTTAATCCATGAAAAGCTGCAAATAACTGACTCAGCATCAGCTGTACTAGAAAAGGTGTCAGTAGCATCATAGCTGCTCTTAATAGAATGTTTGGCAACCTAAGAAACAGAGTTAAGAGATGATGCAGAAGATTTAGCATTGGGGTCCTCAAAATCAAAGAGAATGTTGCCCAAGTCACCCAAAGAAAATATCTGACCATATAGGTTTGGTAGCTGCCTGCCCTAAAAGCTAGGGTGGCTTAAGTACCTACTTTTTTGTCCTTTCTATCAACAGCCCTACTGTTTGTATTAGTGGGCAAAACAGAGGAAGGACGGAAGGAGTTTAGCAGGCTTTTCAGTGGAAAGAGTAATAACAGAAGGGTCTGGGACAGTGTTCTTATATATACAAAAACTTTTCAGAGTAGCACCTTGTAGAACCTATTTGGTTTCTTAGGGGTGGGTGCCTGAGACTCCGGAATGAAACAGGCAGTGGGGAAAAGTATCTAGTAAAACTTCCAAAACAGGAGTGATGGCAGAGGGTTTAGGCATGCAATTTCCAAAACAGCAGATCATCTTTTCTGGAAGTCAAATAATTAAGAATCCTTTCACTGAAAAATGCTGAAGCATTTTTACAATAATGTCTCAAACAGTTCCTCCAAAGAGGAATTTAGAGACAAATTATCTTTCCTCATTAGAAGTATAAACAACTGGCAAATGACTTTAGAAAGAAGAGGTTAAGGAATCATTCCCATAACATTCAGAATCCTCTTCAGATTTGACTCTCTGCCTTTTGGGAGAAGAAAGAAACAGAAAAGAATAAGAAAGCCTTTAAGACTATAGCTTTGAAAAGCCCAAATGAAATCTTGTCATTCTTTATGAATATTCTTAGAAGTCTGAGAGGAAACACAATGCTTCTGCTGCTACAATGTCTGCCTGTACAAAATGAGGTGGTTTTGAGCCTGACCTATCTTGATCAAGATGCTTGGAATCTCTTCCTTGTCTTAGATCAGAGGTATGCTGTTGGGTTCCTCTGAAATAACAAGCTGTTCTCCCTTCTTGCCAGAAGTGAATGACTGTCTGGATGTGATGGATATGCGAGACATCAGTGCCATTATTAGCCTCTGATAAAGTCACAATAGGGGGAGCAGCTGCAACAACCAGACAATCCAAAGTCTCAAGAGACAATGGAGACATCATGTCTGACTTAACAGAATTCTTGAGCTTTTTAGATTTTCATAGGCATCAGATGGACATTGGCAGATGAGGACTCAGATACCATCTTACTTTGGGCAAGCTCCTTAAGCTTTTGATTCTCAAGTTAAACTTTTAAATAAGACAAATGTTTATAAAAAGTCTTGGTTACAAATGTCTGACAAAAAGAAGAGTCCTTACAGTTATGTTCGGCACCTAAACAAAAAAGACACTTTGAATGATGGTCTCTGGGAGAATCTGCCTCCTACAGTCACATTTTCCTCTCTTCATTGACATGTACAACATATTTAAGTACAAAAAGTAAAGAGGAGGGCCCCTTATAGAGATACTTACCTGCCCAACAGCTAAGGAAGAGGCATGAATCTTAGAGTTGACACACTAAAGTTAATTTGAGGCAATAATTCTTTACTCAGGCAAGTTAGTTCTGAGATAATTCACACCCATATTATTTACCTTTACCTCCTTCAGGATGAGGTCACACATTGGACATATCCACAAAAGAGGGGTGTTCAGGCTTTGATATGCTGGCCAGATGTATGGCTATCCTTGGTGGGATAGCCTATCAGTTAACAGTAATGCAACAGTAATCCAAGGAAAGACATCATCTCTGTCTATAAACATTCCTAATTTTTATTTCCCCGCAGGAGACTCCCCAAACAGGGACAGACTCATGGACAGGGCTATCATTGTGGGATTCAGATATTTTCCTCTGGCTAAAACTGGGGAAACCTATTTCTGTTCCTTCCTCCAAGTCAGACAAAAGTGGCTGTTCCTTGCCTGGACAGGGAAACACTACAGACAGAGAGAACATGCCAATCTCCTCGTCCTTAGTAGCCTCGAAATGTACACCACCAGAGGTGAAACAGGAAAAAAGGTGGATAGCCCGAGGAATCAGATTTGGCAACAGCAAAGTCACACACCAGTGGCTGAGGCAATAATGAAGATGGCTGGACACCAAAAGACTCCTTATCCTTAACTTATTTCTTCTTGTGAGCAGGGAAGCCGGAACTACAGAACCTAACAATTGTTCCATGTCAGAGCTGGAAAGAAGTCATCCAAAATGGTTACTGGAACCTGAATGAGTCTAAACCTTGAGAGAAAAAAATAAGGTTCTAAGGTAAAACTGTTTCCTAACAGTTGCCAAAAGCATGCAATCCTGCCCCAGACATACTAACAATACACAAACAAGTGGAAAAATAGCAATGGAATATATTTTTTTAAAACACAATGTCCACACAACCACTAAAAGAGAGAAATCTCTACAGAAAAACTTTTGGACCCGGTGCTATGGCTCCCCCTTCACCCATAATCCCTGGTGTTATATGAAATACCTTAGATCGAGTTTGCCCCTAGACAAACAGAAGGACATGGAGTCTAAGAAACAGGTAAAGAAAAAAACAGGTCTTGATAAGTAACCTCTAGGAGCCAAGTCTTGGTCAGTCAGAGAAAAGCAGGAACCAGAATATCAAATTTTTGTCAAACACACAAAGGGGAAGATTGCCATGGAGTTGACGGATGAAAAGGGACAACACAGATCTATCATTATCTGAGTACATAACTTGTAGGTCTGATGTTTCATCCATCCATTTTTTAATGTATGGAAGGATATTCTGGAGCACAGCTGAACCAAGAGAGGATCTTGATCTGGACTGTATGTCCAATTTATAATGTGAAATTAATGTGTGAACCTTGGACCAGGTGGCAGCTGCATAAATGTCAAGAGTTACTGTGGGAAAGGATGATGTCAAATAAAGCAACTGACCTAGTAGAATGGACTTTTGGGGGAGCAGGTGAAGATAACCCTGTGCTTATAAACACAGGAATACACTCACAGGAGAGTGTAACCTTGAATACTTCTTTTCCCATTTTAACAGGAGAATAAAAGAGAAACAATTGATCAGTTTTTCTGAAAGCTCTGGTCCAGTGAAAAACAGAATCTTAATTGATGATTAACATCTAGTAAGTGTGATGTATATTCACCTTTGTTTGGAAAAATCACTGGGAGATTTATAGACTGGTTGATACAGGATTCAGAAGCAACATTTGCAAGAAAGGAAGGATTGCTTCTCTGACTCACTTTATCCACGTGTAGCAGACAAGACATAGACCTCATAAATGTTTCTAGCAGAAATAACAGCAACTAAGAAAAGAGATTTTCCAAGACAAAAAATTTAAACTAGCTTTGGATTCTGATTCAATGGGATGACTAGTTAGGGCTTGTAGTAAAATAGTAATAGCCTAAGGAGGAACTGGCTAAGTGGAATTTGTAACGAAAGAAAGGCTTTAGATTGTCTTAATAGATGCAATGGGCATGTGATTCTCACAAATGTCAAAAGACGATATAGCCACTAATTGCACTTTGACAGTGGAATAGCTTGCTCCATTTTGAAAAAGGTCTACTGATCAACTACATTTCATTGCTATCTACTGCAATTCATGACTGTTAACTGCATTTTACTGTATTTCGTTTCTGTTTAACTGTATTTTTTCATACTGCAAGTTCTGTTCTTTTGACTATAAGTGATTAATTTGTGCTTTATTGTGAGGTTTTTTTACTGTGTTCTTTAACCTTAAAACTGAGTAGCATAGTCTAGATACAGGTCTGCTGCAACCAGATCTTCAGCTGCATGGTTTTTAACCCTTTTTGAGGTATTCCAGCTACAAAATTTTCCCTTAGTATAACTTGTATCATCTAGTTGTACTACTCTTAGACCTTCCTCCCTTTACCCTCTTAGCTCTTTTGGTTTCTGACAAATATGGATGGACAATTTCCTACATTTTCTTCTGCCAGTCTGGTTGATATGGGCATCCTGAGACAGTGTAATAACTGCTTCATGTACACAGACGACCCTCTACTACTACCACCTAGTAACACAATTTGTGAGAGATGCAATTACATCAAGCACCTAGTGTCATTGCTGTCTCCCCCACAAACCAGTATGTCTGGCACTGACTCGATTGGCAACATGAACACCATATCTCAAACACCACCTACACATATGCGGAGGTCCTCAATAAAAGCATACCCAAATGAGACACCTCTGAGGCATAAACGCATGTGAATTCCACTGCCCACCACACCACACACCTGTGTCTTACAGCCACTAAGGCCTAAACATAAACCCAACATATTAGTCATAGGAGACTTCATTGTGAGACACAAAGATGCGCCCCTCATCAGGCTGGATAGAGAGAAAGTCACGGTTAGTTGTTTGTCGGGTGCCAAAATCCACCATATCACCAATGCACTCAAGTCTCTCAACAAGTTCTGTTATAACTCTGTTATAGTCCATGTTGGAGTGAATAACTTGAGACACAACTCCCTGGACTATATGAAGAGAGACATGATCGAGCTCACTGAATGTGTATCCCAGGCAGGTACGTTTCTAGCCTTAAGCAACATTCTACCGTCACCCAGAATGATCCCTCAATACAAACAGAAAATAATTGACTAACAATTGGTTTGGTTTCTGGTGTCATTCCAAGGGGATACAGTACCTGACAGCCTGGGATGACATGATTGACAAACCATGATGCTTTGCCAGAAATGGCCTGCATCTGTTTCCCTTGGGCTTCAGGCTCCTGGCAAAGGCTCTTGCCTTCACCATAGTGCCTTTTTTAGACAATGTCATGAGATCAAAACTATCAACATGGAAATTTCATCAAAATGTAAATTAAAGGTCATGCTGCTAAACGCTATGAGTCTAAACATGAAACCGCAAGCATTCTTAACCCTGGGAAAAGCTGACATTTGTGCAGTCACAGAAACCTGGTTCAAAGCTACGAAGAGCACCCCAGCCATACCAGGTTACTCATCCTATCATTCATTCAGACCCCAAACCATGGGCAGCACAACAAAAGGAAGTGGAGTTGCAATAAAAGACATATACACCTCTAGGCTGGTCAAACAGTATGATGCACAGGAAACACTCCAGGTGCAGTTAACAATTGACAAGACCCCTATTCAAATCATAGCTAGCTATAGGCCTCCAACTTTGACTCAAGATGCCCACTCCACCTATCTGGACCTCTTTGAATCTATCAAGATTCAACCCTTTACCCTGATCTTCGGCAACTTTAACTATCCAACCATAGACTGGAAGTAATACTCATGCCAAAACACAAATGCACAAGATTCCTTGATTTCGTCAATGCAAATGCCTTGGACCAGTTGGTTGAAACCCCCACAAGAGGTGAAAATATCTTGAACTTGGTATTAACCAACATGAGTAACCACTGCAGCAATCCCTACGTGTCATTATCCCTGGTAAGATCTGACCACAAAGCAGTCATTTAAAAGTCACCATCTCCCACAACCCCCCATAGCTAGGGTCAAACAAAAAAAACTTCTCCAAAGAGGATTACAACCTCCTGAGGGAAAGTATAAACAGCTTCACAGCATTATCCCCCTCCATAGGAACTAGCACATATGTCCAAACCTACACCAAAGTACTATATTAGTATTCATATAGCTGCATGGAATCAGGAATACCAGACAGGATGAAATCATTCTCCTCAAGGAAGAGTAAACCTGTCTGGTGGACATCTACAATAAAACTCTATAATAAAAGGAAAGAAATTGCTGTCCAGTGCAAAGAGGTAGCAGATGCCTGATTGGAAACAATTTCTCCTTAGCCTGAACAAGCAAATAAGAGCACTAGTGAAATCCTCCAAAGTAAACTTCAAGTCCAAACTGGCCACATCTGCTAAAGACAATCATAAGGCCTTCACATATGTCTGCAGTCTCAAGGTTAGCACCCAGATCTGCTCAGAACTGGTGGTCAAGGACACCACATACATAAATGCTGTAGATATAGCCAACCTGCTGGCAGACAGGTTCAGTGAAAACTTCACTCCTCTGCCCCCCCCCCATCAGTAAAACAGGACATCCCCAGTACCTGCCCCCCTCCTCTTACTTCTAGGGAGCAAGTCATCACTGCCCTCTCAAAGGCAAAAAATACAGCTATCAATGGGACCCCATAACATCCCAGGCTGCATTTTACATGAACTCAGGCAGGAACTTGCAGCACTATTAAGCATTCTATTCAGACAATAGAAACAAATAATCCCAACAACCAGCAGAAAACACTCCAGCTTTATTCTTCACACTCAATATTCCAACGACTAAGCACTTTCACCGATAGTTTGGCTTCATCAGAGTCATTGGAGAATACAAATCTAGCCATTTAAATAGAAACATCAGTTAGTATATTAACCAATCCTAAAGTTAAAATTTAAATATCATTAAGTATGTAGATACAAAACTTGTGCTAAAATTATGCCTAAAGCAATTGTTATGCTGTCATTCCATGAATACATTAGATAAAAAAGAAACACAGCACCAAAACTAAGAAGCAAAGGGAAGACCACCGGCTCAGCTTTCAACAACAGTACAACACCAAATGTTCCTTCTTATGGGAGCAGCAATCGCTGAGTATACTCCTTCACAATCCTTTTGTCAGCAAAAATAGATAAACCAGCATGTAAACGTTTAAGACTGGAACAAGACTTCTTTATTCACAAAACAGTAAACCCAAGCGCTTTCGCCTGAGAGTCTCAGGCTTTTTCAAGGTGAAATAACTGTGTGGCCATTCAGCATATATAGCACTCTTAATAGGCCAAACCCATTAATTAGATCATAAAGAATTAATCAATTAAAAAATTAAAAACAGTTGTTGTTACCTTCAAATAACCTAGTTCATGCTTAAAGTGCTGTGGTACTTATAAAACCAATATTCATTAAACATCCATACAACTGCATAATTTAAAAAGTCTATGTATAATTTAAAATAAAATTGCACTCATACTGAGTAAACTGTACAAAAGTAAAACATTTTTGTAGCCACATACTAAATAATGTTCATCTTTATAAAAAATGTGCCACCAAAAAACATATTACTTGGTGTGAACAAGTAATACAAATTGTCTAACCAGATGCAACCATCATAAGTCCATCTTTGGAAGCATTGAGTTTAAATGTAATAAATTAAGACCTAAACCTTATAAAGAAATGTATGTGAATGAATACCCCAGAACCAAAACACATTGAAATATGTGTTGTTAAATGTAAACAAGAAATACTTTAAAATTACAATTTATTCCTCCTCATTTTAAGTATGCTCCTTAGACTAGTACTGTCATTCATGCCTGGGTGCCTTGTGGCATCTAGTTTAAGCTGCCATACTAACTCTCTACTTTCCAGGAAGGTCTCCCAATCCCAACCTCTCGGGTCCTGCTGGACTCGCTCTAGGACGAAAAATTTTATGGACATGTCAGTACAAATTAATGAGTGCTTAAAAAACGCGTTACTTTCTATTCTTTTTTCAATTTCGTAAACATGCTCATATATTCTCTTTTTTAGCTTTCTCACAGTTTTACCTATATAAAAACCATGACAGGACAAATAGGTACCCAGGTACACTACACCAAACGAATTACATGTGTGGTGTCCATGGGCTCTCAGTGTGCAATTTCTAGATGGTATAAATATGTAGTCATCATTTAACATATGACTACACTGATTGCACATCCCACATTTAAATGAACCATTTCTTCTGTGTGACAAATTACCTACGACAGAATACCACAAATTAGGGGCCTGTTCAAACATTCCTTTTAAATTTATGTCTCGCTTCCTGGTAAAATGTAGTTTTTCTGGTATAAATGGTTTGATGTCATCCTGAGATGTTAAAATAGGCCAGAAAGAACACATAGTGTCCTCAATGAAATGTGCATCACCAGAGTATGTGTAAGTAAAACTCTTTTGTGAGTCAACCTGCCCTAATTTGATGTTTGTAGGTAAGGGAAGCCCTTTACTTAAAAGTGGAGGGTAAATTGAATCCCTTTTTCCTTTAATTTCCAAAATTAAAAAGTTAATAAGATGGGACGGGTAGCCTCTCTCCTCAAACATAGTTGCCAAGAACCTAGTCTCTTTCAAAAACAATTCAAGTGAGCTACACATCCTAGAGGCTCGTATCAATTGGCCTTTAATTATTCCTTTTTTGATGTAAAAAGGATGAGAGCTGTCATAATGCAAAAAAGCATTAGAAAAAGTGCTCTTCCTAAATACCTGTGTTTGAAACTGGTGGCTCACTTTATCTATGGTTAGTAACACATCCAAATAATGCAGGGAATCTTCACTAAGGTCGTATGTGAACGATAAAAATTCCGTTGTAGAGTTGATGTAATCAAAAAATTCAAGAAAGCTTTCCTTTGTGCCCTGCCACAAAATACAGATGTCGTCCAAATAACGTTTATAAAATAGAATAAATTCTTGCCATTTTGTTGAGTGGATGTGTAATTGTTCCCATTTATGCAAAATGATGTTTGCATATGATGATGCACACGGAGAGCCCATGGCAACTCCCTTGTTCTGCCTAAAAAGCTTGCCACTGAAGTAAATGAAATTATTATGTAAAATAGTATTCATAAATTCAGCAAGAGGTTGACTAAGCTGTTACTTAAGCCAGATTCTTTGGCAAGAACCTCAGTAAACCAATCCATACCTGTGGAATGTGGTATGCTGGGGAATAATTCTATAACATCTATAGTTACCATGAGCAAACCAGGGTTACAAATGCCTGCTGGAATACTAGCTAAAAATTCCCAAGAGTCTCTACAGATGTAGGGAAGTGTAGAAACAAACTGTTTCAGATTATGTTCAACAAATCTGTCCAAGGGTTCAATGATACTTCCCGCTCCGGCCACTACTGGCCTAAATTTGAGGGGTTTAATACCTTTGTGAACCTTGGGTATTCTGAACAAAATAGGAATTTTGGGATTAGGGGCATTTAGATAATTAAATAAACTCTCAATAATTGCCCCTTGGAGTAGGTGGTCATTCAAAGTGTATTTTATTCTAGCATAAGCAACATTTAATTCATTCCTTGAAACTTGTTCGTATGTGTCTGTGTCTTGTAGTATGTTATGCATGGTGTTTTCATAATCAAGAAAATACATAAGAACCACCCCTCCCCCTTTGTCAGGCTTCATAACCCTGATTTTTTCTTTCCTCAATAGTTCAACAATTCCATATAGATGGTTATCAAAATTGGGTGAAGAATAATTATGGTGTCCTGTTGGATTCATTCTAAAAGATTTTTCCAACATTTCTTCAAACATTCTTAAGCCAGGGTGTGTAGGGGGATTAAATGTGCTACGTCTACTAATGTCATTAGACGGAGCTTCTTGGCCTTTAAAATACAAAGAGAGATTCAAGTTCCTAATAAAAAGTTTTAGTTCAATAATAAGTAATGCAAGTCCTTAGTAAAAAGTTAAAAAAAATCTGAAGTGATTAAAACACTAGTAAAATTGTAAATACTAAAGTTGTTATGTGTGACCACTATGTGGTTACAAGTAGGACTTGTAAGATTCATTATGTCAACAATAGGGTCCACAGAAACCTCTGTTAATTGCGACCCCTCCCCCAATTCTGTTGGTAAGGGGTATTGTTGTTCCTCCCCATTGGTCTGCCCTGGGGTAATTGAAAAACCTGCGGGGGTTAACACCTCCTTTTTGTGCTAACCGTTCACTCCTACGGAGTGGTTCTGTGTTAGGTGTACTAAGAAAATTCTGCCTACCTGCACCATTGTCAAAACTTTCCATGATTGAGTTACCCTGTTTCTGCTTACTAAAATTAGGGTAAGCTTTACCCTCCCTGTATTCTGCCAAGTCCCTATCTAGTTTCTTGGCTTTCCTGTCTAATACTTTAAGGCAATGTTGGTCAACCTCCTTAAAAACTTCATCGTACTTCATTTTGTGTCTTAAAAAATTTTTGAGCTTTACAATGTTATCATTAAGCAGAGTCAAGTCATTCAACATAGTGTTACATTTGTTCTGATAATCTTGTACCATAAATTCTAGCATCTCTAGTCCTGTGCGATTAAATAATTCCACCAGTTGCGAATACAAAACAGAACCTGTGGTGGCATTACTGGGAAATTTGTAACAACGGAGTCCTTTAGGGACTCTTTGTACCTTAATACACTCTCTTAGGTAATTAATTTCCAGTTGAGAATTTTTGTAAGCATACAGTTTCTTGTTGAAAATGTCAAAATCAATGTCAAGTTGTTCAACGCTACTATCAAAAGTACCTTGTTTAAACACCGGTTGAAATTCTGTCCATGCTTTAAAGTTGAACTCCTTGTCAGGGAGCCCACCATTCAATCTATTGCTGCTATGTATGTTGTCATCTTGAGGGCAAGGATTCCGATTGTCCATTGCCATTGTAACCCTTGGGACATCAGCGTCATTCGGCTCCTGTGCGGATGGAAACCTCCGCTTACTTCGTGCCCCTTGTTGTTGATTACAAGGGATAGCAGAAAAGTTGTTACTGCCTTGCTCAACCAAGGCATTGCTAATTTGCGTAAGTAGTGTTAGTACTTGATTGAATTCCTTACGTGTAACGGGGGCTTCGTCCAGCTCTTCCCGTAGAATGTTAGGTGTGTTGAGAAGCTCTGAGCACATTGGATCCTCCACCATGGAAACCAGTAAAAAAGAAACACAGCACCAAAACTAAGAAGCAAAGGGAAGACCACCGGCTCAGCTTTCAACAACAGTACAACACCAAATGTTCCTTCTTATGGGAGCAGCAATCGCTGAGTATACTCCTTCACAATCCTTTTGTCAGCAAAAACATACATTAGATACCCTATTTAAAAATCACATCTTGTTCAACTACATATTAATAACATAAAATTCATGACGCAGGCTACATAACAAAATAAAATAATACAAATCCCATAAAAAATTCTGTAAAGAATTGTGTACATTGTCACTGAACAACCTTGTTAAACAACATTAGCCCTTTGTTTCAATACTGGAATAAATGAGGTGCCCTCCATTTGGAGAGCCCTAAACTTCTTGCAAATCCTTTCAAAATTGTCAAGTTGTTTTTTCAGTGTGGGTCTATCTTCCGAACTAGAATTAGAGTTGGTGTCTGAAAAGCTGATTTCCGGTGCATGGAGCCATTCCTTAATGTCATTTCTTTGCGTGCCTCGAGTAGTTCCCTCGTTTTCAGTGTTTGTCTCCTCCAGGACTGGTGAATGTAGAGTGAATAATTCAGCCTGCGTACTTGTTAGTGTGGGTATAGAATGCATACCTGTTTCTTCTCTCGTCAATAGTGCAGTCAACCTCTGAACCGAGGTCATCAGTTCCAAATAGCTGCCTCCATAAATTAAATCCAATAAAGGCAGCAGGCAGAAGTGTATCGACAGGTGTGGGATATAAACAAACTTCAAAAAAACAAACAGTAGTCCAACCAGGGTAAAACTAAGAATAAAAACAAATAATCCCAACAACCAGTAGAAAACACTCCATCTTTATTCTTATCAACCCAAGGTAGTTTACAGCAGAGGGAAGAATGTCAAGAATATACTAGAAGGGGACACGTCACTTATGTATAAATGTGGGGCTTGCAGATACTATCATTACATCAATGACGGGCCATATGTAGCAGTACAAGGATACGAATATGCCCTTTCATGCCCAGGAAAATGCAGCTGCAACACAACTATGCTGATATATGTAGCAACGTGTGTCAGCTGTCATGCCTTCTATGTGGGCAAAACAATTTGTAGACTTAAAGATAGAATTGGAGAACATCTGAGAGCTATAAAAACCAGAAACACACACAACACACTGTTTGGACACAGAAAAGTTTGTCCTAATTTTAAGAAATTAATTTTCTTTGTAATAGATCATGTTCCACCAAGTGATAGGGGAGGTGATGACAAACTTATGGTGGAAACCAAAGAACTTAGGTGGCAGCTTAGGCTTAATGCCACATATCCACCAGGTTTAAATGAGGGCACCTCATTTATTCCAGTATTGAAACAAAGGGCTAATGTTGTCTAACGAGGTTGTTCAGTGACAATGTACACAATTCTTTACAGAATTTTTTATGGGATTTGTATTATTTTATTTTATGTAGCCTGCATCATGAATTTTATGTTATTAATATGTAGTTGAACAAGATGTGATTTTTAAATAGGGTATCTAATGTATTCATGGAATGACAGCATAACAATTGCTTTAGGCATAATTTTAGCACACAAATTTTAACTTTAGGATTGGTTAATATACTAATTGATGTTTCTATTTAAACGGCTAGCTTTGTATTATCCAATGACTCTGATGAAGCCAAACTATTGGCGAAAGTGCTTAGTCGTTGGAATATTGAGTGTGAAGAATAAAGCTGGAGTGTTTTCTGCTGGTTGTTGGGATTATTTGTTTCTAGTCTTAGTTTTACCCTGGTTGGGCTACTGTTTGTTTTTTTGAACCCTATTCAGCCAATGCCTGAGTACTGGTTTTGGCCCAGCTGAGTGGAGGACAGCTACTGTCATCCCTTTGCACAAAGGTGGAGCATCCACCGATCCATAAAATTATAGCCCCATCAGCCTAACTAGCTTGATCTGCAAGGCCATGGAGCAGATTATCATGGACCTCATTAACAAGGACATTGGCAACATCCAGACACTTGATCCCACACAGTTTGGTTTTGTCAAGGGGAGGTCATGCCTGTTAAATTGGTTGACATCTTTGAGACAGTCACCAAGGCCACACACGATGGAAAGATGGTGCACACCACCTACCTTGACCTGGCCAAAGCCTTCAATACTATTCCCTACTCAGGTGTAGTAGATAGACTCTCTCATCTGGGCATCAATCCATATGTTACCAGATAAGTAGCAAACTGGCTCAATGACAGAACCTACCTAGTCAAAATAGGGGAAGCCACCTCATGTAGTAGACCCGTAACAAGCGGTGTACCCTAGGGATTGGTCTTGGGGCCTCTGCTGTTTGGGATATACGTCTCAGAGGTGCAGGACAAATCTTGTGGGCTATGGCTGGCCAAGTTTGCAAATGACTGCAAGCTGGGTGTTGTCATTAATTCACCTAGTGATGTGAACATCCTCCAAGAGGGTCTCACCCAAACAAATGACTGGTGCCAGAAACATGGCCTCAAACTGAATGCCAAAAAATGCATCATCTCTTTTGGGGAGAGTGACATCCCCACAAATTATCACATTGATAATAAGGTCCTAAGCACACAATCAGTTGTGACTTGGGCACCCAGGTTGATAGCAAACTGACTTTTGACCACCATATTGCCTCTGTTGTACAGAAAGCTTTCTACATGGCCCATCTCATTAGTAAGGGCATCTCATCCAGGGACAAGGTGGTCATAACATCCCTGTATTCTTCCCTTATAAGACCCATTATTGAGTACAATGCCCCATTCAGCAAATACATCACAAAGCACATGCAACAGCTGGAGAGATCACAGAGGTTCCTCATCCAGAGAATCCAGGACCTCAAACATCTACCCTAAACAGATAGGCTAAAAGCCCTGTCCCTCTGCTCAGACTCCTCAGAGGTGACCCTCTGTCTGGCATACAAAGCAATCTCAGACCCCGCCTTGATGGGACTGCTGCAAATGCACAAGTTGAGCTACACTCGAGTAACCCGCACACGTGACCTCAACCTGGTCTGTGACATCAACAGTACTTGTTGGTGGGACAGATGTGTGTCCCAGAGACTCCTTCTTTTGTGGAATAGACTCCCTTCTCCACACGAAGCAGAGTACCTCATTAACCCTTTTTAAGCACAACCTGGATAACTGGATGATGGGAAACAGAAAATACACCCTTGGGATTCCACCTGTGTCCCTGCTGGACAGTAGCACAGGGTGCTGACTTGTTGGAACATGGGCTAAATTCTTAGCTAGGCTTGTAAGGGCCTCAGGCTCAATAACCTAGTAACTTCCTATGATCCAAAACTTCCAGGACTGCTGTGAGGGGGGCTGAAAAAGGATCAAGATGTTTCTCAACTGCCCAGATGGAGAATCTTTTTCATTTATTTTTGTAAATCTTAAATGTAGAGGGTTTTTGGGAAGAAGTCAGAATATTAACAATAGAGGATGAAAACCTGGACTGGAATTGGGAAAAAAAACATGCAGTCAATTTGAGGGAATTTATATCCAGATGAGGTAACCCCAATAGGTGAGATACTGTAGGATCATAAGAGGCTACTAGAGTAACTGCCCTAGAACCTTTTTCAGCCTAGTCATTCATGCCCCTATTTTCAGAATTAGCAATGCCCAAAAGCTAGAACAGCTTTGGTATATGCCTGTGGCTTAGGGCATTTACAAACTGCCCCTGTCCATAAGGGCCACAGGTGACTAAGCTAGGGATGAATTTGTGATTTCTCATCCACAGAGCCCAACCTGCATTTGATAGGTTTAGGGAAGAACTCTATTTCACACGAATGTGGAGTCCATTCCTGAGAAGGGATAATCTCAAAGACACAAACCTGTCCTCCAAGAAGAACCTGCTCCCCTTGGTGTTGAGAGGAGATGCAAAAAGATCACAGCAAGGTCGTTCCCAGTAACTGTATTACCTGCTTCTTGACTGCTGAACTAAGGAAGCTCTCATGAGGGAGGAGGATAGACCCTGCTCAACTTGTTTGCTAGCATACTGGACTTGCCCAGGATATGCTCTACTACTATAAAGCAAAGTGAGGATATCACCCATTGCCTCATGTTTATGGTCTCTTGACACAACAGGTAAGATCTGGTTCCTCTCTGTTTATGTACTAGACAACTGCCACGTTGTCTGGATGGATATCACATCTATGGAAAGTGTGTCCTGACAAGCCTGCAATGCTAGGTCTGCCCTCATCGCCAATATGTTGATGTAAAGTCTGGCCTCTGACTGTGACCATGTTCCTTAGAGTGTCTTTTCCATGTAGTGCCCCCCACCCCAAATCAGAAGCTTTTGTGGTCACTGTGGCTTAGAGGAAGGAAGGCTGAAAGGACATCCTCACAAGATATGTTGGGACACGTGTGATTTACAGATCTCCATTAAGAGTACTTGGAAGGACAAGGGTGGTAATCTTATCAACCTTGTACTGAAAGTATCCATTGTATGTAGCACCTGGCTAGGTGAATCAGGTAATAGATGCTGCCATAGACCTTAAGAGATGGAAAATCTTTCTTACTAGTGGCTTCTGAAATGACAGAAAGTACAGTTTTGTACCTACCATAAATGTAGATGTCCGATAGATATGCAACTGCAGTCATAACATATGGGTTGTCCTGCCTCAGGCAGCCCTCGGTCGGCCGGATTCCAAAGTCTGGGTCCGACGTCGGCTGATGTCGCATTTCTCTCCGACGTCAGAGCGGCTGGAGTACATAAGCATCAGCCGACGCCATCTTCTTCAGTGTTTCTTGCCCCAGATGCCAGGTGCCCTCCAAGGAAGGCTGTAATCAAATTTGGAAGACAAAAATAGGTTTCCAGACAATAAATAAGCAATAAACAGATACACCATAACAGATATCCCCAGCTAAGGATAACAGGGAGAGGAGTGGACCCAAGGCATAGAGGGGAAGGAGGGAGGGAAAACCCGACTGCAGTTGCATATCTATCGGACATCTACATTTATGGTAGGTACAAAATTGTACTATGTCCTTCAAGAATGCAACTGCAGTCGTAACATATGGGTTGAATACCATAGCTTAGTTGGGGGAGGTGGTATGCTCTAAGAAAAGGATGGTGTAGCTATCAATCCCTGCAGGACTGCCGAAGCAAAGCCTGCTCTGGATCTGGAATATAAAGGGAGGTTGTAGTGTTTGGAAAATGTATGCACGGAGCTCCATGTAGCAGCTTCTAGAATGTCTTTTGTAGGCACCCCTCTTAAAAATGCTGTAGAGGTGGCTGTAGCTCTGGTGGAGTGTGGTCTGACATTGGCTGGCACACTCTTTCCATGGAAGGAATAACAGAATCTGATGCAATGTCCAATCCATTTTGAAATTGTCTGTTTGGAAATTGCTTTTCCTTGAACTCCAGGGGCGTAAGCTACAAAAAGCTGATCAGACTTCCTATTGGTCTTGGTTCTGTCTAGGTAGTAGCAAAGTTGTCTGTGTATGTCCAAGGTATGTAACAGTCTTTCCCCTTTGTTCTCAGGATTGGGAAAGAAAGTAGGCAGATGAATTGCTTGATTTAAAGAAACCCTAGATACCACTTTTGGCAGAAAGGTAGGGTTGGTTCGTAAGGAGACCCTGTCTCTGTGAAAAGTTATGAATGGTGGTATTGCCATTAAGGCCTGTAGTTCCGAAACCCTTCTTGCTGAGGTTATGGCCAGCAGGAAAGCTGTCTTCCAGGAAAGAAATTGTAAATCCACAGAAGCTGCTGGCTCGAAGGGAGGTAGAGTCAATTTTTCTAGGACAAAATTGAGGTCCCAAGCTGGTACTGGTGCCTTTCTTGGGGGCTTTATATTCTTGATTCCTCTAAGAAATTGCCTTAACAAAGGATGTGAAAACACAGGTGGATCAGTGTTGTATCTAGCTGAGATAGCTGAAGCATGTATTTTTATGGAAGAGTAGTAGAGTCCGTTATGTAACATATCTGCCAAGTATTCCAGAATGAGTGGGATGCTCAAAAGTGATGCATCATGACCCTTGTTGGTATTCCAAATGCTGAATCTCTTCCATTTGGCTGAATAAGCCTTTCTGGTGGATGGTCTGCGGCCTTCTGTTAGTATCCGCTGAACCTCCTTGGAGAGAGGTAAATTGAGGTTATTTATGGGATTTCCCAAGCTGTTAGCTGTAGCATCTGGATGTTGGGATGAACTGTCCTGAAGTTGTGTTGAGTCAAAAGTTGGGGCCATTGTGGAAGGGCCCACGTTTTGTTGTGACATATGCTCCGTAGTAGTGGGTACCAGTGTTGTCTTGGCCAGTCTGGAGCTATTAGAATCCCCTTCGGCTGCTCTGCCTTGATCTTTAATAACACTGTGGTCATCAGTGGCAGAGGTGGAAATGCATAAATTATTAGGGGAGCTCCAGTTGAATGAGAGGGCATCTATTTTCCATGCTTGTGGATGATATGTCCTTGAGCAGAACTTTTGTAAGTGATGATTGAGGTGGGAGGCAAATAGGTCTACGTCTGGCCTGCCCCATGTCGAGATGAGTCGTATAAAGATGTCTGGATGTAGACTCCATTCGTGGGGGTCTAGGAAATTCCTGCTTAGACTGTCCGCCAGAACATTGTCTTTGCCTGGAACAAACTGGGATTGTAACTGTATGTTTAGACCCAGTGATTTTTCCCAAAGATTCATTGTCAGTCTGCAAAGGGGGTAAGAATGAGTGCCCCCCTGCTTGTTTATGTACCACATCACAGTGGTGTTGTCTGTCCGTATTAGTAGGTGGCCTTGTTGAAGTTGTTGTCCAAAGGCCTTGATGGCATGCATTACTGCTAGCATTTCTTTTTGGTTGATATGCTGATGTTTCCTTTGGAGACCATTGCCCTTGAATACATCTGCCCTCCATGTGCGCCCCCCATCCAAGGTCTGAGGCGTCTGTGGTCATGGTCTGTGTTATCTGAGGTTTTTTGAACGACATACCTATGTTTGACTGGCTTACTGTGGCCCACCATAGAAATTCCTTTTAAAGACATGGAATGAGTGGAATAGTTGCTTCTAGGTTGTTGCTGTGTTGAGACCATAAGCTTTTTAAGTACCATTGAAGCTTTCTCATGTGTAGTCTTGCTAGTGGAACCAGGAGAATGCAGGATGCCATGTAACCCAGGGCCTGTAGGAAACTCCTTGCAGTCATCTGGGTGAGCTTTGCTAAACTTTTGAAATAATGAGTTAACTTCTTTTGTTTGTCTTCTGTCAGGTAAGCCATTTGAGAGGCTGTGTCTAATTTGGCTCCTAAGAAGGTTATTTGCTGGGATGGCTGAAGTCTTGACTTTTGAAAGTTGACTGTGTATCCCAGAGCCTGTAGCAAGTGTATGACATAATTCAAGTTTTTTGTCAAGGTTAGTTTGTTGTCCGCTTGTATCAGGCAATCGTCCAGGTATGGGTAGATTTGAATCCCCTGGAGCCTGCAATGAGCAATTACTGCTGCCAGGCATTTCGTGAATACTCTGGGCACAGTAGATAAGCCAAATGGCAATGCTGAGAATTGATAATGCTCTGGCCCTGCAAGAAATCTGAGGTATCTTCTGCAGCTGTGTCTAATAGGGACATGCAGGTATGCCTCCTTGAGGTCCAGAGTAATCAGCCAAGACACCTTGCCCAGCATGGGAAGGAGTTGCTGTAAAGTCAGCATTTTGAACTTTGGTACTATGAGAAAAGTGTTTAAAGCGGACAAGTCCAGTATTGGTCTCCATTGAGTTTCTTTTCTTGGAACAAGGAACAGTCTTGAGTAAAATCCCTGACCTTGATCTTGTTGTGGAACTTTTTCTATTGCTTTGTTCTGAGCAAGCAGAGAAATTTGCTTGATAGCCTCTGTCCTCTGATTTTGTGGAAGGTTTGGCATGCCTTGTTTTCTTGGCAAGGTATGAAAATGGAACCTGTAACCGTGGTCTATAATGTCCAAAATCCATTTGTCTTTTGTCAGTTTGTGCCAATTTTTTGAAAACAGAGATAACTTTCTGCCCAAAGGAGCTTCTTTTTGCTCCTTGGTCAGCGGAACTAGAGGAAAGTCATTGAGATTGCCCCTGCGGGGCAGGAGAAACCCCTGTGTCACTTCTTTGGTTTGCTGGTTGCCATTGTCGTCCCTTGTAGGATCCTCTGTATTGCCCTCTTCCTCGGGCATGCCTGTTTTTGCCCCTTTGAAATCTTTCAGGATTAGGAAAGGACCAGTTCTTAGAAGGCCAGTTCCTGCTGAATCTGGGCGGCTGAACCTGGAGGAAATCTTTGACTATCTGAACTGACTTGGCTTTTTCCTCAATGGACTTTAACACATCTTTAGCATTAGCACCAAAAAGCTTGTTCTTTTCCAAGGGTGCATCAAGAAGTTTTGCCTTAACATGATCTGGTAAAGGTTGTTCTTTTAACCATGCATGTCTACGAATGACCGCCCCTGTCATAGCTGCCCTACATGAAGCCTCCAATGCATCATATCCACACTGTAAAAAGTGATTGATAACCTGCTGAGAATTATGCACAGCCTCCTGCAAAGACTTCCTATCTAAAGGTTCAGGAGAGGCCAATCTTTTCTGTAAATCATCTAAAAGGAAATCCTGATATTGAAACATGTGAAAGAGACAATTGAGAGCTCTCATAGATAAAGTAGTGGAGGTGTAAACCTTCTTCCCCCATCTCTCTAAGGACCTTGCTTCCCTGTTGGAAGGCAAAGGGTTTTTGGAGGTGGTAGCTGAAACCCCTTTAGGCCCCTGGGAAATTGTTTCTAAATCAACAGCATGGGCCCTAAATAAATGAGAATGGGTTTCTGGAACCCTATAGTATCTGTCAGGCTTGACAGGAGCAGGAGGAAGAGTATCAGGGGTAACACTGGAGTCAGCGTATAAGTCATCCAAAACATCAAGCACAGGAGGTATAGCTAAGGGTCTGTGCTGGGGCTTTTTAAGGAAGGTTCGAAGGCGCTTTCTGGAATCTGAATATTCCTGGCCTTGCCACTTAAAATGCTCCCTCATGGAATGCAGAACTTCCCCAAAAGAAATATCCTCAGGAGGAGAGGCCGAGGGAATGGAGTCCTCTGCATCTGAATCCTCATAGGTCTGGAAGGGCTCTTCCTGGCTTTCGGAGTGAACAGAGTCCTCAGAATCTTCATCTGAAGGAAGAGGGTCAGAGGGTTCAACCCTGGGCCTCTTATCAGGAGGAGGCTGGGATCCTCTCTCAGGATGGGCCTGGGAACCTCTGATCAGGGAAATTAAATCTGCGGCCATAGACATGATTTGAGTTTCAGGTGTAGGCTGAGGTAAGGTTTTAGCAGTAAGATGCTTGGACTTGCTGGCTGCCTTAGTACGTGTGTAGGCCTTGATAGACATGGACATGGGAGGCCTAGCCGCTCCACGTACAGGAGTGACCTTATCAACAGCAATGGTCTTGGGCATTTCCTCGGTTTCAGTATCCGGAGGAAAATCAATAATTGGCATCGGAGTGGCCTCCGGTATCGGAGGTATCGGTAATGTGGTGTCTTCGGTTCGGAGCGGTGGAATAACCACCTCAGAGGGAACCGGGGCACTCGCGGTTAGTTTTGGCATGGTGTCGGTGGAAGACGCGGGCCGAGGATGTCGGTCCCGGTCTTTTTGTTTCTTAGGAGTCTGCGTTGTCGGTTGTTCCGACGGCATTGTATAATCAAATTTTTCGACGAAAAAGTCTTCAGCGAACTCCGCCCGACGCCTGAGAGTGCGCTTATTGAAGCGAGCACAGGCGGCACAGGCCGAGACGTCGTGGTCTGGGCCAAGGCAAGGGAGGCAGTAAGAATGGAAATCCTTATGAGGTATTTGTTTACCACAAGACAAACAATTATTTACTTTTTCAGTAATTTCTGACATCGGCTGAGGCAAGAAAAGGTCCCCAACGGGGTACTTAGCTTTTTTGATGACTTCGGTTTCGAAGAATACAGGAGCTGACCAACCGGCACTTGCGAACTGCTTCTGCTTCGGGCACCGCGCGGCAAGAAAGACTGGAGAAGATGGCGTCGGCTGATGCTTATGTACTCCAGCCGCTCTGACGTCAGAGAGAAATGCGACATCAGCCGACGTCGGACCCAGATTTTCGAATCCGGCCGACCGAGGGCTGCCTGAGGCAGGACAACCCATATGTTATGACTGCAGTTGCATTCTTGAAGGACATCTGTTACTGGTCGATGGCAAATGGTTGCATTTCTTGTCTTGTGAAGTACTGTAATTTGAAGTCCGAGTCCAACTACAGTCCTATGAATTCTAAGGGTTGATTGGGAACAGTTTGGACATTGCCAGATTGACAATAATGCCCAGGTCTGTACAGAGGTGGAGCAGAGCGTCTCAGGCTTGGATGAGTCAATCCTGGGTAGGGTAAGTAACAAGCTGGTCATCTAATTAAAGGAACAACCAGAACACCTGTAGTTGGAGACGAGCTGCAATCACTGCCACACACTTGGTAAACACTGGGGGGGGGGGGGAGTAAAATCACGGGGAAGAACTCTGAACTGAAAATGACTGGCTGCCAGCCAGAAACAAAGATGCTTCCTGGATCATCTGTCCATCTTTATTTTGTAGTGTACATCCTGAAGATCTGTCAAGCACCTCCAGTCATTCTCTGTCAGAAAACGGAGAATGGACTGTACTGTGACCATCCAGAATTTCATTTTCTTTACAAAACTGTTTAAATAGCTTAGATCTAATATTGGTCTGTGTTCCCCATTTTTCTTTGGCACTAAAAAGAGCCTTGAGTAAATTCCTCTTGGATGACTCGATTAATTAGGGCTTCTTTTTTTCTGAAGCTGCAGCTTCCCTTTGTGTGTGGAACATCAGAAAGTCTTTTTGGGACTGAAAGGATGGCTTGAAAAGGATGAAATAGTCTCTGGTTATTATCCTCTGCACCCATTTATCTTGAGTAATGGACATCCAGGTAGTTGGATGCAGTCAAAAGTGCCTCCTGACTGCCTCCAGATCACAACAGTCAAACAAGTACTCAGGAGTGCTGAAAAGGCTTCAGAGAAGGGACTTCTGAAGCCTTGATTCTGCAGACTACATCATCCCCTAGTGTGATGCCTATTATAAAAGATACCCCCTGCCACGGGGGGGGGGGGGTTGTATCCAAGATGTGTCAGGTGAAAAAATACAGTTGTGTAAACGTTTACCATAATGGTAGATGTCTTTGCCTTCACTGCTGCAGTATTCTTATCAGATAGGATTCCCTGCCGTGGAAGCCTGAACATCTGGCCAGTCTACCAAAGACTACTTGTTGCTTATAAAAGGTATGCCAAATGTTACCCCAATGTTCCTTGCATAGTGTAGGGCATAAAGGTGATGTTCAGGCCTACTATAATCAGAAAGTACAGTTGTGTACACTTACCATAAATGTAGATGTCCAAGTGTATTCACTGTTGCAGTCATTACATTTGGGTAATCTGCTGGCAGGTTGCCCTCAGTCGGCCTGATTAACAAAGTCTTGGGTCCTGCGTTGGTTGCTGTCCCTTCTTCCATGACATCAGGTCATCAGGGGTATAAAACATGCAGCAGACTCCATTACATCAGTTTTTCTTGCCCCAGATGTCAGGTGCCACCCCCAAATGGGGAGCAAAAAAAAAAAATATATATATATATATATATATATATATATGCATATAATGTAAAACACAAAAAATATACCTCCAAACAAAAGCAAATACAACCCAAAAAGGCTTTTAAGCATAGTAAAAGAAAGGAGAGATATAGTAAGAGAAAAACAGGAGGCTGGAGGGTGGGTAACCAGGACTGCAACAGTGAATACACTCAAACATCTATATTTATGGTAAGCGTACACAACTGTACTATGTTATTCATGTTTCACTATTATGTTCTTCACGTTTCACTGTTGTAGTCATTACATTTGGGTAGAATCCCAAAGCTACGGTTGGGAGGATGGATTTATACAGCATTATTTATTTATTTTATTTTTATTTTACATTTGTTAACCGGGGGTGTCTGACTGAGCCGAAAAGGCCCTTTTTCAGCAGAGGCCCGGGGAGAAAAGCTCCACAAAGAAAAATTACAGACACATTTAGTTATTTAGACATAATCAGTATGCACACAAATTACAAGAGACATGTTTTACAGTGGTATGCGGCACAAACAGTTACAGTGGAGAGAACAATCAAAAAAGATATTAATTTTAAAAATAAAGGTAAGTAATAGATTTGTGGTGTACAGCTGAACTTTGGAATGTAGGTAGAATACATACATAGTACACAGGTACAGTACATACATTGTAGATTAGCCAGTGTTTGTGAGTAAGATTAAAAAACTATTATCAATTGCTCTAGATTTAGTATGCATATGTTATCTGCTTTCACTAGCCTGGGAGCAATCATGGCACTGAAATTAGGAGCAGCTATAAGGTCCTGCAGGACAGCAGTGGCAAAGTCAGCTCTGGATTTAGAGAAGAGAGGTAAATGGTAATGTTTGGTGAACATATGAACTGAGCTCCAGGTAGCAGGTTCTTGAATGTCTCTGGTAGGAACCCCTCTGAGAAAGGCTGCAGAAGTAGATGCAGCCCTGGTGGAATGAGACCTGATCCCCTTGGGGATAGATTTACCATGGTGCATATAGCAGAAACAAATACAATGGCTTATCCATTTGGAAATAGTCTGCTTTGAAATAGCCTTTCCCTCTACCCCTGCAGCAAATGCCACCAATAGTTGTTCAGATTTTCTTAGAGATTTTGTCCTGTTTAAGTAAAATCTAAGTTGTCTGTGTACATCCAATGAATGCAGAATCCGCTCACCCTTGTTCTGTGAATTGGGGAAGAAAGTTAGCAGATGAATGGTCTGATTAAGAGCCACACTGGATACCACCTCAGGCATGAAAGATGGATTGGTCCCGAGAGCCACCCTATCCAGATGAAAAATAATGAAAGGCTCCACTGTCATAAGAGCCTGTAATTCTGAAATCCTTCTAGCTGAAGTGACTGCTAAAAGGAAAGCTGTTTTCCAGGAGAGAAATTTTAGGTCTGCAGTAGCAGCTGGCTCAAAAGGAGGGAGAGTGAGTTTTTCCAAAACAAAACTGAGGTCCCATGCAGGCATTGGTGCTCTCCTGGGAGGTCTTAAATTGTTGGCCCCTCTGAGATACTGCTTTAGCAGAGGATGAGAGAAGAGGGGAGGTTCTGTGTTGTAATGAGCTGAAATGGCAGAAGCATGGATTTTTACAGAAGAAAAGGATAGGCCCTTGTGAAGCATCTCAGTTAAGTATTGCATAATCTGAGGAATACCGGGCATTGCTGTGCTTATTCCTTGTGATTGGTTCCAGGCACAGAATCTTTTCCATTTGTCAGCATAAGCTTTTCTAGTACTAGGTCTTCTAGCCTCCAAAATGACATCCATCACTGGTTTGCTGAGGGGATGCCAAGGGTGAAATTAGTTGCTAAGCCACGCTGCAAGATTCAAAGTTTGGAGCTGAGTGTGCAGAAGTTGGTAGTTCTGCTATGACAGTAGGTAAGGTGTCTGAGGCAGGTGCCATGAAGGAAGGTGTGACACATTGCGCAGGAATGGGTACCAGTGTTAGCGAGGCCAGTCTGGTGCAATCAGAATCATTTTTGTTTTTTCCTGTTTGACTTTTAGTAGAACTTTGGAGAGCAGAGGCAGAGGGGGAAAAGCATAGACTGATAGGTTTTTCCAGTTTAATGATAGAGCATCGACTTTCCAAGCATTTTTGTGATGAATTCTTGTGCAGAATTTGTCCAACTGATAGTTCTAGGGTGAGGCAAAAAGATCTATGCCTGGGTTCCCTCATTTGCATGCCAACATGTTGAAAACTTGTGGTTCCAGTTTCCAATTCATGTGGGTCCATAAAATTTCTGCTTAGTTCATCTGCCAGAGTATTTAGCTTTCCTGGCAGAAATTGAGCTTGTAGTTGTATCTGATAGGTCAAGGCAGTGTTCCACAACACTATGGCTAATCTGCAAAGGGGGTAGGAATGCGTACCTCCCTGCTTGTTTATGTACCACATAACTGTGGTGTTGTCTGTCTTTATCAGTAGTTGTCTTGGATGAAGGTAGTCCTTGAAGGCTGTCAGAGCATTCTGTACAGCTAGCATCTCTTTCTGATTGATATATAGGTGCATTTGAATTGGGCTCCATTTGCCCTGCATGCACTTCCCTGCCAGATGAGCTCCCCAAGCATAGTCTGATGCGTCTGTTGTTAGGGTTTGGGCGGCAGGGGGTGGAGTGAATGGCAGTCCCTTGTTTAGGTGGCAGGCCTCTGCCCACCATAGGAACTCTAGTTGCAGGCAAGGTATAATAGGAATCATTGTTTCCAGGCTGTGACAATGTTGACTCCATAAACTTTTTAAGTACCACTGAAGTTTCCTCATATGCAGTCTTGCATATGGAATTAGAAGAATGCAGGAGACCATGTACCCCAAGGCCTGCAGAATTTGTCTTGCAGATAGCAGGGTTTTTGTGGCCACCTGTTTGAAGTAAGTCATCAATTGAATTTGCTTTTCAAGGTAAGCCATCTGGGCAGTTGTATTCAAGCTTGTACCCGGGAATGTAATTTTTTTGACATACCAGTTGTGATTTCTTTTCGTTTATGGTGTACCCTAGACAAGTTAGAACCCTTTTACAAATGCCAGATGCTTTAGAAGAATGTCCTTGTTTTCTGCCTGAATTAGACAATCGTCCAGGTATGGCTATATTTGAATATTTCTTTGCCTGCAAAATGCAATTACTGGTGCCAGGAACTTTGTGAAGACCCTGGGTGCAGCAGATAAGCCAAAGGGCAGTGCAGAGAACTGGTAATGCAAATAGCCTGCTTTGAAGCGGAGGTGTCTTCTGCAAGATTCCCTGATTGGAATATGCAGGTAAGCCTCTTAAGTCTAGAGTTACCAACCAGGCATCTTTACCAAGCATAGGAAGTAACTGTTGAAGAGACAGCATCTTGAAATTTGGTATGTCCAGAAATGGGTTTAGAGCAGATAAGTCCAGAATTCGACGCCATGATTTGTCTTTTCTGGGTACCAGGAAAAGTCTGGAAAGAAACCTTGTCCCTTTTCCTCTTCTCGTATTGGTTGAATAGCCCCCATGTTCATGAGGGACAGAACTTGTTTCCAGGCCTCTGCCCACTGATTTGGGGGCAGATCTGGCCATCTTTTTGGGTTTGGCAACGTGTGGAAGTGAAATCTGTATCCCTGGAATACTATATTTAAAACCCATTTGTCCTGGGTAATAAGTTGCCAGTTTCATGCATGAAGTGCTAGTTTTCCCCCCAAAGGGGCAGCTAAGAGGTAAGTGCTTGGTAATCATAGAGGGAAGTCATTGAGACTGTTTACTATAGGGAGGTGCCTTGTTCATAAGTTGGTACTAGGCTATCAGCCCTAGGGCCTATACAAGCCTAGCCATAACAATTCCCTGGCTATTTCTTCCCACACTATTTACTTCCCTGGACCCCTGTCTAGCAGGGCGACTGACATGATCCCTGGGGTGAATTTCCTTTCTCCCATCCAATCGTCAAGGTTCCTTTTGAAGAGGACCAAAGAGGCACTCTGCTTGACATGTATGGGCAATCTATTCCAGAGTCTGGGGAGTCTCTGGGTCAGGAACCTATCCCTCCAGCATGTTTTGGTTATTGTGATGGCAAGGTTTAGATCCCTGGAGCATGTGGCTCTGAGGGATTGGGATTTCTTTAAGTGTAGCATGTCCAACAGCTCTGGGTTTGACATGGCCTTGTATGTTAAGCAAAGATCGCCGCTGAGTAGACGATATGCGACAGAGTATAGCTGGAGTTTTTTAAGGCTGTCAGCGTAGGGCATCTGCTTTAGGCCTGTGATTCTTTTAGTGAGGTATTTCTGTGGCCTTTCCAGTTGTTGCAGATGTCTTGAGAGGTGCATACCAAACGGGGCATTGTATTCTATAATGGGTCTAATGAGGGATGAGTACAGTGGGACAATGACCTCCTTTCTTCTGGATGAAAAGCCCTTAGTGATGAGCTGTGCCACATAGAAGGATTTCCTGACTGTTGTGGTGATGTGGTTATCAAAGGTGAGACCACTGTCCACCTGTGTCCCTAAGTCTCTTATCAAACTTTCGGTGTTTAGTGTACTGCCACCTATATGGTAATTCATGGATACATGTTTTTTCCCAAAGGGGATAACTATACATTTCTTGGCATTGAGCTTGAGCCCATGGCTCTGGCACCAAGCATCTGTTTCTGTAAGGCCCTTTTGTAGAGTATCCACATCATTTGGGGATTCAATAATGGCTCCCAGTTTGCAGTCATCTGCAAACTTTGTTATCCAGAGTCCCTTAGTGTTGGCCTGTACTTCAGAGAAGTAGATGCCAAACAAGAGCGGTCCCAGGACTGAACCCTGAGGTACTCCACTTGTCACTTGTCTGGAGCTGGATTTGGAGTTGGCTACTTTTACAGTGTGGGTTCTATCAGTAAGCCAGTTAGCAACCCATTGGGTGACGTAGGGATTATTGCCCAGCTTAGTAAGTTTATCTATGATTCCATTGTGGGGGATGATGTCAAAGGCCTTGGCAAGGTCTAGATAGGCTGTGTGGACCACCTTACCCTTGTCCATGGCTCTGGAGACTGATTCGAAGAAGTCAATCAAGTTCAGAAGACAAGATCGGCCCTTCACGAACCCAAACTGGGTGGGGTCCAGTGTTTGAAGGTTGCCAATGTCTTTGTTTATAAGTTCCATGATAATACACTCCATGGCCTTGCAGATAAGGCTTGTCAGACTGATGGGACGGTAGTTTCCAGGATCCAAGGTGGATCCCCCCTTGTGGAGTGGGATAACTGTAGCTGTGTGCCACTCAGTGGGCACGAAACCTGAGGTGAGGCTATGATTAAACATGACACTTAGGTGAGGTGCCAGTTCATATTGTAGTTCATGTAGTACACAGCCCGGGATGTCAGCTGGTCCCATGGATGCTGTATTCTTAGCTTTGGAGAGTGCGTTTTGTACCTGTGTGGCTGTTATTACCAGAATTTGGCAATCTTCCGGTATTGAGATGGGCCATTTAGGGGGTGAGAGGGGAGTGAAGTTGGCACTGAATCGATCTGCCAGAATATTGGCAATATCCTTGAGATCAGTATATTTAATGCCATTCTGTTTTAGCTCAGAGCAGATCTGAGCATTGCCATTTAGATTCTTGACATAGTTATAGAATGCCTTGTTGTTGTCTTTGCAATCTTTGGCAATTTTATTTTTGTAACTAGCTTTGGAGGATTTTATGAGGGATCTCAGTTTCTTACTGAGGCTGGTAAGGAAGTTTTTTGCATCCTGGGATTTTCCTCTTTTCTGCAACAGTTTCTTCCTTTTGTTGTAAAGTTTGTTTATGGCAGGGGACCACCAGATTGGCTTCTTTTTTTTGGATGAGAGCATCTTGGTTCTATTTGGGATGGCACAATTTATGCATGAGTGGATGTGCTCATACAGTGCCTTAGTGTAGGATTCAGCAGTTGAACTTTCAGCTCCCGTCTGCATGGGTGTCATGAAGTTTGTCACTTCTGACTTGAGTAGCATGAAGTTGGCTTTGGAGAAGTTTTTTATGGAGGTTTCCTTACTGGGGGGTGGGGGTGGGATGTGGATGTTAAGGGTGATTAGCTTATGGTCAGACGTGACTAACGAGGGGGTGACCATAGGTTTGGAGCATTGATTTCCCATGTCGGTAATGACCAGGTCTAGGATATTGGAGCCCCTGGTGGGACTATGGATTAGTTGATCCAGGGTGTTGGAATTTATGAATTCCAAGAACCATTGGGCAAAGGTGTTGGTACATGAGTAGCTTTCCCAGTTAATGGCAGGGTAGTTAAAATCACCCAGTATTAGGGTGTTTGGTTCTATCTTAATATTTTCCAGTATGTTTAGAAAGGTGTAGTGAGAATCTTGGGGTATGGTGGGGGATCTGTAGCAAGCTACAATTTGGATTGCAGTCTTACCTAGTGTTAGTTGCACCTGGAGAATTTCAGACGCATTGTGTTGGGCAACTAGCCTGGTGGTGTGAATATCCTTGGTGAATATTGACACTCCTCCACCTTTAGTGTTTCGGTCCTGTTTTGGTGGCCGAAAAGTGTGGTAAGAGTTGTAGCCTGGTATTGCAGGGGTGCTCTCTGGAGCCTTGAACCAGGTCTCAGTTACTGCACAGATATCGATGTTCTCCATTTTTAGGAGTGCCTCGAGAGAGTGCATTTTGAGGTTTAGACTTCTAGCATTGAGTAGCATTACCTTCAGATTTTGCATGCTTGTACCTGTTACAGTGGTGGTTTTGTTCTTTGAACTTTGCCTAAAAAAGGCACTATAGGGGTGGCAAGAGCCTTAGCCAGTGACCTGAATCCCAGAGGTGACAGGTGCAGACCATCTCTGGCAAAGCATTGTGGTTTGTCAATCATGTCGTCTCAGGCAGACAGATACTGGATCCCCTTTGAATGACACCAGAAGCTTAGCCAATTGTTGAAGTCAATCATTTTGTCCTTATATTGTGGTATCAATCTGGGCGAAGGCAGGATACTACTCAGGGCTAGGGTCATACCTGCCTGGGTCACATGATCTGAAAGCTCTTCCATATCTCTTTTCATGTAGTCCAGGGAGGTACGTCTCAAGTCATTCACTCCAACATAGACAATGACAGATTCATATTTGTACTTGTTGTGGAGTGACTTGAGTGCATGAGTTATGTGGCGGATCCTGGCACCCGACAGGCAGCTGACTGTAATTTTCTCCTTGTTCAGCCTGGTGAGAGGGACATCAGTGTGCCGGACTATAGAGTCACCTATGACTAAAGTGTTAGGTACATTGTCTTGCCTTAGGGGCTGTTGCTGGGTGGCACACTGGTGTTTTGAACTATGTGACACTTTGGTTGTGATTGGTGTTTATTTGCGTTTCAGCTTCAGAGGTCCTTGTTGCTTGGGCAGGTTACAGTTAAGGGCCTCTGCATATGTGGATTTAGTGTTGCTATATGTGGGTGTTGGTGGTGTGGGTTTAGAAGGGCTATGTGTTGCTTGAGGTGTAGTGTGGGTGTTAACCTTCTCCTCTTGACTGTCTAGCACAATCTTGGGTGGAGAGAGCTTTGCTTCCATTTTGGCTATGTAAGTGTATCTCTCACAGGTTGTAGTGTTGGGTCGTAGGAGGAGAGGGTTGTCTGTGTACATGAGGCAATTGCTGCATTGCCCCAGTATGCCCAGATTCACCAGGTGGACAGGAGAAATCACTGGAAACTGACCCTTGGACATGCCTGGTTTGATGCTTTTTTTTTTTTTTTTTGTAAAGTACAGGAGCTGTTTTCCCTTACCTTAGCAAGGTACTTTGCAATTATAGGCTGTTTAGTGCCTACTATTAATTTCTCATTAACAAGGAGAGTTGAGTGCTTGTATCAGTTTAAGGCTTCCTAGTGCTTTCCAGCAGGTATTAGAGAAAGTGCTAGTCAAAGAGATGCTTAAAAGTAAGATGAAAAAAAATGCACACTGCAGTGTGCACTAGAGAAGGTAGATGTGAAAGTAGGTAACTTAAGTTTTACCTGTTTAAAAAGTTAAGGTTGAGTGGAGAGTTACTATTTTTAAAACAGCAAGATGGGTTGAAAGGGGTGGTCACTTTTGTTGCTTCCAGATTTGGAGGTGGAGGCACCCCATTGTTTTGTTCTAAAAGTTCCGTGTGACTGAAACCTGGAGCCTTTGGAATGTCTTAATTTGACTTGAGGGGACTGGAAAGGACCAGTTCTTAGTAGCCCAGTGCCTACTAAATCTTGGAGGTTGCACTTGTAAGAAATCTTTCACAGTTTACATAGATTTAGCTTTTTTTAACACTTCTTCAGCCTTATTACCAAAGAGACGGTCCTGTTGTAAAGGAGCATCCAACAATTTTGCTTTAACATGTTCAGGCAGAGTTTGCACTTTGAGCCAAGCATGCCTTCTTAGCACAGATCCAGTTACAGCAGCCCTGCAAGAGGCCTCCAAGGAATAAAAACCACATTGCAAGGTATGTTTTCCAACTTGTTCAGCGGAATGCAATAAATCCTGCAATTCTTTATTTTCCACACAGTCAGAGATTAACATCATTTTCTGTTTAAGTAGATCCATGATATGCTGTTAATATTTAAGCATATGAAATTGACAGTTTAAAGCCCTGATTGCCAAGGTTGCAGACATGTAAACTTTCCTACCCCATCTATCCAGCGCCCTGGAATCTCTATCAGAAGGAGTAGGATTTTTGGCAGAACAGGCCTTAATGCCCTTGGGACCCTGGGAAATGGTTTCAGGATCAGCAACAGGGTTTTTGAAAAGGAATGTATGGGAGTCAGGAACCCTGTAGTATCTGTCTGGCTTACAAGGAGCTGGAGGCAGAGAATCAGGAGTCATACTAGATTCTGAAAAAAACATCATCTACAATGTCTAGAGCAGGAGGTATAGCCTAAGGCCTATGCTGAGGAAGTAGAAAAAATCCCTAAGTCTCTTTTTAAATTCAGAGAAATCCTGACTTTCCCAATGGAAATGTTCCCTTAAGGCATGTAAAATTTCCCCAAAAGAAAAATCCTCAGGGGGAGAGGCAGAAGGAATGGAATCCTCTGCATCAGAGTCCTCATAAGTAGGAATAGACAAATCCTGTTCATTAGAAAAGTCAGAAGAAATAGAATCCTATTCAGAAGATTCATAATCAATGTCTTGCCTAGGTCTCTTAGGAGGGGGGGGGGGGGTTGGCTACCCCTGATCCGAGTAATTAAATCTTCAACCATTTTGATCATTTGTTTTTTAGACATAGGGGCCTGCACATGTGGCCCAGGCATCAGTTTTTTAGACATAGATTTAGATTTTGGCCTTAGTTTTGAAGATGGCGTTGGTCTAATATACAAACCTGTAGGCCTGAAAACACCCTCAGAAGCCGGTGCCTACACAGCGGCTCCGGACCCATCTAAGGTAGAGACATCCGCGGGTTCCATAACTGAAGCATCTCACAGCATACCGGACTCCAAATGGGTCTCAGTAGAGGCCTGAGAATCAGAAGTAGCGGGTATCAGGGGCTGCGAAAGTGCCTCACTGAGTACCGGCGACGTGACTGGCTTAGGAGAAGCGTCATCGTCGGTTTTAGACTTTGACGGTCTGTCTTTTTATTTGCGTTTTTTAGGTATTGCTAACCAACAACATTTCTGGATAGTTAAATCTTGAGCCAAAATATTTAGAAGCAAAAATATACTGACGTTTAATCGTACGTTGATTAAATTTAGCACAAAACCAACAGCAAGGCATGTTATGGTCAGGGCCTAGGCAAGAAATACAGTACAAATGAAAATCCTTATGAGGTATTTGCTTCCCACAAGTAATGCAATTATTAACTTTTACTGGCATCGGTAAGGAGCAAGAAAAAGTTTCCCCAATGGGGTACTTAGCTTTTAGCTGAAGACTTTGGTTCTGAAACTCGAAAATGAAAATTTCAGGAGTTGGCCGACCGGCACTTCCGAACTGCTTCTGCTTCGGGCACTACGCAGCAAGAAAGACTGATGTAATGGCGTCGGCTGCATGTTTTATACCCCCCTGACGACGATGTCATGGAAGAAGGGACAGCAACCAATGCAGGACCCAAGACTTTGTTAATCAAGCCAACTAAGGGCAACCTGCCAGCAGATTATCCAAACGTAATGACTGCAACAGTGAAACACGAAGAACATCTGAATGTCCCAGCAGGATATCTGCCTAAATATTTCATCCTTAAATTTTCAGGGTCTACATATTAGTTTCCCCTCAAGTACTTGGCAGTGCTCTGTACAGACTCAGACACCCTGAGTGACATTTTTCCTGTAAAAGGACTATATAAAGAAATAGCTTGGGTGCTAAGTAATAATGACCATCCCCCCTGGCATGTC
This sequence comes from Protopterus annectens, assembly GCF_019279795.1. Classification (NCBI taxonomy): domain Eukaryota; kingdom Metazoa; phylum Chordata; order Ceratodontiformes; family Protopteridae; genus Protopterus; species Protopterus annectens. Next base: position 1,722,638,502 of record NC_056726.1, read on the forward strand.
CAAAGGTCAGTTCCCTGTGCCTTCTCCTATTAACCCGGTGAACTTGGACATTCTGACGCAGTGTATCAACTGCCTCATGTGTACAGACAACCCTCTCTTCTTACCTCCCAACACTCAGACTTGTGAGAGATGCACTTATATATCCAAATTGAAAGCCATGCACTCTCAATCCAAGACTGGAATAGCTGGTCAAAAGGAGAAGGCAACACTTGCATCACACCACATGCAACACATAGCCCTCCAGAACACCCACCATCACAACTCTCACATAAAAACACAAACCACACATCCACCTTCACAGAGGCTCTCAATAAAAATCTACCCAAACAGCAGAGATCTCCAAGGCAGAAACACAGTCAACCACCACAACACAGCACAAACCACAAGAAACACAGCTCACTTACATAGTGTGCCCCTCAACATAAGCCACTAAGGCAAAACAGCTTGCCCAATACACTAATCATAGGTGACTTAATGGTGAGGCACACTGATGTCCCACTCACTAGGTTGAATAAGGAGAAGGTAACAGTCAGATGTCTATCAGGTGCCAGAATCCAACACATGACACACGCACTAAGCTCACTCCACAACAAGTACAAGTATGACTCTGTCACACTCCATGTGGGTGTGAATGACCTGAGGCACACCTCCCTAAACTACTTGAAAAGAGACATGGAGGAGCTCTCAGATTATGTGGCCCAGCCAGGTATGACCTTAGCCTTGAGCAGCATCCTACCATTGTCCAGAATGAAAACGCAGTACAAGCAGAAAATGATTGACCAACAATTGGCTAAGTTTCTGATGTCATTCTAAGGGGATCCAGTATCTGTCTGTTTGGGATGACATGATTGCCAGACCTCAATGCTTTGCCAGAGATGACCTGCATCTCTCACCCCTGGCTTTCCGGATACTGGCTAAGGCTCTTACCATCCCTATAGTGCCTTTTTTTTAGGTGATGTTCCAAAGATGAAATTAACCACCATAACAGCTATAAATAAATGCAATCCGAGGATCATGCTGCTCAATGCTACAAGTCTAAATCTCAAGATGCACTTGCTCGAAGCACTACTCAAAATGGAGAACATCAACATTTGTGCTGTAACAGAGACCTGGTTTAAAGCAGCAGAAAGCACACCTGCACTACCAGGCAATAACTCATTCCACACCTTTCAGCCCCAAAATATGGACCGAAGCTCCAAAAACAGTGGTGTCGCCATATTCATAATGGATATGCACACCTCCAGATTAGTAGCCCTGCATAATGCATCTGAAATACTTCAGGTACAAATAACATTGGGTAAGATGGCAATTCAGGTTGTAGCCTGCTATAGGTCCCCAACCATGTCCCAACACTCTCACTCCACATTTCTAAGAACTCTGGAAACTATTAGGGTCCAACCCAACACTCTCATACTAGGTGACTTCAACTACCCATCCATCAACTGGAAAAACTACTCATTCACCAATACATTGGCCCAACGCTTCCTGGAATTCATAAATTCCAATGCCTTGGACAAGCTCATTCTTACCCCCACTAGAGGAAGCAACATCCTTGACCTGGTTATTACTAACATGGGCAATCATTGCTCTACACCAGTAGTCAGTTCCTCCCTGATTAGATCCGACTACAAACTAATCATCATGGAAATCCACATCTCACCCACACCCCCTGCAAAGGTAACCACCATGAAAAACTTCTCCAAAGCTGACTTTGGGCTCCTAAAAACAGAGGTGGCTAACTTCACGGCAATGGAAAATAGATGCCTGTCTACCGAATCATACACCAATGCATTGTACAAACACATCCATAAATGCATGGACCTAGCCATACCCAACAGAACCAAGATGCTTGCCTCCAAAAAAAAAGGAAGCCAATCTGGTGGTCCCCTGCCATTAATAAACTCTACAATGGAAGGAAGAAACTGTTGCAGAAAAAGGTGAAATCCCAAGACTGGAAAAACTCCCTTTTTAGCCTCAATAAAAAGTTGAGATCGCTCATCAAAACATCTAAAGCCAGCTATGAAAGCAGAATTGTGGCAGACACTAAAAACAACCACAAAGCCTTCTATAGTTATATCAAGAATCTCTATGGCAATACCCAGGTTTGCTCTGAGTTACTGCACAATGGTACCTCCTATACTGAGCCAACAGATATTGCCAACATACTGGCTGACAGATTCAGTGCCAACTTTACCGCCCCCCAAAGGACCAATCACAATACCGGAGGAATGCCAGGCACCCAGCATTACTGCAGCACAGGTTAAAGCTGCATTGTCCAAGGCCAAGAAAACAGCTTCCATGGGACCCGACAATATCCCTGGATGTGTTCTACATGAACTACAAAGTGGAACTGGCACCACATCTGTGTGCCATGTTCAATCCGAGCCTCACCTCAGACTTTGTCCCTACCGAAGGTGCACTGCTACAGTCGTCCCTCTCCATAAAGGGGGAGTGACTACAGATCCTGGGAATTCTCGCCCCATTAGCCTGACGAGTCTGATATGTAAGGCTATGGAGCACATCATCATGGACCTAATTAACAAAGGATATAGGAAATGTCCAAACTCTAGATCCCACTCAATTTGGTTTTGTGAAAGGTATATCATGCCTGCTCAACCTGGTTGACTTCTTTGAGTCAGTCACCAGAGGTGGGGATGAGGGCAAGGCAGTTCAGACAGCCTACCTCGATCTGCCCAAGGCCTTTGATACCATTCCCCACTCGGTAATTATTGATAAACTCACCAAACTAGGCATCAACCCATATATCACTAGGTGGGTTGCCAATTGGCTCACAGATGGAGCCCACAGTGTGAAAGTAGAGGACTCAAAGTAAGACTGCCAACCAGTCATGAGTGGAGTCCCACAAGGATCGGTCCTGGGACCTCTCCTGTTTGGCATCTACTTATAAGAAGTCCATGCCAACATGGAGGGACTCTGGCTGACAAACTGTGCAGACGACTGCAAGCTTGGAGCCATTATTAACTCCCCAAGTGATGTAGACATCCAACAGAAAGGCCTCACTGAGACCAATGACTGGTGTTGAAACCATGGCCTTAAGCTTAATGCCAAAAAATGCGTCATCATCCCCTTTGGTAAAAACTCAATTCCCACATCAATAGGACCCCACTGAATACTGAAGATGTTATAAGAGATCTGGGTACAAAGGTTGACAGCAACCTCTCCTTCGACCACCACATTGCCATTGTGGTCAGAAAGTCCTTCTATGTGGCACATCTTATTACCAAGGGTTTTGCATCCAGGAAGAGAGAGGTCATCATGTCTTTCTACTCTTCCCTCATTAGGCCAATCATCAGGTATAATGCCCCATTTGGCATTTACCTCACTAGACACAAGCAACAGCTGGAAAGACCACAAAAGTACCTCATAAAGAGGATCCTAGGCCTTAAACACACATCCTACATGGACAGACTGAAAACTCTGTCTCATATCATATACTAAGAGGCGATCTCTGATTGACTTACAAAGCCATGTCTGACCCAGCTCTGTTACAAATGCTACATCTAAAGAAATCCCAATCCCTCCACACCACATGCTCCAGAGACCTCAACCTCATTACCACAATCAACAGAACATGGTGGAGGGACAGGTTCATAACCCAGAGACTGCCCATGCTCTGGAATAGACTTCCCATGCATGTCAAGCAGAGCACCTCACTGGCCCTCTTCAAGAGAGATCTTGATGAGTGGATGGGAAATAGAAAGTTCACCCCGGGGATCACTCCAGTGGCTCTACTTGATAGAGGCAATGGGAACCAATGTCAGGCGGCATGATGCCAGGGCACTTTTATGGGCTAGGCTTGTAAAGGCTCCAGGACCATTAGCCTAGTACGCACCTATGAATACAGTCCAGGAAAGCCAATAGATAACCTGTACATTCAGGAAGGCAAAAGACTAGAAGGATGGAGGGAGGGAGCCAGCAGTGAAGGCAAGGACATCTACTGTACTGTACTATGTCCTTATATTCTCTGCCACAGTATTCTTAACAGATGGGAGAGTACCAAAACTCAAGAGAAAACTTGGGAGGGGGGAAGGCCCCCTAAAAAGCCATGAAGAATGGTGCTAGCAAAACTAGCCCTAGCTTTAGAAATACCATCCAACCTGTAGTGCTAGGCAAAGCTATACACAGAAGTCCAGGTAGTTGCCTCAAGAATATAATTAGTATCCAACCCTTTGAAAAAAGCACCCAAAGATGCCACAGTTCTAAGTAAAATTAACCTTAACTGAAGGTGGTGGCTCTTGACATGAAAACTGTAACAAAAGGAAATAGCCTCAGAAATTCAAGAAGAAATAGTTTGCTTGAATACAGCAAGTCCCAAAGATCTAGGATGAAAAGAAACAAGCTGAGATTTTCTAATAGCTTTAGTCTTTTCCAAATAAACCCTGAGTTGTCTATGCATGTCCAAGGTATGCAGCACCCTCTCACTATCAGATTGTGGACAGAGGCAAAAAGTAGGCAGATTAATATAATGATTCAGTGATAGCTCAATAACTACCTTAGTCATAAAAGAAGGGTTAGTGCAGAAAGACACCCTTGTCCTCATGAAAGACCAAAAAAGGAGGACAAGCCATAAGGGCCTGCAACTCAGAGAGCCATCTGGCAGAAGTAAGAGCTAACAAAAGATCAGTCTTCCGGGAACAATGTAGCAAGGAAGCTGAAGCAGCAGGCTCAAAAGGAGCCAGAGGCAACTTCTCCAAAACAAAATTAAGATCCCAGAGAGGAGGAACAGACTTCCTGGGAGGTCTAATATTAAAGGACGCCTTTAAGAAATTGCTTAACCTCAAATCTAGATGCTAAAGGAGGAGAAAAGGCAGACAGGCAGAGACAGTTGATAAGTAGGCCTTAATAGAAGAACAGGCCAAACCAGCATTGAGTAACTCACACAAATAAGAGAGAGAACTAAAGGAACATCCACAGTAAGTGGGTCCAGGTTATGAGAGACACCAAACAGAAAACCTCTTCCATTTGGATAAGTAGGATTTCCTAGCAGTAGGTTTCCTGGCCTCCTGCAGGACTTGCAGCATGCCCTCAGAAAAAAAGGTGTCTATGAGGAATCAAAATCCTATCACACACAGTGTCAGTTGAAGTGTAATTAATTAGGTGGAGATAGATGAGAGATCCCTCCTCTTGAGTGATTAGATCCACCGTGTGAGGTAACGTGTGATGATGAACCTATGAATGCCCCTGGCTAGTTGCAGAAGAGGAGGGAACCAGTGCTGTCACAGCAAAAAAGGAGTCACCAACTAGATTTTGAGAGCATCCTGTTGAATTCTGAAAAGGACTTTAGGAATGACAGGAAGGGGAGAGAATGCATAAAGAAACATCTCCTTTCAAGAAAATGAGAGGGCGTTCACCTTCCATACTAGAGGACCTGGGACTCTGGCACAAAACAGATGAAGTTGTTTGTTCAGAGAGGAGGCAACAGGATCCACTTGAGGAGTACCCTAACTGATGAATAATGTCCAGAACCACATCCATGTGAAGCATCCATTCATGGGACTGAGTTAAGGGCCTGATCAGTGTTTCTAACACAAGATTCTGAATGGAAGGAATATAAACTGCCTGAAAAGTCACTTGATACTTGACAGCAAGATCCCATACCATAAGTGGCAACTGGCAAAGAAAATAAGATCTCCTTCCTCCCCATTTCTTGCTGTACCACATCACTGTGGTATTGTCTGTGAACACCTTGAGAGTCCTTGGACAGAAAAGAGAATGAAGGCCTGAAGAGCCAACAGAAGAGCTCTCATCTCTTTGACAATATGTTCCATTCCTTCTGCAGACAAGGCGACTACAACCCCTGTACCTTTAGGGAGCCAAATGTCACTCACATCCTATGTCTAAATCATCTGTAAACAATTCCTGAGAGGGAAGAGGAGGATAAAAAGGGATCCCTGGATTCAGAGGTAACTGCTGAATCCAGCAATGAAGTTGTTGTCTGAGACAAGGAAGAAGAGGAACTACAAAGTCTACAGGATGTGCATGTTGAAGCCAGACTGACTTCAGAAACCAGTGAAACTTTTTCATATGAAGTCTGGCCAGTGGGAGCACTGGAATGGTGGATGCCATAAAACCCAGAGCTCTCAGAAACTCTGGCGGTAATGGAAGCCAGAGGAAGAAGAGTTTGAAATAAAGACATGAGAGTTAAGAGCTTTAGAAGGGGCAGTAATGCAAGCATTGGCACAGTCTGAATCCTGCAACCCAGAAAAACATGATCATGAGGAGTGAGAGAAGACTTTTTGAAATTTATAGTGAACCCCAGGCTCTGAAGAAGGGAAATGGCAAAATGAAGATTTTGCAAAAGGGTCTCTGTTGAGGACACCTGTATCAACAGGTCATTTAAGTAAAAAAAAGTTGGATACCTCAAAGCCTGCAAAAAGCAATCAGCAGCAAGGCATTTGGTGAATACCCATAAGGCAGTAGAAAGGCCAAAAGGCAAAGCAGAGAACTGAAAATGCCAGGAAGCAACAAAGAAACACAAAACTTCCTGAAAAGAGGATAGATCGGAATATGGAGATAAACATCCTTGTGATCCAGAGACACCATGTAGGCCTGACGGAGCAAGAGAGCAAACAGAATCTGAAGAGACAACATCCAAAAGGAAAGCACTTTTAGTATTTAGATGAGAGAGCTCTAGAATAGATCTCCAAATGCCCTCTTTTCTAGGCACTAGAAACAGTTTGGAGTAGAACCCTTTCCTCTTTGTCCTCTCAGGCACCTCTTGAATAGTAACCAGAGTCAAGAGATTTTGAAGAACCTCTGGTGAAAAAGGGAAGTTTCTCCTGAGGAGGCTGAGGAATGCCCATAAAAGGAGGACAGGATTTCCATACCATGAAGTATCCCTGATGAATAATTGCCAGAACCAAAGAATCCTGAGTGATCTCAAGCCAAACAGGAGGAGAAAGAGAAAGGCAAAGAGAAAAAGGAATGTGCCTGGGAAGAGATGGAGTCTCATCCAGCACCTAGTTTGTCTGGAAAGGAAAGCTTCGGAGTCCCTGAAAACTGAGAAGCCTTAGCAGGAGGAGCCTGTTTGCCATTCTTCCTCCCTTTAGTAGAAGGGCGGGATTGCCTACGAACAAAGGCAAGCTTAGCAGGGTAGTTTCGCTGAAATTTAGGCATGGGAGAAACAAACATGTTTAAGCTCCTGTAAGACCTTACCCTTATCCTGAAGGGACTTAAACCAACAGCAGCATCCCCAAACAAAAGTTTGGAATCCACAGGAGAATCCATCAACTTGGCTTTAATATCATTAATTAGAGACTGAAGCCTAAGCCAAGAACATCTCCTCATCACAGCATCTGCTGCATCATAACTACATTAAATAGAATAACAAATGACTTGAGATGAAGGAAGTTCCTACAAAGGAAAGAACAGAAGTATTACCCCTCGGAATCTGGAAAAACAGAAATAAGTTGACAGGCCTGAGAAAGAAGAGCCAACACATGCCTAGACATATGGGTCTGATAATTAATAGCCTTAAAAGCTAGGGTAGCAGAAGTGCAAACCTTCTTACCCAAGCTTTCCATAGTTCTGCTATCCTTGTCAGAAGGCAATAACTTGGGAGAAGGAAGCAATTTAGCCAGTTTATATGAGGCTACAGATACAACAGAGGGATCAGCAGCAAGACATTTAGATAGGAAAGAACAATCCTCAGGCAACCTATAAAACCTGTCAGGCTTCTTGGAAGCAGGGGGCAGAGAATTAGGCACATGACAGGCACTGGAAAAAAAAAACATCCAGCAAATCAGCCAAAACAGGAGGAATAACTGCAGATTTAGGGGAGTCCAACTGCAGCAACTCATAGTACCTCTTATGGATATCAGAGACCTAAACACAATCCCACTTAAAAAAAAAAAAGAAAGAAATTATCGTAGAGTGCATGTCCCCAAAGGAAATTTCCTCAAAAAACATCTGCACTAAGATTCCTCTGACCCATAGTCTAAAGGAAAAGGAATTTGAGTAGTATAAGTCAGGAATTCATTATACAAATCTGACTCATCCTCAGAAGAATCCTGTTCTTCATGTGTTTTGAGAGGCTAGAGGACCAAGGAGTAGTAGGAACTAAAACCCCTTGAGGAGGATTTAGGGACATTAAAACAGCAAATAGCCCCTGAATGAAGGCCTGCCACTCACTTTATAGATCCCTAGGAGCAGAAGAAACATGTTTAATTTTTTGTTTCTTCTTTGCAGGAACGTCCCCCTCCAGAAAGCTGAAAAGGCTCAGACCCAGGACAGCAGTCATGAACCGTAATAGGAACTTCTTCCTCAACCAAAAACTGAGGAACTCCCCTAGACCCCTCGGGAAAAATCAACTGTGGTTCCCCGAACATATGGACGCCTGCAAAGCCACTTCGGATGTGTTGCAGCCAGACCCTCACCAGCCTCCAACACAGTCTCGGCACAGAAATCTGACAACACGGCCAGGTGAACCTCTGCATCTGTAATGACCTCAGGATAAACACCTGGCAGAGGCTGGACAGCAAAATATTCTGGTCATACCTTCTTCCCTAATGGCTGACCCTTGGGATGGGAGATTCCTTCCACTGTTATCTTTAGCAAGAAGCTTAAGGCACTGGTTCTCAAGATACAAGGAAAATGAAGAAAGCTTACTGTGAAGGGTTTTTGGAACAAATGCCTGACAAACACAAGATGTGTGGTCATGAGAAGCTCCTAGACAAAAAAAAACACACTTATTGTAGTGGTCTCTATGGGGAATCTGTCTTCTTCACTGGCATTTACCCTTCCTGGATAACATTAACCCCAAGGAGCACAAAAAAGTATGAAAAAAAAATCACCAATGGGGCACTTATCTGCAACTCCAATAGAAGTCACCAAACAGGTCTATGCAGTCACTGGAGGAAGAAAATGCCTTCAACTGACAGAAAACAGATGCAGGTAAACAGACTGAAAAAAGATGCATTCAGACCGGCAGAAAAGAAGTTCTTATGGTAGGCCTGAATGTCACCTTTATGCTCTACTCTATGCAAGGAGCATTGGGGTGACATTTTGCGTACCTTTTGTAAGCAACAAGTAGTCTTTGGTTGACTAGCTGGATGTTTCGGCTTCCATGGCAGGGAATTCCATCTGTTAAGAATACTGCAGTAGTGAATGTAAGAAAATCCCCTGTGACATGCAAAACCAAATTTTCTTGCCTCTTTTTTGATTCCTGGAAAAAGTCCTTTGAGAATTGAAAAATTTGATATCTACAGCAGAAAGGGATTTGCCCTCCCTTTCCCTTCTGGAGATGTTATCCTTCATTCTGGGACCGAAAATTCTTGATCCATCATAGGGACATTAACAAAAGGATGTCTTGAAATGTTCTACATATTTGCACAGCCTCATCAAAGCACATCTTCTAATGGATATACCTGTAGCAGCGATTCTAGATGCACTTTCCATAGCACTGGATATTAGGCACATACAGATATTGGACAGAGATTGAAGGGAGACCAGCTGTGCATCAATGTACTTCTTTTGATCCACAGGCATGGTTCCAGGGAGGGATTTGTAGAGCTATTTAGTCATCTCTCTCAAACAGTGTAACATGTTTGAAATACTTTAAAGATCTTACCAAGAAAGTACATGATGCTTAGACTTGCTTCCCAAATCTATCCAATGAGTGAGACTCCCCGTTCAGTAGGTGGACAGAGGAAAACTCTTCCCCCAGTTCTTTCTTGGTGTCCACCACCACCATAGAAAACTACTGCCAGGTCCTTGCTCAGTTTAATTTCTCCAAGTCTTTTGGGTTTCTAATATCATGATGGGAATGGACCCCATTCCTAAGTCAGGGTATGCTTAAAGTTCATGAAATTAATATTGTTTCAATCTCTGATGTCATCCAAGAGTGCTCTTTGTAGCACTTGCAATATGCCCAGAACTGACTCCTTTTATAATTCATGTGGAGTTACATGTATTGGTAGCAGACCTATATAAGGCTGTAAATTCTATTTTTATGAGATCCACTGCTCCTACTACTATTGGAACTGTCTGGGTATCCTCCTTCCACATTGCTCTCACTTCTACCTGCAGATCCTGGACTTTTATAACTTTTGTGTCTTTCTGTAGATAAGACACTGTAATAAGTGCGTGTAGCAATTTCAATGATCAATGCTATTTTTTCACCTTTTTATGGACTACTCATCTGTTTTTCTCACATCTAGTTTTTGAACTGTTGGCAATGGGTAACCCTATATAATATAAATTTTAACATTCTCTATAAGACTTTGTGGCTCATGTTTCAAATGCTTCTCAGCTACTTCAGTTTTGTAATGTTTGCACAATCCCCAGAGCAACAGTTTTGACACATTATGCATTTCAATATACAGGCCTTCTGCCATTAGTGCAACAAACCCAGCAACAAGACATGCAAATGTTTCCAATTCTGTTTTACAGAACTTCTATTTGTCTGCTTCGCTCACATGTTCAATGGACTTTTGTAAACCAATGTGTACTTAAGTCCAGTATCCTGGGCCGCCAATATTAGTCCTTCATCTTTTTGGTTTAAAATTCACCTCTCCTTAACCATTCCTGCATCAAATCCCAATCAACATGAGATTGTTCTAGGAGTTTTTTGTACTTACCACAATATTTATACTTCTTCCACATTTCTTGCCTTCTCATCAGATCCTTCTTATATTCTTAATTTTTGGTACATTCAGTTGCTGCCCAGTTTTTATCTTCAATTGGTTTGATTTCCATTCCTGCTTGAGACCAATATGTTTCTGCTAAACTAAGCAGGGAAGTTGTCAAACCACTTCTCCTCATGTTTTAAAACTTTCACTATGTTTGGAAACTGATTATGTCAGCAGCTGGGTCTACTTTGGTAGACCGAAATTTCACTTACCCGAAATCCATATCAGCGAGAGGAAAAGGCTGACAGCACCAGAACACCGACTTACCACTTCAGGTAAGTGAATGCTTGGCCATCCTAAAAAAAAAAAAAACTGAAGGAAACTAAATCCAGCCACGTGGGGGGCTCTGCCCCCACATCCCCCCAACCAAATATACCAACTCAGAGATTGCACTACCATGGGGGTAAGGGGGCAAAGTTAAACAGAATGGCAAGTCTGTGTTCTGAGACGTTGGTATTCTGGTGCTGTCAGCTTTTTCTTCTCGGTGATATGGATTTCGGGTAAGTGAAATTTCAGTCTACCGAAGTAGATCCCAGCAGATATATATGCAGTCTCAAAACTGCAGATTTATACATATACTCAATTTTGAGGAGGCCCATACTTCATTCAGAACAAGAGATGTATAATCTTGGTATACACTGATTTTATATACGGTTTGACAAGCGTGAAACATTTTTCTTGTTTCCCTATCAAACTGATCTAATACCTTTTGGAGCCAATCACCCCAAAACTGTAAGTTACGGCAGGAATAGTAAATTGTTATATAGCTTGTACTTTGTTCCTAGATGTCAGAGCTGTTTTCAATATTAGTTTTAGTCTTCTGAAATATGCCTTAAGGACTTTTATTCATGTTTTACTGTTGATCATCCACCAGTTCCCAAATACTTATTACACTCTCTCATGCTCAAGTTCCTTTATATCACATTCCAATCCCAGGCTGATATTTTCTTGGTGTGGCAGCATTCTTGTTTTAAATTTTGCTTTGGCTCATTTATCAAGATCAAATGACATTTTTATACTATCTGAGAAAGTCTTAACTGCTTGTATAGTTGTGCTTTCAACTCATCTGATGAACTATACAATTTTAAGACAGACACAAAAAGAAACATCACCCTTGGAATTTTTAATCCCTGGGATCATAAATTGTCCTTTGTCATGGCTTAGCTGAAAAGTGGTTTGCCACTATTTCATGATCACTGTAATGATACTGAAAAATATAGGGAGTATCTTGTACATCTGTAAGCACTTCTTTATCCAGAAATATGGGATGCTATCAAATGCTTTTTTATAATCCAGCAATGCCATACTAAGATTATTCCCCTTTTTACAATTCTCCAGCATGACTTTACTTAACAAATGACCCTTTATTCCATATGACTTTCTTTTACCTTTTTGTTCTACTGCCATGACTGAGCTTTCTTCTAAATGACTCAACTCTGTTGGCATCAATGCCAGTATACAGTCTATACCATCACTGTAAGACAAGCTACTGGTGTATACATTTTAGAAGGCGTATTGGTTCACTCTTAAGGAGTATTACTTCACCAGCTGTTAACCAGGCTGCTGCCTGGGATGTGTATATAAGTAGTTCTTACTTGAGGCTAAATCTTCATGTAAAGATATTAATACTTTCAACCAGAGGTTATGTACTACATCTGGGCCTGGGAGTTTCCAATTAGGATCTTTTCTTCATTTTGTTTCAGTTCCCTGGTCTTTACTTCATCCCACTTCACATCATGTACATTTAAACTTCTGTTTATTTTACTTTTTATTCATTTAGCATCTTTGTTATGTTCCACAGGGGCTTCATAGATATTTCTCCAAAATGTGTCTTTTCTGAGGTGTTCCTATTTCTTTGCTTCACAAATCTCTATTAAATTTTTTTGGGTCATCAACGAATTGCTTAGTTTGCATTTTGATATACATTTATCTGGACTGCAATAATATCTATAAGTTTATTGGTAAAAGTTTACAAAAGATCTTAAGTCTGTTCTGATGCTACACATTGCTTTTATCATGTCCATCTTTATAAGAATTTTGGTCAATCTGTTCCTTTTCTTTCTCCCTGCTTTTTCCTTTGGTTTCTCAGCAGATTTTTGGAGGAGAAGATGGACACAGAAACAGATGGTTTTAGGGAACGATGAGGACCACTTTCTCCTACAGGGGCTGGGAGAAGTCCTTTCAGGATCAGTTTGCTCCTTCGCTCTACTAAGGCTCCCTGGCCAAAAGCTTCACAGATGGAGCAGGATGTGTCCAGGTAAGGGTCCAGACAATAGATGCATTTGCCGTGGGTGCCTGATTTGGGTTGCTTGTGAGAACAAGCCACAAACTTTTTAAAACCAGATGGTTTGTCCGACATGCTGAAAAAGAAAAAGTAACCATAAAAACTAGGAGTGATAATTTAATAGGAAAGAAAAGGTATGAAAATAGAAAGCCTTTTTTTTTTTGAAGAGAAAATGTAGACACAAGTTCAATGCCTAAGGCAAAGAATAAGAAGAAAAAAGGTTAGGGGATGAGTAAGAAAGAGAAGTATTTAATTAAGATGTTGTTGTTTGTCCTTCGGCTTTTCCCAGTTAGGGGTCACCACAGCGGAACTTTGGTCTGCTAATGATTGGCAGTAGATTTTCATGAACGCTGAGGTGCCAGCTCGGCGTTCAACCTTCAACGAAGGCACGCCCATTTACGCATGCCTTTCGAACACCCACCCAACCGCGGGGTGGACATGCAGACTCCACACAGAAAGCACTCCCCACACTCCAGCCGAGAATCGAATGGGAGAACCTCTTGCTGTGAGGCAACAATGCTACCGCTGCACCACCGCGGATGTCTACTATTTAATTAAGATGTATAGCAGCAAAAATATTTAACTAGAACATAAAAGATTTATCAAATATCCGTCAACTTATCTTCTAAACACCCACAGATCCAACCTACACTTGTGCCAGAAAGTGAAATCTGAGGTATTTTACATATTAGGGATTATGAGTAAGGGAAGCCTGATAAAGTACAGTTGTGTACACTTAGATTTTCTAGTGTATTCACTGTTGCAGTCATTACATTTGGGTAATCTGCTGGCTGGTTGCCCTCAGTCAACCTGAATTCCAAAGTCTTGGGTCCTGCGTCGGTTGCTGTGTCTCCTCTTCCATGACGTTAGGTCATCAGGGGTATAAAACATGCAGCCAATGCCATTTTCTTTAGTTTTTCTTGCCCCAGATGTCAGGTGCCCCCAAAAAGGTAGCAAAAAAAAAAATATATATATATATATATATATATATATATATATATATATATATATATATATATATACATGCATCAATATAAACTTTACCTTTATGTACAAACAAATACACAACATAGGTTGTAGAAGATAGAGAAGGAAAGATAAACTGCGTAATGAAAGGGGGATGGCGGGCAGGTAGCCTGGACTGCAGCATGTAATAACATTCGAACATCTACATTTATGGTAAGTGTACACAACTTTACTATGTTCTTCGTGTTTCACTGTTGCAGTCATGACATTTGGGTAGAATCCCAAAGCTATGGTTGGGAGGCTGGAGCTAAACAGCATTAGGTGCGGCTATAAGGCCCTGCAGAACTGCAATGGCAAAACCTGCCCTGGACTTAGAGTAGAGAGGCAAATGATAATGCTTTGTAAAGGTGTGAACAGAACTACAAGTAGCAGCCTCTAGAATTTGGTTGGTACTCCCCTAAGAAAGGCTGCTGAAGTAGCTGCAGCCCTGGTGGAATGAGACCTAATGCCCTTGGGCATAGGTTTACCATGGTGTAAATAGCAGAAACGAATGCAGTGGCTTATCCACTTTGAAATAGTCTGCTTTGAAATAGCCTTTCCTTCTGATCCTGCAGTATGTGTCACTAGTAATTGTTCAGTTTTTCTTAGAGCTTTCGTCCTGCTCAAGCAGAATCTTAGCTGTCTGTGTACGTCCAATGAATGCAGAATTCTCTCTCCCTTGTTCTGCGGAGTTGGATAAAAGGTTGGCAGATGAATAGTTTGGTTAAGACCCACACTGGAAACCACCTTAGGCATAAATGTAGGATTTGTCCTCAGAGACACCCTGTCTGGGTAAAATATGATAAAAGGCTCTACAGCCATGAGGGCCTGTAGCTCTGAAACTCTTCTTGCTGAAGTAATTGCTAGTAGCAGAGCTGTTTTCCATGATAAGACATTTATATCAGCGGTAGCAGCTGGTTCAAATGGAAGCAGGGTGAGCTTTTCCAACACATAATTGAGGTCCCATGCAGGTATTGGTGATCTTCTAGGAGGCCTTACATTTTTGGCTCCTCTAAGATACTGCTTTAGTAAAGGATGAGAAAAGATTGGTGGCTCTGTATTGTAATGAGCCGAAATGGCAGAGGCATGGATTTTAATTGATGAGAAAGAGAGGCCTTTGTCAAGCATCTCAGTCAAGTATTGTAATATCTGAGGAATATTTGGTTCTGCTGTATCAGTTCCTTGTGCTTGATTCCAAGCACAGAATCTCTTCCATTTATCAGCATGAGATTTTCTAGTACTAGGCCTTCTGGCTTCCAAAATGACATCCATCACAGCTTTACTGAGAGGTGTTGTTTGTATAACTACATAATCAGCCATGCTGCCAGGTTCAGTGTCTGGAGTTGATTGTGCAGGATCTGATTGTTTTGCTGGGACAATAGTTGAGGTCTTTGAGGTAAGGTCCAAGCTGGGTATTGAGATAAGTTCCTTAGGATTGGGTACCAGTATTGGCGGGGCCAGTCTCTTGTCTGACTTTTAGGAGGACCTTGGGAAGAAGAGGCAGAGGAGGAAAGGCATAAACTGATAGGTTTTTCCAACTGAAGGAAAGGGCGTCCACTTTCCATGCTTGTCTGTGATAAGTCCTTGTGCAGAATCTTTTCAATTGATAAATTTGAGGAGAGGCAAATAGATCTATGTCTGGGCTCCCCCATTTCTTTATCATGCTGAAGACTTGTGGGTCTAGTTTCCACTCATGAGGATCCATAAGGTTTCTGCTTAAATCGCCTGCCAGAGTATTTTGCTTTCCTGGCAGGAATTGAGCTTGAAGATGTATTTGGTAAGTCAAAGCTGTGGCCCACAGTGCCATGGCTAATCTGCAAAGGGGGTATGAGTGTGTGCCCCCCTGCTTGTTTATATACCCCATGACCATGGTGTTGTCCATCTTTATCAGTAGTTGTCCTGGATGAAGTAAGTCCTTGAAGGCTGTTAGGGCATTTTGAACAGCTAGCATCTCTTTCTAGTTGATATGTAGATGCATTTGTTTTGGGGTCCAGATGCCCTGAATGCATCTTCCCGCCATGTGGGCCCCCCAGACATAATCCAATGCATCTGTTAAGGTTTGGCTGGCAGGGGGTAGAGTGAAGGCCCGTCCCATGTTTTGGTGACATGCCTTTGCCCACCATAGAAACTCCTGTTGTAGGCAGGGAATCAGAGGAATCATTGTTTCCAGACTGTGACAGTGTTGACTCCATAAACTTTTTAGGTACCACTAAAGTTTCCTCATATGCAGTCTTGCATATGGAATCAGTAGGATGCAGGATGTCATGAAGCCAAAGCACCTTGTCTTGCAGATAACTGGGTTTTTGTTGCCATCGGTTTGAAGTAAGTAGTCAGTTGCCTTTGCTTGTCTGGCATGAGGTAAACCATTTGGGCAGTTGTATTCAAGCTTGCACCCAGGAATGTTATCTTTTGAGAGGGTACCAGTTGTTCATAGGTTCATAGGTTCATAGGTTCATACTAGGCTATCTGCCCAAGGGCATTTATAAGCCTAGCCCATAGTTATGTGGCTTTCGCCACCCCTTTAGTTTGAATAAAACTATGCCTATTATTTTGCTGTGCCTCTGTCAAGCAATGACACTGAAGTAATCCCTGGGGTATATCTGTGATCTCCCATCCATTGGTCAAGATTCCTCTTGAACATGGCCAGCGAGGTGCTCTGCCTCACATGTACCGGGATTTTGTTCCACAGCATAGGGAGTCTCTGGGTGATGAATCTGTCCCTCCAGCACGTTCTATTAATAACCGTGTCAAGGTTTAAGTCTCCCGCCCTTGTGGTTCTGAGGGATCTAGATTTTTTGAGGTGAAGCATATTCATCAAATCTGGGTTTGACATGGCCTTATATGTCAGGCACAGGTCACCTCTGAGCAAGCGGTATGAGACTGAATAGAGCTGGAGTTCTTTCAGTCGGGCAGCATAAGACATATTTTTGAGACCCTTTATCCTTTTGGTGAGGAACTTTTGGGGCCTTTCCAGCTGCTGCAGGTGTCGGGTCAGATACATTCCGAATGGGGCATTGTACTCAATCATAGGTCTAATGAGTGATGAGTACAGGGGGACGATGACCTCCCTTGATCTAGATGTGAATCCCTTCATGATCAGGTGGGCAATGTAGAAGGTTTTCCTAACTACTTTAGCAACATGAGTGTCAAACGAAAGGCTACTGTCAACTGGGTCCCCAGATCCCTGATGACTTCTTCTGTGCTCAGTGGATTGCCACCTATATGGTAGCTAGGGGTAACCTTGTTTTTCCCGAAGGGTATGACTATGCATTTCTTGGCGTTTAACTTTAGGCCATGGCTCTGGCACCAGTTATCCATTTCTGTGAGGCCCTTCTGAAGGATATCTGTGTCAGATGTGTTTTCAACTATGGTGCCCAGTTTGCAGTCATCTGCAAACTTTGTCAGCCATAACCCTCCTGCGTTTGCTTGTACTTCAGAAAAGTAGATGCCGAACAAGAGTGGACCCAGGACTGAGCCCTGTGGGACACCACTTGTGACAGGCTTTGAGTCTGACATGGCTCCAGCAACTCTGACCCTGTGGGTTCTGTCACTTAGCCAGTTTGCAACCCATCTTGTGATGTATGGGTTTACATTCAAGCTGATGAGTTTTTCGATGATACCTGAGTGGGGTATTGTGTGAAGGCCTTTGCCAGGTCAAGGTAGGCTTTATGGACTGCCTTTCCCTCATCAATGGCCTTGGTGACTGTCTCGAAAAGTCAACCAAGTTTAAAAGGCATGATCTGCCTTTGACAAAGCCAAACTGGGTTGGATCCAAAGTCTGCAAGTTCCCTATGTCTTTATTTATGAGTTCCATTATGATCCTCTCCATGGCTTTGCAGATAAGGCTTGTCAAGCTAATGGGACGGTAATTTCCAGGGTCGGTGGAGGCACCGCCCTTGTGAAGTGGGACCACAGTTGCCGTCGCCACTCCTTGGCACGTATCCTGAGGTGAGGCTAAGATTAAACAGCTGTCCTAACTGCGGGTTTAATTCCTCATTGAGTTCGTGGAGCACACAGCCAGGGACACCATCCGGTCCCATGGATGCTGTGTTTTTGCCTTGGAGAGAGCAGTTCTCACCTGGGCGTTGGAGATGTTTGGGGCACTACAATCCTCTGGTACAGATATCTCTCCTTTTGGGGCGGGGAGAAGTTTGCACTGAACCTGTCAGCCAGTATGTTGGCAATGTGTGTAGGTTCAGTAATCTTCACATCATTTTGAACTAATTCTGAGCATATCTGGGAGTTTCCTCCTAGGTTTCTAACATAGCTAAAGAAGGCCTTATGATTGTCTTTTGAGTCCTTGGTGATTTTTCTCTCAAAATTTGCCTTGGATGATTTTATGAGAGCTCCTAGTTTTTTACTTATAATGATCAAAGGTGTCTTACCTTTCAAGGATTTTGCTCTATCTTGTAGTAGCTTCCTCCTTTTGTTGTAGAGCTTGTTTATGGCTGGGGTCCACCAGACTGGACGCTTGCCTTTGGTACAAAGAGTCTTAATTTTGTTTGGGATTGCCTGATCCATGCAGTCCTGTAGGTGCTGGTAGAAGGCATTTGTAAGTGATTCAGTGGTTTGAGTAATGTTTACCACTGGCTCAGGGGCCTTAAAGGAGACCACACTAGTTTTTAGAAGTGTGAAGTCGGCTTTTGAGAAGTTTTTCTCTGTGGTCTTTTTTATTTCAGGTGGGGGCGGGATGAGGACCTCCAGCGAGATTAGTTTATGATCTGATCTCACCAGTGAGGGGTATACTTCCGGTGTTGAACATTGTGATCCCATGTTCATGATGATGAGATCAAGTATGTTTTCTCCTCTTGTGAGGATGGTGACTAGTTGTTCCATGGCATTTGAGTTTATGAACTCCAGGAACCTTTGGGCTAGAGTGTTTGGGCTTGAGTAGTGTTCCCAGTCTATATTAGGGTAGTTGAAGTCACCTAGTATGATGGTGTTTGGAGATACATTTATCCCCTCCAATGTTTTCAGGAAGGCCATGTGAGGTTCCTGAGTTTGAGAGGGTGGCCTGTAACATGCTACAAATTGCAGAGCAGTCTTGCCTATGGTTAATTGCACCTGGATGGTCTCCGATGCATCGTGCGTTGCCACCAACCTTGAGGTGTGGGTGTCCTTTATGAATATGGACACCCCCCCCCTCCTTTCTTGGTGTTGTCCGGATTGTGGGGCTGGAACGCATGATATGAGGTGAAACCTGATAGTGCTGGGGTGCTCTCAGGAGCCTTGAACCAGGTTTCTGTCACAGCACAGACATCGATGTTCTCCATACTGAAAAGGGCCTCGAGTGCGTGCATCTTGAGATTGAGACTTCTGGCATTGAGCAGCATTGCCCTTAGTTTTTTTCCTTTTTTGTGTTTTAGGGTGGTAGGTTTAGAATTTGAGCCTTGCCTAAAAAAGGCACTATGGGGGTGGCAAGAGCCTTTGCCAATATCCGGAAGCCTAGGGGTGACAGGTGCAAGCCGTCCCTTGCGAAGCAGCGTGGCTTGTCCAGCATGTCATCCCAGGCAGATATATTTTCTTTTATTGTGTACCCTAGGCATGTTAGAAGCCTTTTCACAAATGTCAGGTGTTGAAGAAGAATGTCCTTGTTCTCTGCTTGAATGAGACAGTCGTCCAAGTAAGGATATATTTGTATACTTTTTTGTCTGCAAAATGCAATTACTGGTGCCAGGCACTTTGTAAAGACCCTGGGCGTAGTAGATAAGCCACAGGGCAGTGAGGAGAATTGGTAATGCATCAAGCCAGCCTTGAATCTGAGGTATCTTCTGCAAAATTGTCTTATTAGGACATGCAGGTATGCCTCTTTTAGGTCTAGTGTCACCAGCCAAGCATTCTTGCCCAGCATGGGCAGAAGCTGCTGCAAAAGTCAGCATTTTGAATTTTGGAATGTCCAGGTATGTGTTCAAAATCGATAAATCCAGTATTGGCTGCCAGGCCTTGTCCTTTCTGGGTACCAAGAACAGTCTTGAGTAAAAACCTTGTCCTTTTTCCTGTTCTGGTACTGGCTGAATGGCCCCCATATCCATGAGGGATGAAGGATTGTTTCTGTGCCTCTGCCCATTGATTTTTTGGCAGATCTGGCCAACCGTTTGTCATTGGCAGAGTATGGAAATGGAATCTGTATCCCTGTAATACTATGTTTAGCACCCACTTGTCCTGGGTTATTAACTGCCAATTTTGAGCAAAAAGCACAAATTGTCCCCCTAAGGGCGCTGCCAAAAGATAAATGCTTGGTGTAGGCAGAGGGACGTCACTGGGACTGTTTTCTGTAGGTTTGCGCTTTATCTCCTCCAGATTTGGAGGTAGAAGCACCCCATTGCTTTGACCTGTATGAATCTTGCACCTGGTATCTGGAACCCTTAGGGCATCTGGATTTGCCCCTTTGAGCTCTGTCGGACACAGGAAAGGACCAATTTTTTGTAGGTCAGTGTCTACTGAATCTTGGTGGCCGCACTTGTAAGAAGTCTTTTACAGTTTGCATAGACTTAGCTTTGTCTTCCATTTTCTTTAAAACCTCTTCTGCCTTAATACCAGAGTATCATGCTGTAAAGGTGCATCTAGCAATTTAGCTTTAACATGATCAGACAAATTTTGTTCCTTTAACCAGGCATGCCTCCTAATCACAGATCTAGTAACTGCGGCCCTGTAGGAGGCCTCTAAGGAATCAAAACCACATTGCAAAGTATGTTTTCCAACATGTTCTGCTGCATGCAATAATTCCTGCAATCCTTTATTTTCTGCACATTCAGAAATCAACATAATTTTCTGTTTCAGCAATCCCATAACATTTTGTTGATACTTGAGCATATGAAATTAACAGTTTAAGGCCCTAATTGCCAAGGTTGCAGATGTATAAACCTTTTTTCCCCCATCTGTCCATTGCCCTTGAATCTCTGTCAGAGGGGGTAGGATTTTTTGCTGTTGAGGCCTTAACTTCCTTTGGACCCTGTGAAATAGTTTCAGGATCAGCAGCATGGTTTCTAAATAAAAATTTATGTGAGTCAGGGACCCTGTAATATCTGTCAGGCTTGCTGGGAGCCGGAGGTAAGGAGTCAGGGGTCAAGCTTGACTCCGAAAACACATCATCCACAATGTCTAAAACAGGGGGTATGGCTAAAGGCCTGTGCTGAGGGAGAAGAAGGAAATCCCTGAGCCTCTTTTTTGATTCTGAGAAATCTTGACTCTCCCAGTGAAAATGCTCCCTCAAAGTATGCAAGGTTTCTCCAGATGAATAATCCTCAGGAGGAGATGCAGACGGTATAGACTCCTCTGCATCAGAATCCTCATAGGGAGGTATAGATAATTCCCGATCAGAAGAAATAGAAACCTGATATGAAGATTCATAATCAGTGTCTTGCCTAGGCCTCTTATCTGGAGGGGGATGGGTACCCCTGATCTAGGTAATAAGGTCTTCAGCCATTTTGATTATGTTTTTTAGGCATAGGCACCTGTGCATGTGGCTCATGCATCTTTTTTTAGTTTTATAAGTTGCTTTTGTCTTTGGTTTTGCAGCTGTCGTCGGTTTGATATACAAATGCTGAGGCCTGAATACACCCTCAGAAGCCGGTGCCTACTCAGCGGCTCCAGACTCATCCGAGGGAGATACATCCATGGTCCAATACTTTGAGTATCTCGCGGCATGCCTGACTCCACATGGGTGTCGGTAGGGGCCTGCAACTCGAACGTAGCGGGTATCAGGGGCTGCGAAAGCACCTCAATGAGTACCGGCGAACCAGCGACTAGCTTAGGAGAAGCTTCATCGTCGGATTTGGACCTCAACTGTCTCTCTCTGTCCTTTTCTTTGCGTTTTTGATGTACTCCGGTAGTCGGATTGCTATTCGACATTTCTGGGTAGTTAAATCTGTTTCCAAAATACTCTGAGGCAAAAATATACCGACGCTTAATAGTGCGTTGGTTAAATCTAGCACAAAACCGACAGCCAGGCATGTTGTGATCAGGGCCTAGGCAAGGAATACAGTATAAATGGAAATCCTTATGAGGTATTTGCTTCCCACAAGTAATACAATTATTAATTTTTTCTGACATTGATATGGAGCAAGAAAAAAGTTTCACCAATGGGGCACTTAGCTTTAGTGAAGACTTCGGTTCTGAAACTCAAACTCGAATATTTCAAGAGTCGGCCGACCGGCACTTGCGAAATGCTTCTGCTTCGGGCACCGCATGGCAAGAAAGACTAAAGAAAATGGCGTCGGCTGCATGTTTTATACCCCTGACGACCTGACGTCATGGAAGAGGAGACAGCAACCGACACAGGACCCAAGACTTTGGAATTCAGGCCGACTGAGGGCAACCTGCCAGCAGATTACCCAAATGTAATGACTGCAACAGTGAAACACGAAGAACATCTTGACTCAAAAGCTTGAAAGTGGCTGACATCTGATCTATCATCTTTTCTGTCTGTTCTTCAAAGAATGGGCATCAGATCACATATTAGCTTAGGCTACTGCAACAGTGATCTTAATACTGAATGTATTACAACAGAGGTTTGAGAAGATAATTGCTACGGTAATAGTCAATACTGAATCAAACTGCAGAAGACCTGATATAGCCAGACTGAATTGCAAAGCTCAGCACCATTCCCCAAGGTGGGTGTCTGCTCCTTGGGGATGTCAATATATTCCTTGCATAAAGGTGGTATTCAGTATTCTGGAGCTTTCATGCCTAGGCAAGCAGTAGGATATTCACATCTGGACATGGTCCTAAGGCTACTAATGCAGAAGGAATATCTATGGACATTCTCTAGGCCAGGGACTTAGAGAAATTAGGTTCCCAGAGTTTACTTAGACCTGAGCAGGCCTGTGACCCTGATCAGGCAAGACAGGAAATAGTAATTACATAGGGTTAGGGAATCATCCCCAACCAAAGTATGCCCAAGAAACAAAAGAGGGGATGGTGAGGGGGAAATTTTACTGCAACAGTGACCTACATGAACATTAATTATTATGACAGGTTCTAACACAATTGTACAAATCACTACTGGAAGTAGCACTAATTACTGGGACAATTCCCAGAGCTAACAAAGACTAAGGTGGAAAAAGTGGTTGCGGTGGGCTGTAATAAATATAGATGAGAGTAGCGAACTCAGCCTTTAACATGGAAGCAATACCCAAGACTGCTGTTTTCCAACAAAATATGGATCAAAGACCAGGTAGCAGCCTCCTAAATAAAAAGAGCATTCATTCCTCCCCAAGTAACACCACAGCTGCTGTAGCACCTGTCTTACATTACAATTTTTAGGGCTAAGTGCTCTCACAATCCTTCAAAATTTTTATTGAAACAGTAGCAGAAGACACTAAAATGTATCAGTCATTTAGAAACTTTCCTGAAAGACTCACTCTCACGCCTTCAGGGCTGCAAAAATCACAAATAGCCTAGCTACTATTCTGATGTTCTTTATTGTATCTATATAGCACTGCAGTTGTCTGGGTACATCTACTGAGTGTAAGGCACTTCCTGTATTGTTCTGGGGGTTAGGAAAGAAACAAGCAACTGAACAGTCTATGTGATAACACAGTCATTACTTTTGCCATAAAGGAAGGCTTGGTTACATGACTGCCCCCTCTTTTTCAAGAAACATCTTTATTAAATTATCACTTATAGCAAACAATCATACAGTTATATAAATGAAAACAAACCATACTGATATCTTAGCTGCAAACATATACATTGCAAACCATACTGGCATAATTTTAGTTGCAAACATTATATATCCCTTGCAATCTACCCAATCATTCAGTCAAACATTACATAGCTCATTAAAACCCTGCCTTCTTTTGAACATCATTTCTCCCTAGTATGCATTTTTCCCACAATTCCCAATTTTTTCTATGTAATTTGCTCCTATCCTTATCTAAAGATCCCAATTCCAGTTGTTTTACCTCTGTTAACATATTCAACTACTTCTAGTACAGTTGGTTTAGACTTTGATTTCCATTTTCTAGTAATTACTTTTTTGGCGCCACCATAATTAGACTCAGCAAGACCTTACTATGTCGAGGCAATTCCAATTCTGTATCATAGCTCAGAAATATATTTCCCTAGATACACCAATTTGCTCACCCAGTATCTCTGAGTAGTGTAAAGGGAACCCAAGTCTGTGAACTCATTGCTCTCTCAGAAAATATGTTTTCAATTATCTTTTTCTTCCCTCATCACACCTCCAAGCATTTGCTGTCTGCCTGAGGATAAATTCTCTAAAGTGTACTTGGGGTATAAAAATACCTATGTAAACATTTCCAAGCAAAAATCATAAATCTTCTAGATTTTGTTGCATATTTGGGAGACATACATATATTCCCCATTGTTTTATTTCAGGTCCTCTGTATTTCTTTTTTTCCTGGCATCCAGGCAGTACACTTACTAGCCAGTTACTAAAATTTACCCAGAAATACAAGTCCACTGGCTTTCTTTGCTGAGTTTGTTTTCACACCGGGAGAGCTAGAATTAAGCTGTTACTCAATGTGCAGCCATCATGGTAGTCCAGTTCTACAAATGACCTTGTCCTTAAGGAAGATTGGAAAGGGTTTTAAACAAAGGCCTATAGTTCTGAAATCCCTCTGGCTGAGGTGATAGCAACCAATGGATCAGTTTCCCAGTTTAACAATTTAAGGTTGATTAAGAGAGAAGGTTAAAAAAAAAAAAGCTATGCAAGTTTTTTCCAGGAAGTCTAGAGAGACCATTATACTTCCTAGGTGGTCTCAAATATAGGACTTCCTTAGAAAAGCAAGAATACAAGTGAGGGATTCAAAGGCATGTTGGTTAAAATGATTGACAGAATTGCCTTCACATAGCATACACCAGGGCTGATCTGAAGAATTTAGTTAAGTACTACAGAATCAAGAAAACTGATAAACAGGGTCTTGATTCATTCTGTGGCACTATAGGGAAAACTATTTAATTTGGCTATGTAGTATTCCCTTGTAGCAAGCTTCCTGGCCTTAACAGTCAGCATGTCCTCAGTAAACTGGTGCCTATAAGACAAAAAGTTATATCCTTACCATAACATTCCATCTGTTTTGTCGATCTTCATTCATTCTTGATAGATGGGTTCTGTTCCGACCTCTCTGAACCAACTCGACTGTAATATAGCTCGCGTCAGCCAAAAAACTCTTGAGCTAGAGCTCTACCCAGAATGCCCTTCTCCCCATTACCTCAGATTGAGTTTGCACCCTAGCATAGAAAAGACAGAAGCCCCAAATAAGGTATAACCCTATAACCTCCCAAGACCAGGTCCAGTCATTCAGAAGCCTTTCGGAGGGGGCAGGAGGGTGCGATGTCAAAGAAAGGGGAACCAGACTTGGCAGGGCCAATAGGGTGCAATGGTAATTACTTTGCTTCTTAACCAAAACACAAAGAAGAGCAGGAGTGCCTGATAATCCAAATCATACCAAAAACACACAAAAGGGACTTAGGAAGCAATGAGGACTGCTCACAAATCTGTACCACTTGTCAGAAATAAAACTGAGAGCTGAAAATGTACCACACGCTTTAACAACGCATTAACAGAACACCGCGCTTTTGTCCATACATCACTTCATCAGATATAACATTCATTAATCTTCACTCCTTAAATATTCATTTTTATTTAGAAACAATCAGATTTTAATTAGAAAACACCCCTTAAAAACTATTCGGAATTCTAGTCTTTTCAAAAAAGCAGAAAGTAAACCATTAAAAACTTTTACTGTTGAAACAAGCTAAAATACCATCAAATCATTAAAACTTACTACATACTAAATAAATGAATTATAAAAAATTCTGTTAAAGGTAAAACATATTTTAATTTTTGTATGTATGTATGTATCTCCCTGAATTTAATAGTGTAACACTGCCACCTTCTGATGTAACACACAAATTGCACCTAAAAAATGAAATTACCTATGAAAAATACACTTGCACTTTAATGTTAAATTGTAGAAAGAAAAAAACAGAAAAAAATTAAAAGCACTTAAAAACAAATAAATAGATGTGAACATATTTTAAACCCAAAAGAGAAACTTTGTTAGTCCCCTATCCGTTATTTGTTCAAATTCAGAGCCTAGCTCCTCTTAACTTTAAAACTGGGGCCAATGAGACTGACTCATTCAGTCCAGGAGATCGATTGGCCTCCAATACTAGCTGCCAATATAATTCCCTGAACTCAATCCTCGTCTCCCATGGTCCTCCCCTAGGATCTTGTTCTATCTTTTCAAGAACAAAAAATGAAAACGGGGTCTGTGAACAAATGTTAGTATGTTTACAACAGTGATTCCTTACTTCCTTATTCTGAATATCGTGTAGGTGTTAATAAATTCTTTTTAGTTTTTGTGTTGTCTTCCCCACTGAGAAGGCGTCACATTTTTTTACATAAAGCCACATAAGTCACCCCTACACTTTCACAATTAAAAAAAAAAACATGTAGATTCCAAAAATGTATCCCTTACATTCAAATATATTATTTCCTTATTACTTCTATATGGGGTCTGTGAACATGCTCCACATTTTTATGTGCCAATTCTCTTAGTATTATTCAACCTATTCTTATGTTTATATAGTAAAACAAGTCCTGCTGACTTCAAAGCTGTGTTTAACCACAAACCAATTTAAATTAACTTTTTATTGGCTTGCTGTGGTGCTGTGTTCTATTCTTATGTTTATCATTCTCTAAAATTTCCTTGACATTTTACCCTTTCCTAATCACAAACTGTAAGGGTTTCTTAAAAAATTCTTTCCAAACCAGAGAAATATGAAAACATCTCCCATTTCTTATTAATAATATCTTTAATAATGTGGCACTATTAAAATGAATAACAAATGCCCCTTTGTAACCATTACCTCCATCATCTTCACCCTTGTTTATCTCTAATATTGACATCAATTACTTCCTTATGGGACTCTCTACTCCCATTCCCAAGACTGGTCTAAACTCAGCCTTTCTTCTTTTACCTCTTCCATAAATTTCTCTATCAAGTTTTATGGATATTTCCTTTACAAAAACATTTTTTTCTTTTCATACTCCTCAAAAAAAATCCTTATCTTCAGAGGTCATTCTAGAGCCCTGAATAAATTGTCCCTCTTACAATATTCCTTTTTTGTTTAAACAGGTGGATGCTAGTGAAATATAGATATGAATTAGAAAAAGTATATTTCTGTATATTGTAGATTTAAATGCTTTGGAGTAGTCTACCTTATGAATTGTGACTTCTAAATAATTAATTTAATCTCCAGAGATATGATGGGTAAATCTTAAAAATTCACTTGTGTGATTAATTTATTCTAAGAACTAAGAGTTCATCTTCTTTTCCTATCCAAAAAATACAAATATCCAGGCACCTCTTATATAAATTCCATTTTTTGTGTACTTGGAATTAATACATTTCTCCTCCCACATTTATAATACTATATTAGCATAAGTGGGGATGCAACATGCTCCCATAGCCACTCCACTTATCTGTTTATACAATTCTCCTTCAAAAAACAGAAAATTATTATTCAAGCCTAATTCCGTGAGTTCTTGACGTGCTTAAATTCAACATTTGCTAATTGTCCCTTTTGTATAAGTGCCTCTCAAACTATTCAAGACCAATATTGTAGGAAATTACACTACATAAATCTAGACTGTCTGTAGTGACAAATATATCTTCGTTATAAAATTCTATATTAATGGCCCTTAGGAAATCCCATGAATCTTTAAGAATATCTGTTTGTTGAACCCAAACCTTTTTTTAACTTAGAATCTAGGTATTTAGCCAAAGGAAAAGTTTTTGATCTTTTTGCGAACACTATCGGGCTGAAACTTGGGTCCACCACATTCTTATCTACTTTTGGTCTCCCAAAAAAGGATGGTATCACTAGTTGTTCTATAACTAAATAATTAAACATATTTACATAATTCCATCCTTATATAATTCCCTTAATGCAAAATCAATCCTATGATAAGCAATATTAATTTAGTTTCTTGAAACTTTCATATTTTATCATTTAGCAAATCCATCATTTTGGCTACATATAAAATAGTGTCCATTAACAATCCCACCCCCTTATCAGGTTTCATCACTCTGATTTTCATTACCTCTTAATTCTTCCAACAATTTTTCTACTATCGATAAATTAGGGGTCACTTTATTTGCTCTTATTTTTTTCCCTTAATTCTTTCTCCACATATATTTCAAAACTTTTTAATTTTAGATGGAGAAGTGGGTTAGTATGTACTTCTCTTCCTTAATGTAACTTCTTCCAGTGTGTCATCTCCTGAAAACTGGGTTCATTCTAAATTGTTCTTCCTGAGGAAATGCTTAAGATCTATTAGCACCTTACTAATCTCGGTTTTCTTACTAGGGATAAATTTAAGGTCTTTGATAAATAACTGAAAAAACACCACATTAAGCTCTAAAATACGATAATTATAAATGCTAAAATTTTAAGTACATTTAAA
Source organism: Protopterus annectens (assembly GCF_019279795.1). Lineage (NCBI taxonomy): Eukaryota > Metazoa > Chordata > Ceratodontiformes > Protopteridae > Protopterus > Protopterus annectens. The sequence goes on from NC_056726.1 coordinate 1,722,666,880, forward strand.
TCCATCCCTATCTCGTCTTCATCATTTTCATTTTCATCATAGTTCACTATACGCAGAACTATATCATCCTCAATTAGATTGTCTGTTGTTTTATTTAAAATCTCCCCCTCTCTGGTATCCTCCCCTTGATTGCAATATTGCACAAGAGTCTTAGTTTTCACTCTCTCTGATCTCCTTAAAGGGCGGTACTCTAAAGGGTCCTGAAAATTTGCTTCTCAACCTTTGGGCTTTCCTTGAGAACTAGGGAATCAGTGGAGTTGGGGGAAAGGCATAAAGAAGTCCTGGGGGGGGCAATCAAGGAGAAGTATCTCTCTTGGGGACTCTATGTTACAGGGAATTAGGGCAAAGTAGCTGCTGCATTTGCAACACAGCTGGCTCCAACAGGGAAAGATGATCATCTCTATGCTGTAGTTGAGAGACCACTGATGAGGCAGGAGGATGCATGCATTTGCTCAACTTGTCCTCAATCACGTTGGAACTTCTCAGAATATGCATTGCTATTATAGGTTGGAAGCACTAGCCCATCGCCAAATCCTGAGGGCTTTCCGACATAGTGGGTAGGACCTGGTTCCTCTCTTTTTGTTGATGTACCAGACTACGGACAGGTTGTCTGATTGGATTGGAACTGTCTCCAAAGGAAGGACAGACTGGAAAGCTTGCAATGCTAAAAGCACTGCCCTCAATTCAAGGATGTTGATGTGTAAATTATTGGCCTCTTGCAGGGAACAAGTGCCTTGAACAGATCTTCCCAGATAATGCTCCCCTCATCCCATATTGGAAGTGTCCGTGGTCACTATGACCTTGGGTGGAAAGGGAGAAAAGGTGCAACCCCATAGATGATGATCTGACTTCATCCGCCAATATAAATCCTTTTTGCAGTAATTTATCAGAACTGGATAACACATTGGGTGCGTTAGTATCCACCATTGTGAAGCCAGGAAGCTTCCTCATGTGGTACCTTGCTAAGGGTAGTAAGGTTATAGTTGCTGCCGTGATTCCCACAGCTTGAAATTCCAGGTGAGCAGGAACTTTGTTTTGGGAAATGATTGCTTGAACTTGTGACCTTAGCTTTGTCAGCCTGTGGATGGAGAGCGAGGCTACACAGGAAGTTGTATTTAGTCTTGCTCCGATGAAATCTAGATCTTGCATAGGAGCCAACTGTTACTTTTCCATGTTAATAGAAATGCCCAGTGCCTCAGTGAGGTGCAGCATGAAGTCTGTGTCATAAAGCAGTAGATGCCTGGAGAGGGTGGTGAGGAGCCAGTTGTCTAGGTATGGAAACACTCGGAATCCTCATAACCTCAAGTGAGCTGTTACGACTGCCATGCATTTGGTGAACACCATGGGGGCTGTGGTGAGACCAAAGGGCAGTGCTCAAAATTGATAATGACTGGCTCCTAGACAGAAGCAGAGAGATCTTCTGGAGCATTTGTCCATCTTTATGAGGGAATACACATCCTGAAGATCTATAGAGCACATCCAATCATTCTTCGCCAGAAAGGGAAGGATAAACTGAACTATGACCATCCAGAATTTCATCTGTTGAACAAATTTGTTCAGTAGGCTGAAATCTAGAATTGGTCTCCAGTCTCCTGTCTTTTTGGCACTAAAAAGAATCTTTAGTAAAATCCAGATCCTGTTTGGTCTGGTGGGACTTCCTGGATGACACTCTTTTAGAGCAACTTTTAAATTTCTATTGCTGCTAGATCTCTCTGACTGGGTGGAAGATCGTGGATTCGCTTTTGGGATTTTGGAAAATGATTTAAGGGAATATGGTAACCTCTGGTGATAATTCTCTGCATCCAGGTATCTGAGGTTATTGTTAGCCAGGATGATTGTTGCAGTGAAAATCTTCCCCAGACTGCTTCCATAGGTAGGTAATCGGGCCTCCATTCAGAAGTGCTGGTAGAGATGTCTGGAAAAGGAATCTCTGGAGCCCTGGTTACACAGACTCTGTCTGCCATGGGGAGGGCATCTTCCAGAAGAATTCCCCCCTCTGCCCCGGGGGGAGTATTCACCATGTGTGTCATAAAAAGGTCCTTAGAATTTCTTGAACCACATTTTCCCACTCCTCTGATTTCTAGAATAGGATTGTTGAGGAGTAGAAAAATGAACACCCACATCAGAAAGGGTCTTTCCATCTTTTTCACACCTGGCTAGTGTCTAACTTTTGGGGCAAATAAGGAAGAACCGTCAACAAGAGCACTGATGAAGGAATACTTGAAAGGCTTTGCTAAGTCACACAAATGCATCCAGGCGTGGCGCCTTATAGCAACGTCTGCACCTGCTGCTCTAGATGTCCCTTCAGCTGCATGAGCAATGAGCTGCATGGACGAATTTGAGATAGACTCCAGGGTGGCAAGCTGAGAGGCAACCTTATCCCGAACTTTGTCAGCCAGACATGGCTCCTGCAAGGCTGTCTGAAAGCTCAGTTATCAGATCCCTTTGGAATCCTTTGGAGCCTTTGGAGTGTGCCAAGAAAGTTCAAGGACCTAATAGCGAAGGTCTTTGATGCAAAGACCCACTTCCCAAACCTGTCATCTGAGACTCATGGTTAGGAGGCTGGATGGTAGAACTCTCCTCAGAGAGTTCCTTTTTGGTGGCCGCCACCATGGCATCCACTGCTAGACCCTTACTCCAATGTGGCTAGTCTTCTGGGGCCAACAAGAGTTTATCTGGTCTCTTGAGAATAGGCTCTAAGGAATCAAGGGCCTTCCATGCCCGCTGAACAATCAGCTTAATTAGATCGTCAGCAGGTGGTGTCCACCAGGAAGTAGATGGGCAGACCCAAAATGCTTGCAAGAACACAGATTCCTCGTAGGATGGGTTAGAGGGCTTCCAGTCACCCCTCTGTTTCAGTATTTCCAGGATATCTCTGAAAGAGACATCTTCAAGGGGTGACCGTGGGGACCCTTCCCCCTTCATTATAATCTGCATCTTTCATGACCGATTCTTCTGGAGAATCTAGAAGCTTCCTCTTGCAAGTCCTCTTATGGGATGGTTCCTCAGGTGGAAGTTCTGTGGAAGACTCCAAAGAGGAGAGACCCTGTACAGGGATATCTTGTACCCGCTGTCCAGATGTAGTAGATTCTGACAGCTGTAAGCCAGAGGATACAAAAATATGATATCCGGATGCAGGAGGAGCCAGCTGAGGCTAAAGCTTTCTCCATGATCTGGAAGGCAGGTCCAGCTGAAGAGGAATGGGATCCCGGACCAGAGAAAGACAACCTCGGAACGGGTCGCTATCATATGAGCGAATCTCACAAATTGCTAACACTCATATAGAATGTACCAGACCTCGAACTTCCTATTGTGGGGAGCTGCGCCCCCACACTCCCCACTAAATATATATTCCAACTCCAGGATCGCACTATAGTGAGGAAATGGCAAATATCCCATTCTTCACTGTACCGCAATCTCAGAAACAGCACTTCGAGGTCCGGTACGTTCGATATTATGAGCGTTCACAATTGTGAATCGCTCATATGATATAGACCCCCCCCTTGAAACCAGGGTCACACCCAGCTCCGATGAACCGCCATCCAGAACAGGAGCCAGGGGATGATTCTGAACTGCCATGGTCCAAATATCCAAAGACTATCGTAGAAACTACCTGAACCATAAAGAGGGTCTCAGAACTGAGTCAAACCACGGTCCCGGGTGTGCAACAGATCCACTGGTGCCGAAGACAACCCCAGTGCTGAGGTAAAGTCCACTGTCAGCATCGAAGCAACTGGTACCAGGAGCACTGAAGTAGAGGGCTCCAAGACTCAGATGGAGGTTGAAGGAGGATAATCTGGTGGAATCCTTGAAGAATAAAACTCAGCTCTGTGAGGGAGAGAGGTCTGCATAGGTGCAGGGAGACCATCAACCTAACTACGTCCACTTCAGACAGACTTCTGTAAAAACAGATCAACATTCCCGAAGGAGAAACTGGTCTATCAAGGAAGGGGGCTTGAGAGTTGACCAAAGAATGCATCAACAGAGGAGGAACATCTAGTCCTGGGAGGTATAAATGTCTTGACTTTCAGCACTGTTTGCTGTGCTGAGAGGGGTGACTGGAACTGAATGTGAGGTGAGTGAGTCTGGTGCAGAAGAAACTGTTGGTGCCAAAGAAGTCACTGGCACTGAAGTAATGGTGTGTGCCAAAGTAGTCAATATTGGTGTGGTAACAGACAGTACCAATGAACTGTCTGTGCCAAAGGTAATTTCTCTGTCATTTTAGGTATCTTTGACCTCAGTTCCGAAGAAATAGATGGAACTGGTGATTTGTTTGATTTTCCTTCTTCAGCCAATGGTGAGGTTGGTACAGAGTGGCTGCTTTTTAGGTCTGGTTTTGAAGATTTAGATGTATCGGACTTACAGGGGGCTTCTTCGAAGGTACATTTTAACAAGCCTTTTAAGATGAGTTTAGTCTGTTGCTCTGCCAGAGTATGGGCACTAAAACCCTAACAAATCATACAAGTAATGTCCAGATGTGGGGCTCCCAAACAGTATACTCAGGAAAGATGCCCATCAGAATTGGGCATCTTCCTGCCACAGTCTTGGCACTGCTTGAACCCAGATGTCCCTTTCTTTTTTTCTGCCATTTTAATTCTCACACACACACACACACACACACACACACACACACACACACACACACACACACACACACACACACATACATACACACAGAATGAGGGAAGCAGAGAAAAACTTTGAAAAATCTACTAACAATGGTATCCCAAAACTTACCTAAAAGATAAGGAAAAGGCAGGATACCAACAATGGTATACAAAGGTAAACAGAATAAGGGGAGAAAGGGAAGTTACCAATGATAGTAACAAGAAATACGGATTGGTAAAAGGCGTGGGTAGAAAGATATGGTAAGCACTTACATTTATCTACATGTCTAGTGTGTAACAAATATAGATAACTCAGTAGGTTTAGCACAAAATACGCTAGAAAAAGTATTTAAAAGGCACTTTGAGAGTATCAGCTGATGCGTTTACTTTTCAGAGCAGCAAACAAGATCTGGGGTAATGGGGAGAAGGGCATTGTGGGTACAGCCATGGCTTGAGAATTTCTTGGCTGGTGCGAGCTATATTACCCAGCTGAGCTAGTTCGGACAGGTCTGAACCGAACCCATCTGTCATGAATGAATGAAGACTGACAACACAGATTTAAGGTTATACACCTACCACAATTATACATCCTTGTTGCATGTCTCAGTTTATTTTGATGGGTTGGTTATAATCTGGCAAACCTTTACATGTTCTTCCAATGCTCAAGCTCGCCCATGGTTCTATAGTTCCTGACTTGCCTCAGATCGAATTTGCTCATAACTGGATGTCAGGTTGCCTGACAGGAAAAGACTTCAGGCTTAGGTCAAGCATGTACCTATCAAAGGAAGGTATCAATTTGAAAGGGGGAAGGTGACAGGACACAGAAATGGACAGAGGGATAACGAGAATCTATCATAACAGGAAGTACATAACTTTTTTATCCTATGTTCCTTTCAGTCAATCTTGATGATTGCAACAGATTCCCCAGCTGCTTCTCATCTTGGGTGGCATCATGGCAAGATATCCTTGAGGATGTTTGAACCAAAATCAGTTGTAGACCTTGACAAAAGGTCCAATATGCAGTGTTTTACAAATGTATGCACTAGAGGCCATGTTGCTGCAGCACAAATGTCATCCATAGAGGAGTGCCTGAAATTATTCTGGTAGAATGAGCTTTTGGCTTAGATGAGAAGGCCAAGCATTTGGAAGAATAAAGGATATACAGTCAGAACCATCTAGATAAGATAATGTTGGTCACCTTGGATCCTACTTTGGCTTTCGAAAGAGATACAAAAATCTGGTCATTCTTATGTATAACTTTAGTTTGGTGGATATAGTCTCAACTGATGATAAACTTCAAGGTATGCAGAATGTATTCCACTTGGTTAGAAAGGTCAGGGAAGAAAGCAGTCAATTGATTCGAATGATTCAAGGCTGACTCTGAAGCTACCCTGCATACAAAGATGTGATTTAGTGCAACAGAAAGATTGTCTTTATGGAAGATCAAGTAGGGTTGTCTGCATGACAAAACCAGCAATTCAGAGACGCACTTTGCAGAAGTGGCTGCCACCAAGAATAAGGTCATTCATGAGAGAAATTTTGAGGAGGAAGAAGCAATCTCAAAGGGAGGCAGAGTCGGGGCTTGAAGAATCAAAGTCAAGTCACATGGAGAGACATGGTCTTTAACAATAACAAGTGGTCTCAGTATTGAGAAAAGCTTTGTATAAGCTATGGAGTTAAAATGTAATCTAGAATGATAGTATGAAGTTGCTGGTAGATTGATTCAATGCTAGATTAAGCTTGCCCCTGAGCTGAAAAGATTCATCACAAACTGTAGAATAGAAGGACCAAGTACTGAAAAAGGATTGAGAACTTTATCAATAGCCCACAAAAACCTTTTTCACTTGGTTTTGCAGAGTTTTCTAGAAGAATGCTTCTGAAAGGTATCTGTGCAACACTGGGAGGCAGGGTAGGTGTCGCTCGTCTTGTTTCCCCTTAAAGACAAACAGGTGGGGTAGTTCATTTGCATGCTTTATTACACAAACACAGGATGGATAGCAGCAGTACAAAATATAAATGATCGATTAAGTTGCAGACTACACAGACATGCACGCTTACATCACAACAGCTTACTACAAAATGGCAGTCAGGCTCGCACGTGCTCAGTATTTATACACTTGTGCAAGCTCCTAGAAAGCTTTTTAAAGGTGTACCTGCATACTGATCTACACCCTCCCTCTTTAATGAATTGCCCACAATATAATGCTGTAGATCAGAGTGCAAGTGAGGTGTGCTATATCTTTAAGAAACATGTCAAAGCTGTACATGGACTTATAAATTCCAGACACGTGCAATCCTTAGTGCCATTTTGTAAGAGCAGTCAGAGTGAGAGCATGCACGATCACAGTTGTTAGTTTGTATACAAGTTATTTAAAGTCAGTAAACTTCTATAGTGATTTGTATAAAATAAAGCTGCCTGAACAGAACCCACAAAGACTCTTCTATTGTGTCCAAAGTAGGACAGGGACATGATGTCAGAACCGGGATGGCAGAGAATAAGGTCCAGAGACAACAGTGAAGGTAAAGCTAAGAAACGAGCACAAAAAGAGCTAGAAAAGAATCAAAGGTACTGAGAAGTAGCACTAACTGTTTATTTGATAGAAGAGACAAAACGGGGCATTGGTTGGGAGGGTGGCTTAATGGCTAAGGTGTTTGCCTTACAAACACAAGGTGCAGGGTTTGAATCTCACAAGGGATAATTGGCTAGGCTTAAAATGGCTCGCAAGGGCAGTTAGCTTAGTACTAAACTATGAACTATGAACTATGAACAAGGGTACAAACCACATGACTGAGCAAGCAGAAGGCACAAAAAGTTTAACTAAAAAGAAATGTTTAAAATAAGGGTATTTGATGAATCTATTGACAGTAAAGCAAAACGGGCATGTTTAAAGATAAACTTGTGTGTTTAAAGCAAAACTGGGCATGTTTAAAGTAAAACAAGCACAAGAAAAGTACACGGTGTGAAAAGGGCTTAAATGAGCAAAATGAATATAATATGGGCAAAAAGGACATATTAAGCAAAAATAAGGCAACTGCATGTGTTTTGGCAAAGTGCTATGTTTGGGCACAACTACGACTTTGTATTGTATCAAGGGCATAACTAAAGTTATTCAAAGTATCTCAAAGTGTGTAAAAGTGCTTATAGTGTGTCCTTTTTACTGTGCATGTATTTTTAAGAGTTTACTGTGTGCAAAGTGCAACTCTTTCATGAAATACAGTCAAGGTATAGCCATTTCAAAAAGTTTCTTGTGCTGGGTGCGTATTTGCAAAGTACCACCATTACAGAGCGTTTCTTGCACTGCAAAGAGTTGCCTTGTAAGGTACTGCCATTTAGGGGGCATTTCAGTGTGCTGTGTGCAGTTATTCACAAAGTGCAATTACTTTGAAATGTTATTGAGTTTTGGGCAAGAAAGGTTCAGTTTATTTGCATCATGCAGTTATTTGATATGTTTCTCTCAAAAGAGGTGATTTCTTGCAAAATGATATTACAAAAGTGTTACAGTGCCCGAGAGTTTACTCCATTCGAATCATAAAGTTGTTTGAGATGTTTCTTAAAATGATGATAAATGACTTCAGCATTGCAAGACGATATTACACGAGTGTTAATCTGCCCGAGTTTATTTTGCAAAGTCCAATTATTCAAAGGTACTATGAGTTTGTTCATTAGCATAATTTCAAAAAGCCCAAAAGGTATAAATTAAAAAGCACAAAGGCATTGGACAAAGTTACAAATGCTGGCATAAGTTTCTAGCATATGTGCATGTTTGTGCTTAATTGCAAAACCCTTCACTGGTATGTGTTAATATGCCAGACTGCTTTCAAAAGCCCCTACCACTTGTATTTGATCAGAATATTGCAGAGAATTGGATAATATTTGAGTACAATATTTTTATACAAGCAGCTTATGCAGATAGAGATGCATGCACCAGGGTATTCGTTTTCTAAGACTAGCTGGGTCAGAGGCCATAGAAAGAGCATTCATTTGTGCATGCACCTGCAGTATATGAAGGGGAAGGAGAAAACAGTCATATTGCTGTAAAGGCTGAATCAAGAGAAGACCCTGAGTGTTTGAAGCGCAAGTTCAGAGAAATGTGTAACCCCCATACAGCTATTACATTAGACAGGCATTTGTTTTACGAGAGATCAGAAACCAAGGGAAACATTTGCAGCTTATACAACTGACTTGAGAAACAGAACTAAAACGTTTCAGTCTGGTGACTTAAAAAAAATGAGCTGATCAAGGACAGGCTTCTGTGTGGTATTAACAGTGATGCTGTAAGAAAGATTTTACTTCACAACAGTAGTTTAACACTGAGCAAAGCCATAGAGATTTGTCAAATCCATGAGGTGACAGAAAACCACAAGTATGCTTGTGAGTGACAAGAGCATGGTTTCAGTTGGCTCCAGAGCAAATGTAAATAGCAGGCAACATGTGGCAAACACAAGCAGGGCCAAGCAGGTGAGCTACGATGTTTCCAGGGAAGATACTTAGCTTTCCAATAAGTTCTAAGAAAGGAGCTTGCTCCAGCTCAGTCCAAGCATAAATCAGCAAAACCCAAGTCTAGCTTTATTGTTAACTATCGCAATTGTGGTGCAAATCAGGAGTCTAAAAGAGAGAAGTGCTTAACATTTGGCCAGCAATGCCACAAGTGTAAAAAATGGAACCATTTCCAAAAGTTTTGCAAATCAAGTAAGCCTCATACAGTTGTAAAGAAAGGTCACACAAAAAAGAAAGTTGATCAAGTAGAGCTAAAGCAGTCAGCTTTCTATGTGGATGGTGTATCAGTGCTTGATGCAAGAGGTGATGCAGTGAATTTATTAACAAGGAGCAAAGTGTTTTGTACTGTCCAGATTCATGGAAGCTCCACAGAGCTTAAAGTAGATACTGGTTCAAAGTGTAATGTTATATCAGCAGACACATCTGCTAAAGTGAGAACTAACAAACAAAACTCAATGTAGCTAGTAGTGCAAGACTTGTTGCTCATGGAGGTGAAGAAATTCAAACCGAAGGTTCAGTGATGCTTTCATGTTACTTGGCTGAGAGCTGTTACAACTTATTATAACTTGTTATTCTATGTAGTCTGAAGACCACTGCAATCTTTATTGGGCCTCAAAGTTGGTTTAAGAATGAATCTGCTTTCTTTTGTTAAAGAAGTTCATCATGTAAGTGCATTTCCGAGTTCAAATTTTTATGAAGCCATTTTCTCAGAGTATGCGGTTTTCGATGACAAGTTAGGCAAACTTCCAGTTGTGTACTCCATGAAGTTAGACCCAGAGGTCACTCCAGTAATCAGAACAGCAAGAAGAGTCCCGATAACTATAGCTATGCAGGATAAAGTTAAGACTCTGTTGGATAAAAATGGTGCAACAAGGTGCAACTTGTCCAGTCACAGAACCAACTGAATGGGTGTTATCCATGGTAGCAGCTCACAAAAAAGGCTCAGACGAGATCAGAATATGTATTGACCCAAGAGATTTGAACAAAGCATAAAAGAAACTGTATCATCCAATGTGCAGAGTCGAAGAGGTCGCAGCCTTAATACTAAATGCCACACTTCTCTGTCTTGGATGCAGAGAGTTCATTTTGGCAAGTGATGCTTGATCGCAAATCTTCATTTCTAACTATTTTTGGCACTCCATTTGGCAGATACATATTCCTAAGGATGCCATTTGGAATAAATTCTGCAAGTGAAGTCTTTCAGCATGCAATGGAGCAAATCTTTTCAGGTTATCCTTGTGCCATAATAATAGATGATTTATTGGTTGGAGGCAATGGTGAAGCAGAATGTGACAGAACCTTCAAGAAAGTTCTAGCTAGATCACGTGAAGTAAATTTGAAGCTCAATCCCCTGAAGTGCAAATTCAAACTTCCAGAAGTTACCTACATAGGTCATTTGTTTATAAGTGCAGGCTTGAGACCAGTCCTGACCAAGCAAGCAGCTATTCTTGAGATGTTAACACCAGATAACGTACAAGCTCTACAACATTTTCTAGGCATGGTCAACTATTTAGGCAAGTTTATACCAGACTTCAGTGAGTTGACAGCACCTTTAAGAGAGCTAATGCACAAAAATGTTGCATGGTCATGGTTGGAACAGCACCAGAAGGCATTTGAAGACCTTAAGCAGAAAATTGCTATCCCACCTACATTAAGATACCATGATGTGAAAAAAACAGTTGCTCTTTCCTGTGATACTTCAAATTTTGGTCTTGGCGCAGTTATACTTCAATTGGGCAGGCAAGTAGCCTATGCATCTAGAACATTAACCCAAACTGACCTGCAGTATGCTCAAACTGAGAAGGAGCTTTTGGCAATAGTATTTGTATGTTCCAAGTTTCACGATTATATTTACGGTCGAGCTATTGACCACCAACCTCTAGTTACTATTCTAAAGAAGCCTATGCATTCTGCTCCAGTGAGAGTACAAAGAATGATGCTCAGATTGCAAAAGTACAATTTCAAAATGGTCTACAGAAAAGGCAAATTGCTCTATGCCTTATCCAGATCACCCAGAACTATGACAAAACAGCTTGAGGCAGAGAAATTTGATGTCAGTGTGTGACTGATCCAATTTTGCCGAAGCACAATCTCTGCATTAATGTTGGATGGCTGTCAAAGCAATCTAGTGTACCACCTGAAGTGCAAACTTATTTCCCTTACAGACATGAATTGTTGATGGAAGACAGCATCATTTTCAAAGGTCCTAAAATTGTTGTTCCTGCTTCCTTGGAAAAGTATATCCAGATTTTGTATCGTGGTCACCCAGGATCTGCACCCACTAAGAGAAGAGTGACAAAATTAGTATTTTGGCCTTCATTACCAAAAGACATTGATGAAGTACTTTCTTTTTCAGTATGCAATAGTACTAGACTGCATTTTCAGAGAACACCACTTCAGCTAAGCCCAGTTCCTGAACTACCTTGGTCGAAAGTTGCAACTGATATCTGAGTGGAACAACCAACACTACTTGGTTTTAGTAGACTCTTACTCAGATTGTTTTGAGATGGATCTACTACCTAACATCCACTGTGATTACAAAGTTGAAACATCATTTTTCAGTTCATGGAAGTCCACACAAAGTTCTTTCTGACAATGGTACTCAATTTGCTAGCCAGTTGTTTCAGAAATTTGCAAAAGAATGGGACCTTGTGCATGTCACTAGTAGTCCTGAATATTCTCAGTCCAAAGGTCTAGCTGAATGTGCAGTGCAAAGCAATTACTTAAAAGGTCAAAGTATGACAATACAGATGTATTCTTAAATTTGCTGAATCTCAGAAACAAACTTCGTGATGACATTCTTACATTCTTGGCTCACTTGCTCAAAGACTACTTTCCAGGAAAACTAGAACTACAGTACCCATTACTTCCAGTTTATTGAAGCCTAAACCCAATAATAAAAAAAAACATCAAAGCTCAATTGGTTAAGAAGTGTAACATCCAGAAATCTAGTTATGATAGATCAAGCAGATTACTTTGTCCATTGAGGGAGGGAGAGACGGTACGAATCCAGACAATGAAAGGTTTTGATCAAATGACAGATTTCCGGCATCTGCGCCAAGCCAAGTTCCTACCTGGTAGACTCCAAAGGTGTGGAATATAGACAGAACTGTAGACATCTTCCTGTATCAGAAATGTCATCACCTTCACATTGTTTCTGTGATGCAGACATCAAATCTAAGAGCTTATCAGGCAATGTTCCCATACCAGAATGTGTTCAAAATTCTGATTCCATTCCAGAAAATGTTCTGAACATTCCACAAGTCAAACATTTACAGACACAGCTCCAGTTGCTAAATCTAATTCCCAGTTTTATGTCACATGAGGTGGATGAGTATGAAAGCCTAGTGTAAAATAGATAGCAATGTAGACTTGATTGTATATATAGATTGTGTGTGTGTATTTGTACTTAGCACTGTATAATGCATGACAAAGAATTATTTGTGATTTCTGCATGCTAAACAGACTCATAGCATTGTATGATCTATTTCTCAAAGAGGGAGGATGTAGATCAGAGTGCAAGTGAAGTGTTCTATATCTTTAAGAAACATGTCAAGGCTGTACGTGCACATATAATTTCCAGACATGTGCAATCCCTAGTGCCATTTTGTGAGAGGAGCCAGCATGACAGCATGCATGATCACAGTTGTTAGCCTGTATATAAGTTACTTAAGTTAAAAGTCAGTAAACTTCTACAGTGATGTGTTTGTATAATATAAAGCCGCTTGAACAGAACCCACGATGGCTCTTCTACTGTGTCCAAAGTAGGAGAGTGACAAATAACATTTGAAAAGAAACCTGCAAAGGTATAGACAAAAAATATACAACATTCATGTCCTTATGTCCGAGTTGTTGTGTATCTGGAACATGATCTGGAAATGTGACCTGATCTAGTGATATAGCAATCAGAATTGGGTTTAGCAAAAGGAACAGTCATCAGTGGACAATTTGCTTCAGGAGTTTTGGGATTCTTCTCAGGAAAAGTTATATTTACTGGAACGTCAGATAACTCACTGTGAAATATAGCGTCTTTCTTGCAGGTAAGATACCGGGATCAAATGTTTCCGATTCTGCCTAAATTCTGCTCCTTGCAATTCCACAATGTATGATCTTGGCTCTGGACCTACACTTTTTATATCAATCCGATCAAAACCTTTGGATGTCTGCATCCTCACCATCTCCCCTTCTCATAACGGATTGAGTGGTCTTGCTGGACTTGTTATAATAGGGCTTCTGGGCTAAGTGCTTTTTAACAGATTGGCTTTCCCTGATCTGCTGTTCTTGACACATGGAACCAATGATGAATTACTAATTGGTAGTGTGGTTCTGGTATGTCTTGACAGAAGTTTCTGTGCACATGAACCAATATGTTTATCAGGGGGAACATTTCTGAGATTCAAGAAAACATCACTAGTGTCTTGTTTTGACTTCTCTAGTAATTGTTTCGCACTTTGAACTGCATGTTCTGCCAAACCATTTGACTGCAGGTACTCGGGGCTGCTTGTAACATCAGTCAAGTCTCACTCCAACAAATCTTTTGAACTGCTGGCTTATAAACTGTGTACCATTGTCAGAAATAACTTTCTGCAGGCTATCATGGACTGCAAAATGGCACTTCCTCTTAGTAATGACAGTACTGGACTCTAGGTTAGTAAGTAGGTCAATCTCAAAGAATTGTAATAAGAGTCTAGTAACACCAAGTGATGTTGACAATTCCACTCGAAAATGTCTGTAGCTACTGTTGACCAAGGTAGTTCAGGAATCTGGTTTAGATGAAGTGACTTAGTACTATACGTATAGAACAAGATAAAAGTACTCACTCAATATTCTGTGGCATAGAAGGCTAAAATACTAGTCCTCTCACCTTTTCTTTGGTAAAATCAGTTCCTGGGTGGCCATGAAGGAAGATGGTAATATATTCTTGTTCCAAGTATTTTGGAACAATCACTCTTGGACCTTTCTTAAGGATACCATTGTCTGACAACATTTCATCTCTGTAAGGAAAATAAGGTTGCACTAATACTGGTAAACAAGATCATTTTGATGGCCATCCTCAACTGATGAAGTGGTTGAGCTTCTGAAGAACTGGATCTGAGGCTGTTATGACTTCTAAGTTCAGCAAGGTGTGTGGAAGAAAAATTTCTCACTTCCTTGACTTCAAGATCAAGTTTCTCATTTTCATGCTGTTCAGTGGTATTTCTGGGTGAGCTGGATAATGTATCAGCAAGATAAAGAAGTTTGCCTTTTTTGTAGACAAGATTGAAATTCTATTTTTGCAATTTGAGCATCATGCGTTACAATCTGGCTGGAGCTGTATGCATAAGGCTTTCTCAAAATAGTGGCTAGAGGTTGATCTGTTTCAATGTGGATATGTCACCATAAATATAATCATGCTACTTTGAACATTTAAACAATTGCCAAGAGTTCTTTATTTGTGCATAATGCATTTCACTTTGGGTTAGATTTCTGGATGCATAGGCTACTGGTTTAACTATCTTGAAGAATGACTGCACCAAGACCAAATTTCAAAGCATCACAAGAAATAGTAACTGGTTTGTGAACATCATAGTATCTGAGAGTTGGTGGACTGCAATTTTCTGCTTCAGGACATTAAATGCTCTCTGGTGGTGTTCTAACCAAGACCAAGATACATCTTTACGTGTCAGCTCGCTAAGCGGTGCTGAAAGTTGGGTCAAGTCTGGAATAAATTTGCCTAGGTAGTCAACCATGTCAAGAAAACATTGCAGGGCTTGAACACTGTCTGGAGCTAGCATCTCAAGAATAGCGGTTTGCTTTAAAGGATCTGGTCGTAAGCCTGAACTGGTAAATAAATGACCAACATAATTAACTTCTCATAGCCTGTACTTGCATTTCTGTGGGTTAAGCTTAAGATTCACTTTAAGAGCTCTTTCTATAACTTTCTTGATGTCTCTGTCATTCTCAGCTTCACTATTACCTCCTACTAGGATACAATCTACTATAATAGCACATGGATACCCAGAAAAAATTTGTTCCATTGCATGGTGGAAGACTTCACTGGCAGAATTTATCCCAAATGGATTCTCAAAAATCTCTACTTACCAAAAGGAGTACTGAAAGTGGTTAGCAATGAAGATTTTCAATAAAGCACAATTTGCCAAAATGAACTCTCTGTATCCAAGACAGAAAAAACAGTAGCATTTGGCATAAGCACAGCAGGTTCTTCAACTGTACTCATTGGATGATGTCTTTTCAGTGCCTTGTTCAAATCTCATGGATCAATACATATTTTGATATCTGAGCTTTTCTTATGAGCTACTACCATGGAAGATACCCATTCAGTTGGTTTATCAACTGGACAATCACACCTTGCTGCACCATTTTATCTAGCTCAGCCTTGACTCTGCATAGCTACTGGAACTTTCCAAACTGGGCTGACTTCAGGGTCTAGCTTCATGGAGTACACAACTGGGAGTTTGCCTAGTTTGTCTTTGAAGAGATCAGTATAGGTAGAAAAAAAACAGACTGGGTGAAATTAGAACAGAGGTCTTTCAAACTAACATGGTGGACTTCCTTATTAGATGAAAGTACAGACTCTCTCTAAGGCCTTAATGACTGGATGTACCTTTTGGCCATGTAAAATTGCAAGTTGTAGTTGTTCCCAGCAGAGTAACATGAAACCACTACTGAATCTTCAGTATGAATTTCTTCACCACCATAAGCAACAAGCTTTGCACACTTTGCCAAATCAAGCTTCTCATCAGTGCATACTCAAGAAAAGTCTCTGTTGACATAACACTGCACTTTGAACCTGTGTCAACTTTGAGCTCTATAGGTTTTCCATGTATCTGAACAGTACAAAATACTTCATTGTTTGCCCATAAATCTACTGCACAGACTTTCATTGACCACTGATACACCATCAACATAAAAAGTAGGGTCATGGCTTTCTAATTCATCAACTTGTCTTTATGAATGCTTTCTTTTAATAAAAGAATGCCCCTTGTTTGATTTGCAAAACCTTTTGAAATGATTCCACTTACTGCATTTGTGGCATTATTGACCAAAAACTAAGCATTTTTCTCTTTTGGGCTCATGATTTGCACCACAATTACAGCAGTTGGCTATGAAACTGGCTGAGGGTACATGCTTTGAGTTTGCTGACTCACTGTTATACTTCAGACTGTGTACACTCTGGAACTTGCTAGAAAAGTATGGGATTTCCCAGTGTCTGCTGCAGGGCTTGCAGTTGTTGCTTCCATGTACTTGGGCCTATTTTCTTTAACCACGTGTTGCACATCAACATTAGTACTAGAAGGTACTGGAATCATGCATTTCTTATTTGTAAGCATATTTGTTTGCTTTTCTGAGCTCATATATCTGACAAATCTCAATGGCCTTAGTCCAATTTAAATCAATGTCGTGAAGCAAAATCTCTCTCACAGCATCATCTTTAATACCACACAAAAGTCTGTGTTTTATCAACTCATCCCTTAGATCACCAAATTTGTACGTTTTACCTTTATTTCTAAAGTCAGTTATATATGCTGAAAAAGTTTCACCAGACTTTTGATCTCTTGTAAAATAAGTGCCTTTCCATTGTAATATTTGTTTGGGGGTTACACATCTCTCTAAATTTACATTTTAAGCCCTCAGCGTCTTCCCTTGACTCAGCCAGTACCACTATATGACAGTTTTCCCCCTCCCCTGCAAATACAGCAGGCGCATACACAAATGAATGCTTTCTATGGCTTCTGAACCAGCTAAATTAAGCAGAATGCCTCTGTACGATCATCTTTATCAGAAAATGCAGCTTGTATGATAATATTGTACTCTTGCTCAAACACTCTCCAATTCTCTGCAATATTATCAAATATAAGTTGAGCTGATTTTCAAAAATCTGTCTGCCATACCAACAAATTATGCCCGAACACACTGAAAATGGTCTTTGGAATTATGTACGAACATGCACACACAGCCAGTACTTGTAACATTCAAATGCACAAACTCTTCTAAATACTGTACTTTGTGAAATATGCTTTGAAATAGATGTATTTTGTGAAATAGCTGTACTATAATACTGCACAATCATGAGAACTCTGTATATTGTGGATATCTTGAACAGCTTTCATCTGAAAAAAGTACGAGCTATGAGCTACTAGGAAAAAAATGCAGTCGTTTTTCTTATTTTATTAATTTTATCAGATTTGAACTTCTTTTCAAACATTTTCATTAGTTATTCGAATATTTGTATCAATATGTCTCAGTACTCTATTTCTATTTTTGTTTTACTTGGATCACTTGTCTGTGTACTTAATAAAGGATTTTCGACTGGAAACAGACTGCCTGCCTTGCTTGGATTACTTTCGAATACTTAGTAATGCTGTAGAATTATATATTTTCTATTATTACTTTTTGACTTGACGAGTTTACATTCACTACTTCTACAACTATTGTCTGATCTGATTAATATACAGTGATTAACTAGAAATATATGGACTGAAAATCTTCCACACAGAGAAGTTTCTTACACTGTTTTGTTTTTAGACCCACTACACTTTAGTGGGTTGTTTTGAGACTTCGGGGATACCACGGAAATTACTTGTAATATGTCACAGCTTCAGACATTTTGTTTACTTAGAAGTTTGTTTAGTGCATTCTGCGTGCTTCGTTTTATATTTTGTGAATAAGAAATCATTTACATAAGCTTGATACCTGAAATACGTTTCTGACCCGTTTTTAAGAATTAAATGTGCAGTGGGGATGATCCACTCCTCTGTATTCCTCCACCTTTAACTGAATGCCTTCTCGGTCTGGAATTTGAATTTCTGGATCCCATTCTGACACCATGTCACTTGTCTTGTTTCCCCATTAAAGAACAACAGGAAGAGTAGTTCGTTTACATGCTTTATTACACAGAAACACATCAGGATGGATTGCAGCAGTACACAATATAAACAAACTGACAGACTACACAGACACACATGCTTACATCTTAACAGCTTACTACAAACTGGCAGTCAGGCTTGCACATGCTCAGTATTTATACATTTGTGAAAGCCCCTAGAAAGCTTCTTAAAGGTGTACATACATATTGATCTACAGTAGGGTTACTGGTGATCAATGACATTGGAAGAACCATGATGTTAATCTGAGGGACCTGATGCTCAGATCAGACTTGCCAGACAGATGAAAAGATTCTCTTTCAGATTTAGGGACCTCAGAGGTCTGTTTATACTAGGCCAAAGTGAAGGAAACCTGATTTGCCTGGGCCAGAAAGGGGCATGAGAATGATTGCTGCCTTGCACAGAGATGCTCTCTGTAGAAACTTTGTCATAAGATGAAAAGGCATAAAGGAGTCCAGGTGGCCAAAGATGGACAGACAGCATCCATCTGTGACTGTTGCTGAGGAGGAAGAAGAGCAAAGTAGCTACTGCATTTGGTACTGTTGAAAGTGGTGACCATATCACAAAAAAGGCTAAACCCAGAAGCCAAATATTTTGGCTGCCACTGCTAGGGTATGCAACCAGTTGTGAGACATGATACAGAGAACTTGGCCTCTTCACAAAGAGAGAAGAGGCCTGCAATATGCATTGCAATTAAAAAGCTCTGGAAAGACACATCCCACTGCCAGACACTCATGGCCTCCATGCAGAGTGAATAAGAGTAGGTTCCTCCTTGTTTGTTGATGTACCATACTACAGAAGTGTTGCCAGATTTGATGGAAATCACACCCAAGATAAGGTTGTCTGCAGGACCTGCAGTGCTAGGAGGACTGCCCTCACATCCAAAACACTGATGTGTAGTTGGGTCTCCAGTTGGGGTCCACATCTCTTAAGCTGTTTCCCCTTGAAATGCCTCCCACTCTAAAGAGGAGGCATCTGTGGTAACAGTGAGCACAGCCAGAGAAGGAATTACCATCCATCTTGGAATTAAGGAGACTTATTCTGTTTAAAATGTTCATTACACAACAATGAAATTCTAATAGGGTGATGAAAAGACTGCATGGCTTCAGCCCACTGAACTGATAAAGTACACTGTGATAGTCTCATGAAATACCTGGCATGCAGAACTAGCATGAGGAGGCAACCACAGTATCTAAAAGGTGAAAAATAAATCTGGAGAAATGTCTGTTTTGAAACAAATGAAGCAGCCAGATACTACAGCACCAAAGGTCTGTTGTAGTATTAAAAAAAAAGAAAGAAAACTCAGCAGACCACCAGGCTAAAAACTCGTAGCTTTTAATCCATGAAAAAGGTTAGCTCTTTCAGCTAAAAAAAACCCTTCATCAGACAACAGCATAAAACAGTGAGCAGTATTTAAAACACAAACAACCAATCACAATATGTAATTCATTTAACAATTAAAGTTAAAATTGAGGTATACACCTCTTAAGAACAGGCAGGGCAACATGTGGTTTGTGTGGAGAAGTAGGGGCACACCACTGTCAAATGACCCCTTGCTACTGGAACCATGGCAGATGTAGTAACTTCACCTGGTGCCCTAGAATTGAGTAAAAGACAAAACCCTACATTCTCAATTGTTTTTTCACCCACTGCCAGTTCCTGTCAAGAAAAAGGACAAGAAAAAGAAAATAAAAACAATGTGTTGGGTTCCCAATCATCAATGATGTTCCTTGAGCAGGAAACGAAAACGAAGGAAAACATCGGTTTGACTTCAGGTACTTTGCCATTGGTCTATAATCTTTCTAGCGTGGCCCTTTCTGATATACAAATGCAGGTTTTGAATAAAAGACTTAATTTTGTACCTGCTGAGTCCCAGAGATATGGTGACCTGTTCTTAAACCTATAAGTGTTTGGGCTTAATTTACAACTGAATTTGGAGCTTCAATGTCATTGAACAATGATATGGGTTGCTTAAAGAAACACAGTTTATTTGTTCCTCCCCCTAATCCAGTTATAGACACCTTTATTAGAACGTGTGAAGATCAATTGAGGGTCTATATTGAACAAGACAAGTCTAAGTGTTTTTTTAATTTTAATGCTGATGAAAGAGCAGCTTTAAAGGCCCTGGCTAATGATACTACTATAGTGATACGACCGGTGGATAAGGGAGGAGCAATTGTTGTAATGGATTCCATTCATTATATTAACAAAGTTGTAAATATGCTTGAATCTGATGTGACACATAAAAAGTTACCTTTAAATGAAGTGAGGAATATGATTTTGCATGGGAACAGTGTAATTTCTGATTTGACACAGAGCAATATTTTGGCTGTAACCACTAGCAATTTTGTTAAAGTTGACTGCCCCCCGATTCCTATTTTTAAAGCCTTGCCTAAGATCCATAAGGATCCTCGTGATCCCCCCTTAAGACCCATCATCACTGGTAGAGGATGGGTCACTGAAAATTGTTCTATATGGGTTGAATCTAAGCTCAAACAGTCTGTCTTGTGTGCCCCTAGGGTTTTAAAGGACTGCACATTTTTTAAGTTTACCACATGACTCAGTTTCAGCCAAAACCTTATCTAATGAGATTTTACTAGTGACATTAGATGTAAAAACATGTATTTACAGTTACACCGAACAGATATGGGCTTGAAGCTGTAAAGAAGTTTTTAGGTTCCTGCCATCAGTTTGACAGGGACACTATTTGGATTTTCTGTCTACTCAAACTAGTGGGTTGGGAGGGTGGCCTAATGGTTAAGGTGCTTGCCTTACAAACACAATGTGCAGGGTTTGAGTCTCACAAGGGATAATTGGCTAGGCTTAAAATGGCTCTTAAGAGCAGTTAGCTTAATACTAATCTATGAACCTATAAGTACTGGAAAATAATATCTTTAGCTTTGAGGGACAGAATTATTGGCAAACATGGAGGGGTAGCCATGGGCACCCCCCTGTGCTTGTTCATATGAGAACCTGGTTTTAGCCCAGTGGGAGGAGGATGTGCTGTTTAGAGTAAAACTTGACTGGGAGCATTCCCTTATTTTTTACACTCGTTTTGTGGATGATGTCTTCCTGTTGTGGGAGGGGACTATAGACACCTTGAATGATTTGTTGCTTACTTAGAATTAACAGCTAATTTTCTGAGATTCTCAGTACAATTCTCCCATTCTGAAATTGATTTTTTAGACGTTAAGATCTTGAGAGATTCTAATACTGGTCTTAGTACCAAGGTGTTTCACAAAACCTGCTGGAGGGATAGTGTGCTAGCAAAAGACAACATGCATCCAGGGATTGTGTTTAAAAACATTGTGAAGGGACAAGCACTTAGGATTTCCAGACTCCATATGGGCGAATTAGAATTACATAGGGAGATGGATGCATTTACATCTAGATTTGCAGCAAGGGGCTATAACCCAGAAGAAGTGAAAGAAGAGATTCAATGTACCCTATATTCAAAGGGAAATAGAGCTGCTCCTTGGTACTCCAGCCAAGGGAAAGCTAATAGACTGCATACGGGTAGACAGGGTCAGAATTACTGGAAATAAAAAAATATGTTGAATTTGTATATTAAATACAGTAGTGATGTCAAACAGGTTTAAGAGAAAATAAAAGGGAATTGGAGAATTCTATCCTCTGATGATACCCTTAGTGAAATAGGAGGGGATACACCTAATTTTGTTTTCAAGAAAAATAAGAATTTAAAGCAAATTTTATGTGATAAGTGTAGGGACATGCTTGAGGTTCCTAAGAAAATACGCACTTTTCCAAGCTATCACTGTAGAGCATGTACATTTATTTTTTCAGGATTCGTCTCTACTCATCCTGTAACACACAGGATATTTGCACCCAGGTTGTTTGCTACTTGTGATACAAAAAATGTTTATACATCTTGCCCTGTGTATGTGCTGTGAATCATTCTACATAGGTAAAACTGTAGGCTAAAGGATGGGATACTTAAGCCTCTATCAGCTATACGTTTGAATGATATGCACAGTGCTTTGTTCCAGCATATTCACATGTTCAGGACATTATTTTAATTTCATGGTGTTGCAGTCTGTTCAAACTAGTTAAAGAAGGGAAGATTTAGTTACTGATAAGGAATACTGTGAAACTTACAGATTATTAATGGTGTAGTGCCTTTAAACCCTGTTCTTAAGAGGTGTCGACCTCAATTTTAACTAATTGTTAACTTAAGTATTGTGACTGGTTGTTTGTGTTTTAAAAACTGCTCACTGTTTTATGCTGTCTGATGAAGTTTTTTTTTTTTTTACCTGAAAGCACTAACCCTTTTCATGTATTACAAGCTATGAGTTTTTAGCCTGGTGGTCTGCTGAGTTTTCTTTCTTCTTAAATGAGTGTTTTGAGAAGATTCTGTACTTGAAGGGAGACTAGCTTTGACTCTGGGAGTTTTATGACTTGAGTTATGGCGTATAAACAGGACCCTATAAAGAATAAAGCCTGCATGGGCTCAGATCTGACTTTTTGAAATTTATGGAGATACCAAAGGACTGAAAACAAGTGGAATAGATAAGTCTCTTGGTAAAATCAAAGATGCCAATGTTTGAAGCAAAATGACTGGCTGCTAGGGTATGAGAACACTCATGAGAACATTTTGTGCTCTGAAGTGATCAAAATTCAGTTGCTTAATAGCGATCTTTGTAAAGTCATGCATATTATCCATGTACTCCCTTATTTGTTCTTTAGCACTCTGCAGTTGTGCTTCTTCTGAGATATTCCCCTTATTTTTGTAATACCTTAACCTTTGTCAGTCCCTCCAAATAATTACTTAACACAATCTTTTGTTTTATTTCTACCCTATTTTAAACTCCACTTTCATTTTATCCCACTCACTAGCTATAACTTAAGGACTAATTTCTCTTTACTCTAATAACTCCTGCACAATTTCCACTACCCAGTCCAACAATTCCTCTCTAACAAATCAGTGGGAAGGCGCTCCAGTGTCAAATCTTTACTTCAGTACCCTGCATTTATATGCTAGTAATTACTGTTGCATGATCTGAAATAGTTATTGGATGTGCAGCCAACTTCTCAATTAAATACACATGCTTGTCAAATATAATTTCTGTCTAGTCAAGCCCAGTTACGTACCTTGGGGGATTTGTAAATTCTCTGAGTTCTTACTACTAAATTCAAGTCATTCATACCAAATATTTTCATAAATTTCTTCAGAAAATTACCCATGGTTATATTTTCTCTCTAGGCACCCCCAATACAACCTCATTCTTGCAAATCAAATTCCAGTCCCCACCTATCAGCAATATTCTCTGCTGAAACTGATTTCTTCCAAATATTAATAGCAGTTTTAGATGAAACAAATACATGCCAGCATAAACCTCATCCCTTGCTAGTAGCTCCTTACCTCGACAATACACTAATATTTTTCCTTCTTCTATGACTACTGGAGCACCTCTAGTAATTAAAGCACTCCTTTTCCTTTGTCCCAGATATTCTGCTGAATATCCATCAAAATCCTTTATCAAATTCACGTTCTCAGCTCTTTCTAAATACACCTCACGTAAGCATTACTCTTTTCTTAATGCAATTATTCTTGTAGTCAATAACTTTTGAGACCATTCACTTTCTAAAATAAAATGGAAATTATCATCATTATAAGTCAATATTCCCATATATATATATATATATATATATATATATATATATATATATATATATATATGGCAGCTTTTTAAAATGTCTATTTCCACTCATTATTTGGCATTTTAATCCTTTATATATTTTATAAATACTAAAACCTGTCATTTTACAAGACTTTATTTTAACAACAACCCTTAAAAAAAGGCATACCCTCAAAACACCCTATAATCTGTTAACTTAATATATACACAGCTATGTACATAGTTTCATAGGTTGGTACTAGGCTACCAGCCCTAGGGCCTATACAAGCCTAGTCATAACAATTACCTGGATATTTCTTCCCACAATATTTACTTCCCTGGACCCATCTAGCAGGGTGACTGACATGATCCCCGGGGTGAATTTCCTATCTCCCATCCAATCGTCAAGGTTTCTTTTGAAGAAGGCCAAGGATGCGGCTCTGCTTGACATGTATGGGGAGTCTATTCCAGAGTATGGGGAGTCTCTGGGTCAGGAACCTATCCCTCCAGCATGTTTTCTTCATCATGATGACAAGGTTTAGATCCCTGGAGCGTGTGGCTCTGAGGGATTGGGATTTCTTTAAGTGGAGCATGTCCAACAGCTCAGGGTTTGACATGGCCTTGTATGCTAAGCAGAGATCGCCTCTGAGTAGATGATATGCCACAGAGTATAGCCGGAGTTTTTTTAGATGGTCAGCATAGGGCATCTGCTTTAGGTCTGTGATTCTTTTAGTGAGGTATTTCTGCGGCCTTTCCAGCTGTTGCAGATGTCTTGTGAGGTACATACCAAATGGGGCATTGTACTCTATAATAGGTCTAATGAGGGATGAGTACAGTGGGATAATGACCTCCTTTTCTTCTGGATAAAAAGCCCTTAGTGATGAGGTGTGCCACATAGAAGAATTTCCTGACTGTTGTGGCCAATAGCCTAGTACCTACCTATGAACCTCAACTGTGGGGTTCGGATCCGACCTTCGTATCTGACTCAGCCACTTTCTACAGCTCATGGAACACTGAAAGCTCTCAAGCTCTTCTCTTACCCAAAATGGACTAGTCCTCCACCATACCTCAGATCTTGTTTGCTTTTAGTGAACATAAAAACAAATACCAGTATATCTGGAGCTAAAATAAAGGAAAAACTGGTTCCTCAAGGATCTTCTGATCCTTCCAGAAGTCAAATTAGTAGATGATTGGAGGGAGTGAAGTTGAGGAAGAATAAAAATGGACAACACAGATGGAATGTTATGGTGAGTACATAACTTATTTATCTGATGTTATTTTCAGTCATTCCTCAACTGTTGGGGCAGAGTTCCCAGCTACCTGAAGTCTGAGAGGACTCTAAGGAAGGATATTCCTGAGCACCACTGAGCTGAAGGTTGCTCTTGCCCTAGAGACCAGATCCAGTTTGTAATGACCAATAACGTTATGAGGGTTAGCCCAAAATTGAAGCTGCATAAATATCATCCAAGGAAGATCTGGAGAAAAACACTGAACAGGTTGGCATAGACCTGGTAGAATGAGCTTTGAGAGGTTTTGGCAAATCAGACTAAATACAATCAGTTAACCATTTGGCTAAGGACACTTTGATAACTGGTTCACTCAGTTTTGAATCTGAAAATTAGACAAATTGATTTGATTTCCTGAAAAATGTTGTCCTCTGTAGATAAAAACTGTCTGAACATCCAAAAAATGCAGAATATAGTCTACTTTGAAAAATTGGAAAGAAAACTTGAAGACTGATAGTTTTGATTAATACTGGATTCTGACACCAATTAGGGAGGAAGGATGGCTTAAGTTCATAAGAATACTCTATCCTTATGAAAAATCAAATAAGGAAGTTTAGAAGAAATGACTTGAAGTTCTGATACTCTTTTAGCAGATGTAATAGCCAATAAAATGGCAGTCTTCCAAGTTAAAAATTTCAATTCACATTTGGTTGAAAGTTCAAAGGAAGACTTGAGTCAAAGGCTGTAAAAAATCCCATGGGGAGTGGGATTTTTAAAAGAGGGTTTAAGAAGAAAGGTTCCCCTTATAAAGGCCTTGCAAAGATTTGACAGAGGTTAAAGACAAATTGTTTACTCCAATGTGAAAATTAGAAATGGCAGCTAGTTGTAATTTAACAGTTGAACTAGCATTGTTAAAAAGTTTTGCTAAAAACTTTGACCCTTTTTTAGCACCAGTAATCAGGGTTCTAATGTCATTCTGCTGTGCACAAACTTTTTCCATGTACTTCTGTAATTTTTTTTCTAAAAGCCTTGTGGGAGGATAAAAGAATGTGGAGAACAGGGAAAGCGCCTGGAGTGTCTTGCTATTAATGGAAGTGGAGAAACCATGCAGTTAATTTTAGACCTAAGATGTCTAGGTGCATCATGTTTGTTGGATGAGACAGGAGGTCTGGAATTGGATCCGGAATCCATGGGAGATGAAGCAGATGAGGCCAAAGAAAGGAGAACCAAATTTGATGAAGCCAATAAGAACCAATGAGGATGGCTGTGCTCTTCAATCAAGATGCTTTCTGAAGGAATTTGGAGATTAGAAATACTAGGGGAAAGGTGTAGAGGACACCGGGGGACCAAATGTCGAGAAGTGTCTCTCTATGATACCCCCCACAGGGGACCAGGGCAAAGACACTACTGCACCTGTTGAGGGGAAATATAGAGAGATCGCAGCAAGGTTGGCCCCATAGACGGAATACATTTTCCACCACTTTCAAGTTGAGGGACCACTTGTGAGGCATTAGAATGGAGCTGCTCTGTCTGCTATCATGTTGGAATTCACTGGAATGTGCATTGCTATCATAAATCGATTAGATGAAGATCACCCATTGCTACACTCTCAGAGCTTCTTGACATGAGGGGGTAAAATTTGATTCCTCCTTGTCTGTTGATGTACCAAACTACTGATATAGTGTCCGTTTGAATTGTAATGGTTCCAGAAGGGAATGTATCTTGGAAGGTCTGCAATGCTAGGAGGACTGCCCTCATTTCTAGGACACTGGTATGCATATTGGCCTCTTTGGGAGGACCATGCAACTTGGACCGTCTTCCCTAAGAAGTGCCCCCCCACCCAATCTGGAAGTGTCCATAGTAACTATGGCCTTGAGCTGAAGGAAAGCTAAGGGGTGACCTTGCATTATCTGATCAGAGTGAATCCAAAGGAGATAATTTTTAAAAGCCTGAGTTATCTTGATTTGGGTGGATAAGCGTTGATGTAGAATGGACCATGGAGGTGTTAGCATCCACTGAAGAATTCTCATGTGGTATCTCACTAATGGAACCAAAACTATCACAGCAGACACTGACTCAAAGCTTGAAGAATCAATCTAGCTGTGAGAGCGAAGAAGTTTGAATGATCTTTTGACCTGGGACCATATAGTTTGTACCCTTGGTAAGGAAAAGCAAACTGCCAAGGATACTGTATTGAACAAAGTGCCAATAAACTCTAACATTTGATTTGTTAAAGGTGACATTTGCTGTGAATGATAGTAATTTCATGTGGGAGCTTAAATGGAGTATATAATCTCATGCTTTGATCAAACTATGCCTGGTTGGAGCGGTTATGAACCAGCCATCCAAGTAAGGAAACACCTGGAATCCTTTCAGTCTCAAGTGAGCTGCTACTACTGCCATACATTTGGTGTACACCATTGGGGGCTGTGGTGAGACCAAAGGGCAGAGCTCTGAATTGGTAATGACTGGCTCCCAGGCAGAAGCGTAGGTATCTTCTGAATCATCTGCTCATTTTTATAGGATAGTATGCATCCTGAAAACCTAACTGAGTACATCCAGTCATCCTTGTGCAGAAAAGGCAGAATGGACTAAACCGTGACCATCTAGTACTTTGTGTACTGAACTGGTTTACTCAGATTGCTGAAATCCAAAATTGGTCTCCAGTCCCCTGTTTTCTTTAGCATTAAAAAGTATCTTGAGTAAGTTCTGGACTCTTTCTGGTCTAGTGGGACCTCTTGGATGATTTTTTCTAGCAGCTTTTTTATTTCTAGTGCTGCTGCTTTCCTCTGACTGGGTGGAATGTCAGGAATTTTGTCACTCTTTGGGGGGGAAGAGGGGAAAAGGGTATTGTATAACATCCATAAATAATCCTTTAGATTCATGTATCTTTTGTAATCTCTAGCCAGGCAGGGATAAACAACCCCTGACTGCTTCTGAAGGATGAAATCAGGCCTCCTTTCAGGAGCTCTGGTAGGATCTGTCAAGAGAAAGCATCTCTGGACCACTGGCTCTGCAGGTGGCCTCTGCCACACAAGCAGCATCTTCCATTAGATTTCACCCTCACCCCTTGAAGAACTATCTTCAATCATGGAAAGGACCCTGGGAATTTCTGAACCACATTTTTCGACCACCTCATTGATTCCAAGAAAAGGTCCTTTGAGGAGTCAAAAATTTACTCTCACAGCATACAGGGTCTTACCATCCTGCTCACACCTGGATAGTGAATCTTTAACCTTAAGGTCAAATAAAGAACTTCCATCAAAAGTACTGACAAAGATGACTTGAAAGGCTCTGAAAAAAATCACACAGGTGCATCCAGGCATGCTTCTTCATGGAAAAGCCTCAATCATGCGGCCCTTGAAGTACCTTCAGCTGTGTGAGACAAGCCTCATGGAGAAATTTGAAATGGACAGTAGAGTAGCCAGCTGTGAGGCAATGTCACACACAGTCTCAGAAGTAATGGTCCCAGAGAGGGATTTGGTGAATTCTTTAAATCCCTCTGGAGTCTGGTCAAGTGTACCAAATATCTCAGCAACCAAAGTGCAAAGGATGCTGAAGCATATACATGCTTCCTGATTCTGTACAGTAACCTAGACTCCCTGTTAGGGGATGGACAGAGGAACTTTGTTCTACAAGTTCCTTTTTGTGTCTGCCGCTATGACCATAGCATTGACTGGAACTCCCTTGCTCCAAAATTCCCTGTACTTGGGTGCCAAAATCCTGTCTGGTCTCTTGAGGATTGGCTCAACAGAATCAGGTTGCTTCCATGCCAGTCAAGAGATCAAAATAATGAGCTCATCGGCAGGTGGAGTCAGCCAGCAGATTGACAGGCTAGCTCCAAAGGTTTCCAGGAATACAGATTCCTTTTGGGAAGGGTTGTCAGCTGACCAACCACCCTTTTGCTTGTGGATCTCTAATACTTCTCCAAATGGGACATCATCAGGTGGTGATCTTGGGGATCCTTCCCCCTCAATTAAATCAGTATCCTCCATGACAGCCTCTTGAGGAAAATCAAAGTGCCTCTTTTTTGCACTTTCTCTTCCTAAGGAATTAATTGGTGGGGTGTTTCAGAGAAGTATCATAAGAAATCAATATACATGGAGGAGCATCCTGAAGATTTTGAGCTGGCTGTCATTGTAGAGTAGGAAGTTGAGGCACAATATGCAAAGACAAACAGGTATGGGAAGTGGGAGGTGAGGGAGGTGGATGTGTCCTCTCTTGGAGCACAGAAAACTCTCTCCATCACCTTGAAAACAGAATGCCTAAGGGAGGAAGAAGCCAATAGTTCTGAGAATACATACTTTTAAAAAAGAAGTTATGTTCTTACCATAACGTTCCATGTGAGTTGTTCATCTCACCTTTTTGTTTTTACACGTGGGTTCGGAGCCGATCCCTCAGCTCAGAGTTGGCCACTTTTCAAGCTCAAACTCTCAGAGACGCTCGAGACCCAGTATATATCCCATGATGCTCTACTGTAAACCCCAGATCTAGTACACTGCACCCAAAGACAGCCTAAAAAAATAAGCACTGCAGTACCTACCTATCTAGGTACCTATAGATTTGTAGAAAGGAAAAACAGTCTGTCTTAAGAAGACAGGCTGACAAGACCAACCAATCCACCAAGGTAACCATCTTTCTCACCAGGAGGGGGAAGCTGGGAGGGAATGTAAGAACAAAAAGGCGAGATGAACAACTCACATGGAACGTTATGGTAAGAACATAACTTCTTTATGTGAAGTTGTTCTATCTTGCCGTTTTGTTCTTACACGTGGGTAGCGTCCCAAGCATCCTAATCCTGGGTGGCTCAAGGGAGAACATTCCTGAGCACAGTGGAACCAAAGGAAGCCCTGTCCACTTTGTAATGAGTGATAAACGTGTGAGGTTTGGACCAAGTAGCAGCTGCACAGATGACATCCATGGGTAAACGAGCTGCATGAGCTAATGACGTAGAAACAGCCTGGGTAGAATGGGCTTTGACATTAGTCAGTAATGGCTGGTTAGTAGAGGAATAAATGAATTTAATGCAATCAGAAAGCCACTTAGATAATGTGACTTTTGATACCGCAGAACCTTTCTTGTTCTCTGTGTAACAGACAAAGAGTTGATCAGATTGCCTGAAGTCTTTTGTTCTGTCCAAGTAGAATCTCAATTGTCTGTGAACATCAAACTTGTGTAACATATATTCCAGTCTGTTGTAATGGTGTCTAAAAAAAGTTGGGAGCTCAATGGACTGATTTAAGTTAGTTTCTGAACAGACCTTAGGAAGAAAGGTAGGATTTGTCCTGAGGGACACCCTATCAGGGTGGAAGATCAAATATGGGAGTCTGGAAGATAAAGCTTGGAGTTCAGAGACCCTATGCGCAGATGTAATGGCTACCAGAAATATTGTTTTCCAAGACAGAAACTTCAAATCACAAGATGATGCGGGTTCGAAGGGGGTAAGCATCAATTGGGATAAAACAAGATTCAGATTCCAGGGAGAGACAGGCTGTCTGATAGGTGGTCTGAGATGTGGGCCCCTTTCAAAAAGGCTTTACATAGTCTGTGGGACATGATGTTAGATCCGTTAAACCCTACATGAAAGTTGGAAATGGCAGCCAATTGAACCCTTATGGTGGCAGCTGCTGTGCCATCATAGAACAAGGAGGACAAGAACTCTAATATGGTATGAATAGGCGCAACATATGGGTCAATGTCGTGGTGAGAAGCCCAGGGAACAAATCGTTTCCATTTGCTATTATATAGCTTCCTGGTTGACAGTTTATGAGAGGAAACTATAATATGTTGGACCGCGGGAGACAAATCTTGAGACCTGGCTAATATGGGAATTGGAGCAGCCAAGCTGTCAGTTTTAGGGAGATGAGAGAGGGATGAAGAACTCCCGACGAATGAGTCAGAAGGTCTGTCACTGGGTCCAGAACCCATGGTTCTTCCACTAGATACTTCTGTAGGAAGGGGAACCAAATCTGACGAAGCCAAGATGGGGCTATCAGAATAACAGTCCTTCCCAGACTTTTGGCTTTCTGTATGAATTTGGGAATTGGCGGGAAGGCATACAGGAGGCCCAGGGGCCAGTCATGTACAAGCGCATCCCTCGGGTTGCTCCCCGGTGGGGGATAAAGGGCAAAGTAGCTTCTGCATTTGGCATTCATCGGAGATGCAAACAGATCACAGCAAGGCTGGCCCCACCTGTGGAAAATCTTGTCTGCCACCTGTTGTTTGAGGGACCACTCGTGAGGCAACAGGATGACCCTGCTCAGTTTGTCCGCTATCACATTGGATGACCCCGGGATGTGCATTGCTATCAGAAAGCGCCTGGTGGATACAGCCCACTGCCAAATTCTTAAGGCCTCTCAGCATAAGGGATACAATTTGGTTCCCCCTTACTTGTTGATGTACCAGACTACTGACATGTTATCCGTCTGAACTGCAATTGTCCCTGGAGGAAGACAGTCGTGAAAGTGTTGCAATGCCAGGAACACTGCTCTCAACTCCAGGACATTTATATGCAAATGTGATTCCATGTTTGACCAAGTACCTTGGACAGTCATTCCCTGAAATAACCCACCCACCTACCCTATCAGGGAAGCATCCATGGTCACTGTGGCTGTGGGTTGGGGAAGAACAAGGAGACGTCCAACTACTATCTGGTCGCTGTTCAGCCACCAATTGAGATCCTTCTTGCAAAGATTTAACAGAATCTCGTGCGACATGGGCAGGTGTTGGTAAGACCATTGTGTGAA
Source organism: Protopterus annectens (assembly GCF_019279795.1). Taxonomy (NCBI): domain Eukaryota; kingdom Metazoa; phylum Chordata; order Ceratodontiformes; family Protopteridae; genus Protopterus; species Protopterus annectens. The sequence goes on from NC_056726.1 coordinate 1,722,698,478, forward strand.
GAGTAACCACTGGAGTATCCGCATGTGCATGCGCCCCAACGAGACTGCTATTAGTGTGGCTGCCATTGCACCTAATAGCTTCAGTATCTGGGATGCAGGAGCTTTGTTCTGGGTCAACAGACTGGACAATTGACTTCTTAGAGATAAGATTCTTGTTTGAGGCAACCTGATCCTTGAATTGACAGTGTCTAGCTCTGCTCCTATAAAGGTAATACGCTGCAAGGGCGATAACGCAGATTTTTCGAAGTTTAAGGTTATGCCCAACTGGGAACACAGGTTGATAGTCTAGTCTCTTGCCTGAATTAGTTGATGCCTGGAGGTGGTGGCGAGGAGCCAGTCGTCCAGATATGGAAACACCCAAAATCCTAAGCATCTCAGGTGAGCCGTGACCACTGCCATACATTTGGTGAACACTCTGGGGGCTGTGGTGAGACCAAAGGGCAGGGCTCTGAACTGGTAATGACTGGCCCCCAGCCGGACATGCAAGTGATCTCTGGATGATCTGGCCATTTTGATGTGGTAGTAAGCATCCTTAAGATCTATAGAGCACATCCAATCGCCTGTTTCTAGGAACGGAAGTATCGATTGAAGCATGACCATCCAGAACTTTTCCTTCTTGACGAAGGTGTTGAGTTTGCTGAGGTCTAATATGGACCTCCAGTCCCCTGTTTTCTTTGGAACTAAAAAGAACCTTGAGAAAGTTCCGGATCCTATCTGGTCCGCTGGAACTGGCTGGATGACTCTTTTGTCTAGCAGGTTCTGAATCTCTATGGCTGCTAGTTTTCGCAGACTGGGTGAAACGTCTTGAATACTTGTACACATGGGAGGGAATTTTGTAAAGGGGATGTAGTAACCTCTGGAAATGATGCTTTTTACCCAAGAATCCGTTGTAATGTTTAGCCAGGCATTTGGGTATAAAGCCAAGTGACCCCCGACCGCCTCCAGAGAAGGACAGCCGGGCTTCCTTTCAGGAACACTGATAGGGCTTACCAAAGAACTGCTCCCCGTCACCCTGATTTTGCAGACCCCCTCTGCCGTTTGGACAGCGTCTTCTGTTTTACCCCCTCCTCTGCCCCTAGAGGGGAAATCCGTAGGTGTGTTCTGGAAAGCTCCTTGGGGCTTTCGAAACCACATTTATCCACTTCGTTGCCCTTTGGGGTACGGTCTAGTTGGAGTGGAAAAACGGACTCCTACAGCAGTCTTTCCTTCTTGTTCACACCTAGTAAGCGTCTTCTTAACTTTAGGCCCGAACAAGGCGGAACCATCGAATGGGGTATTGACGAAGGAAGACTTGAAGGCTTCCACAAAGGAGCAAAGGCACATCCAGGACTGTTTCTGAAGAGCTATCGCCGAACCTGCCACCCTACTCGATCCATCGGCGGCATAAGAAATGAGCTGCATGGATGAGTTGACTATAGAATTGAGGGTGTTGAGTTGTGCAGTCACTTTCTTAGAAACTGCATCAGCTGTGTTACCCTGTAGAGTATCTCCCAGCTCTTTAAGGAGATCTCGTTGAAGGTGGGTAAAATGGGTCAGGTAGTTGAGCGATCTCATGGAAAAAGCCGCAGAACTAAATATGCGTTTCCCATACCTGTCCATTGTCCTAGAATCCCTATTAGGAGGATGGACAGAAGAAGAGGTTTCTGACATCTCTTTCTTGGTGGCTGCCGCCACCACCATGGCATCAACCAGGACTCTCTTGGTAAGAACGGCCTTGTCAGCAGGGGAAGTAATGAATTTGTTGGGCCTCCGAGGGACCGGTTCCACTGAATCAGGGGACTCCCACGCCCTTCGAGCAACCAGATCCATTAGTTCGTCAAAGGGAGGAGTAACCCAGGAGGTGGACGGTTGAGACCCAAAGGCCTTCAGGAGTACCGACTCATCCTCAGTAGGGGCAAGGGACTGGCAATCACTCCTCTGCCTTAAGATCTCCAATATGTCTGCAAATGAGACATCCTCCGAGGGGGATTGTGGGGACCCTTCTGATTCCTCCAAGTCAGTATCCAATGTCAGGGATTCCTGTGGGGAATCCAGGTGCCTCTTCTTGCACAGTCTCTTCCTAGGTCCTTCATCGGTGGGAGCATCCGGTGAAGTCCCTGTAGAGGAAGGGCCGCCCAATGGGGATACCTGAGGCTCTGGGTCTCGATGCTTGGTAGGGACCTGTGGGGAAGAGACAGAATGAGGCCCTTTAGAGGGAGGGGAAGAAAGATCTGAGGAGGTAGTGGTCTTAGAAGACATGACCTTCCTCATGGCATCGAAAGCACCAGAATCCCAGTCCGAGAAGTCTGTCGGCTCCAAAGAGGCCGGCAGCCCTCCCCGAGCCAAGACCTCTCGGTCCAATCCAGAGGACAGAGCTGAACCCACCTGCACCAAAGCCCAGAGGGGAAGGGTCGGAACCGAAGTCTTGGTCTGACTCTCCACCCTGGAGCCAGCGAGGGAGTGTCGGCTCTGAGAGTCCCCGGTTGGAACTGAGGAGATCAAGGTCAAGGGAGCTGGATCAAACCTCGGCTACGAGGGCTCTACCAACATCGGTTCTCTCTGCCCTGGCTCCAAGAGTTTGATTGGCTTCAGAGGAGGAGGAGGAGTAGAAAGTAGGACTGGAATTTCAGGCTTCGAAGCCGAGTGGCTCAAAGCGGAAAGCATTTTGGCCATGGACGGGTTCTCTAGCAATCTCTTAACCACGCGGTCCAGGTCCACATCAGATAACCTTGAAGAATGGGTCGAGGGATGGGTCGAAGAGGCCGAAGACGGCACCGACTGAAGAATCGGAGACTGAGGAGTCTCCAACACCAGATCCACAACTGGGCTCTGAGGTAAAGGATCGGTACATGGCTCCAAGGGCTGTAGAGCTGATGATCGAACCATACTAGAGGAGCTCGGAGCCAAGGACTTGGGCTCCGAGGACCCCTTGGATGACTTTGACCCCTTCAAAGCCTTGGAAGAAAGGTCAGTCTTGTCCAGCGCAGCCTGAAAATCAGGCTTCAGGAGTCCCCTATCCACCAGCTTCCTGCGCCTTTCCAGAAGAACCCTGGCACTAAAGGAGTGGCAGATAGAGCACACTTCCTGACATTTAGAAGAAAGAGAGGAAATATATATATATATACATAACTATATATATATATATATATATATATATATATATATATATATATATATATATAGTTAAGTTCAGATCCCTGAACTCAAAACTTTGAGTATTAACACAAAAGTTATTCAACTATTTTTATAAGTTTAACTCTCTACAGAAGTAGCTAATTTCTAACTAATCTAACTAATTCTAAACTACCACTAATAAAATTAGCACACACAAAGGAGCTGACAGAGCCCTGTCATGCCCAAAAACTAAGAAAGGCCTAGAACAAACAGCCATTAAGAAAACACTCCAAAAGTATTCTAATCTACATGCCAAGTCTAACTAAACTCTATTTTTTCAAATACTATAACACTAGCTAACACTCCAAGAGAAAATATTTTCAAAATATCTCTAAATATAGAAAAAAAATAACACTGGCCCGAGCTTCCTCTGACAAGTCTGTAGATCTGTTGCAGTGGCAAACTAGATCTGGGGTTTACAGTAGAGCATCATGGGATATATACTGGGTCTCAAGCTTCTCTGAGAGTTTGAGTTTGAAAAGCGTACAACTCGGATCCGAGGGATCGGCTCCAAACCCACATGTAAGAACAAAATGGCGAGATAGAACAACTTCACATCTACTGATTCCTTAAGACCAGACAGCAAACCACACAAAGCAGGGATTGGATCGAAGTAGACTCCAACACTACAGCTCAGAGTAACATCCAACAACAACATACTTGGACCTGGTCCATTCGGATGGTACCAGAGTAGAGGACACAATGAACTTCAATCTGGGATTCTCGGTTCAAACTGCACTGAAACAAAAGGATGGAGCTGAGAAGCAGACAAAAATAGGTGGGGTAAGTACTTATGGAGGTCTCTGAAATCCATGGGGTAGGAGCCAGGAGAACTCCCATTTGAATATGCATGCAGAGATATTTCCTCATAGGTTGGTACTAGACTATCAGCCCTAGGGCCTATACAAGCCTAGCCATAACAATTCCCTGGCTATTTCTTCCCACATTATTTACTTTCCTGGACCCCTGTCTAGCAGGGCGACTGATGTGATCCCTGGGGTGAATTTCCTTTCTCCCATCCAATCGTCAAGGTTCCTCTTGAAGAGGTCCAAAGAGACACTCTGCTTGACATGTATGGGCAATCTATTCCAGAGTCTGGGGAGTCTCTGGGTCAGGAACCTATCCCTCCAGCATGTTTTGTTTATTGTGATGACAAGGTTTAGATCCCTGGAGCGTTTAGCTCTGAGGGATTGGGATTTCTTTAAGTGTGGCATGTCCAACAGCTCTGGGTTTGACATGGCCTTGTATGTTAAGCAGAGATCGCCTCTGAGTAGACGATATGCGACAGAGTATAGCTGGAGTTTTTTAAGGCGGTCAGCGTAGGCATCTGCTTTAGGCCTGTGACTCTTTTAGTGAGGTATTTCTTTTTTTTTTAAAACAAGTTTATTATTTTTAACATACAAAATAAATATCATAACAATTTTATACAAGTAATTAAAATAGAAGTGGTTATAACATTCAATAAAATAACCAAAGTATTTACAAAGACATCCACTACAATCAAATCAATTAATTAAACTAAAATACCATGCTATTGTAGCTAAGATTTTTTTAACAGATTTTGTAAAGTATCCCATATAATATAGTAAGATGTTTTTCTAGTAGTTCTTGATTTTATTGTCATCAATTCCATATGGCACACTACAGTCATAACATTTTTAAATTCATTAAACGAAGGAGGAGTATCTGAAATCCAATTTCTGGTTATTATTTTTCTAGCCACTGCTAGAATGGACCATAACAAGGGAAGCTTAACCTTTTTAACATTTTGAGGAACAGGAGTGTTGAATAATATAAGTGATTTAGAAATAATGAAATTATCTGTAAAAAGAGCCTGCAAAAAATCATTAATTGATTTCCAATATTCTTTCAATTTTATACAGTCATAAAACATATGTGCCCAATCAGCATTAATTTCAACATTACATCTTTTACATAGATTGTCTTTATTATTTATTTTATTCATCATCAAAGGTGTATAAAAGGATCTATGTAAAAATTTCCAAGTAAAAAGTCTCCAAATAATGGAAGAAGTAGTTTTATAAGCAGATTCCAATATATATTGTTTATCTTGTTGATTTGGTGATTTGCCATTAATGAAAGTGAAATAATTCCAGTAGGTATCTACACTATAATAAGTTACTTCTCTGACAATTTTATGTATGTATGAAAGCTTACCTTTATCAGAAACTTTATGTTGTAAATTCAATATCAAGTAATCAATCAGTATTGGAATCGATTCTTTAACTGTTACGGACATTAAATCAACTTTATTAATAAGATGTTGTCTAAAGGTCTGAACTTCTAACCAACAAGTTTCTCTCAGATCAAATTCTTGTTTTAAGTAGTCTAAATTTTTAACTTTATTATCAGATAGCAACTGATACCAGTACTTTAGATCATTTTCTGTGACTAAAAGAGTTCTTTCTGAAGTGGATGACAAAAGCATACCTTGTGTATACATTATAGGGAATAGAATAAAATTCCATTCCTTATACTTAGGATACATAAATATAAAATTACGATAACTAGTAATAATGTTTAATGGATAACTAACTATATATTTTGGTGTAATAGGTGAAGTACAAAATTCTTTTAGTAACCATAACATGGAGTTATTTACAATCATATTTTTATGTGTTAAAGAAATTTTCATGAAGTGAATACTAATTAGTTCCCAATAATCTTTCCATTTTGCAACATATGACTGATCTATTAACAAAGTAATAACTTTTATAATAGAAGAAATAGTATATAAGTTAAAGTCTGGAAAAGAAATGTCCCCTTGAGACCAGCTATTAGTATGTTTCTTTAATGCAATCCTAGGTCTATTAGGTGCCCATAAGAAATTTAGCATTAGTGTATTCAATTTCTTGATATTTATTTTTGTAGGTGGGAGTATTATTGATTGTATTAAGTATAATATCTTGGGGAATATTATCATTTTGATAATTGTAAGTCTTTCTTCCATAGTAAAAAACATATTATTCCAGCTATTGAATAGATTTTGTATATTAAGAAGACAGGTACTATAATTATTATGTATAATAGATTTGATATCCTTAGATAGTATTATACCTAAGTATGTTATCTGACCTGAATTGGGTATATATTTGCTAAAATCACTAATAAGGACATTTTTTGTGTATATATAGGTAATATTTTAGTATTTTCTTCATTGAATATTAAACCAGAAATATTTTTAAAATTCATCATTTTATCAAATTGGGACTGCATAGAAGAATTAGATCCTGCTGATGTAATTAGAACATCATCTGCAAAAAGTTGAATTTTAGATGTTGTATTTTCATCTATATCAAATCCTTCTATATCAGTACTGTTTCTGATCAGATTAGCCCAAGGCTCCATTATTAAAGTAAATAATAATGGAGAGAGCAGACATCCTTGTTTTGTACCTTTTAAAATGGGTATTTTTTGTGAGACATATGTTCCTATCTTAATGTAAGCCAGTGCTCCTTTATATAAATGTTCAATTAGATTTACAAATGCATCTGAAATGTTTGTGCACTTCAGTAAGATAAACAAGTAGTCCCAACTTACTGAATCAAATGCTGAACTTATGTCGAGACTAATAAGTGTTAAATCTTTCTTTTTCCTGATTGCAAAATCTATTAATGTTAGAGTTCTCCTTATATTATCATAAGTATTTCTATTTACAATGAAGCCTGTTTGATCTATATCTATAATGCCTGGGATGATTACCTTCAATCTATCAGCAAAAATACTCATAAACATTTTATAATCAACATTAAGTAATGAAATAGGTCTGTATGAAGTGCATCTAGCTGGATCTTTATTGGGTTTTAAAATTGGCAAAATAAATGTGTATTGCCAAGATGGGGGAGTTATTAACTCATTTTGGGCCAAAATAAAAACCTTATGTATTAATGAGTATGTACTTTTAGAAAGAATTTTATATATTTCAGGTATAATACCATCATTACCTGGTGCTTTGTTTGATTTAAGCTTGTTTATTTGTGTAACAACCTCTGTATATGTAATATTTGTATCCAATAGTTTAGTCTGTTGTTCATTAAGTTTTTTATTCATGTTTGTAGTTATAAATTTCTTTATTTTATCTTTAGGTTCCATGTTAATGTTATTATGATTAATTTTGTGAAAGTGATTTCTAAATTCATCTAATATTTCTGGTAGACTAGAAACATTCTTCTTTTTCCTTAAAGAGAAAATTTCTTTGATATGATTTTGCTTATTCAACCTTTTTGTTTTATTTTTAAGTCTATGTAAGTATTTGGGACTTATTGAGTAAGACAAGAACTTGTATTTCTCTAAAGTTATTTTAACTTTATGACTTAAAATTTCTTTGTATTTCTCATTTAGTTTGTTTATTTCTTCAATAACTTTTTTGTCCATAATATTTTCTTTATTATTATGCTTATAAGAGTCTAATTTACTTTGAATATCTAATAATTCCTTATCCCAAGATTTCCTTTTATTATTATACCATCTGATACTTTGTCCATATAGATATGATTTTAAAGCATCCCAAACATAAACAATGGAGACTTCAGGAGTATTATTTATGTCTAAAAATGTTGCACTTCTGAAAGTATATAATCTTTATAGTCTTTTAGTTGAGTTAAGTATGCTGGTATCCTTTTGATCTGAACATTGTAAGTACTCTTTATCATGAACTCAAAGACAATTGAATTATGATCTGATATAGGACACGAAATGATTTTAGAATTAATTAATTCTGTTACCATCTGGTTAGAAATAAAGACTATCTATTTTTGAATAAGTTTTATATCTGTTAGAAAAAAAGGTGTATGGTAATGATTTTGAGTCTATCTGATTATTAATATCATTCAAATGATATGAATTAACAAACTCCTTTAAATGTTTTGCATTAGATGTAATTTTCCTTTTTCCTATAGTAGTAGTATCATTTTCATGTAGGATACAATTAAAGTCACCTGCTAAAATAATATCTCCTATAGAAAATGGTATGATCTTATTAAGATGGTATTTCACTGTATTAATACCAATTCCTGGTATCCAATATACATTGATTAATGTATATGTCTTTCCATTAATTTGTATTGTAACCATACAAAACATTCCTTTATCATCTTCATAAGTCTTCATAGTTTTAGGTATGGGCATACTTTTATTCCATAAAATAGCCACTCCTCTTTTTTTCTGAGTGTGCTCTGTACTAACTAATACTGCATATTTATTAGTGGCTAATTTATCAATATCCTTTTTCAAGAGCTGTGTTTCTTGAAGGAATACTAAGTTGGCCTTATGTAAATTAATGTATCTCATTAAGCTTGCCCTTTTACATGGATTATTCAGTCCATTAATGTTTAAAGAAATTCCTTTTAGAGAAGTCATTTGGCATTATTTAAACATATAAAACTTATAATCAGAATAACAATTAACAAAATAAGTAATGTTATACCTCCTCCTTTAGGTGTACCTTTAAATAAAGCTGTATTTATTGAGACTCTTATGGGATTTTGTATAAACTTCATTTTTGCTTGTAGTGACAATAAGTTTATAAAATGCATTGTGGATGTCAGAACTATATACAAACAATAGTAAACGGAAGAAAATAATATAAGGATAAAACCTTGCACCCAGCCTAGAGTTAAAAACTCCAACTTTGAGTAGCACATACCACTCAAGTTAACCCCCTACCCTAAGCAGCAGTACCTCAGCTGCCACCTTATCAATTTAATACAGGTTATTATTAACTAAAGTTAACCTTTTTCAATTAGATTATCTAGTAAGACAAAGCTAAACATTTGATAAATCAGCATCCTATAAACAAATAGGAACATTTAGAAACAATTCATACTACTATGTACATCTATTTAGTATAATACATTTATAATCAAATAGCATTCAAATAAACTTGATATTGGGAATCGAGAAGAGAGAAAGAAAAGAAGAGAAAGAGAGAGAGTGAGATAGAAGAGAAAAAAAAAGGGGGGGGCATATCTACATATTAATTTATTCAAAGTTTGTAAAAATAAGTTCTTATGTTCATTTAGAATCAACAACTTATGCTATTATGGTTCAGACATTACATATATTAGGATATTCCTATTTTCTGTCATAGAAATGCAGTTAACAGCTTCTAAAAGACTTTAAATTACTTGCATCAAAGCTTTTTTTCTCATACTTATTATTGCCAGTTAAATAAAATATTTAGGTTCATAAGTATGGTTACAAATCATACTGCATAGCTATGTAAATTCCCAAATGTACTTAAATCATTGTGAAGAAAGCCATCTGTATTTTATATATCTGAACTGCTGCTTTAAAATATGTCACATGACAACTTCTTCTAAGATAAAATCACAAAGATATTTATGCTAGTCAGTTAGATAAGTCAAATGAATTGTAGTATTATATATGTTTAAATCACAAGTATTTACATACATTAATATGTTGCAGTCATATAAACTTTCAAAAACATATGTATATATGTTTTACTTCCTATGCCTTCTAAAATATCACACTAGCTTACTATGACATACTGGATCATTTAAAATCATTATAACTTTCATATTTTATAAATTATAACATAAATAAGTAATTATAAAGAATAACTCACATTTAAATGTCAAAGAGTTCATTATTCATCGCAGAGTCGCATTTGCATCAGTTCTACTTCCTGGTAGAGTGCTCTTCTTGAATCTGTGATGTGTCAGTGTGAATTCAGGGGTCAAAGGTCAAAATGACTGCATTCAGCTTCTCTGCGTGTATTCTGAGTGTTGAAGCTTTTAAAACAACTCGAGGACACTATTCACGAGGTAACCCACATCCCAAATTGTCTCCCTTAACATTCTGGTGGGAATTTTAACAAATACAAGTGACTAACATTCATTTAGCTATACAAATGAAACTAAACAGAGTAAAACCTTTGCGAAGTATTTTACAAGTTATTGCAGTCTCTATGACAGTGAAACTAAGCCCACAGTTATTAATATATAATACAGCTATTTTTTTATGCCCCAATTCAATTTTTTATACAAACCTCATTTTATACAAGTATCAGTATTATCTAAAGCATGTAAATGTACTTATATGAAAGAAAAAGAGAGATAGAGAAAAGAAAAGAAAGCGAGTAGAAAATAAGAAGAGAGTGTGAGAAGAAAGAGAAAAGATAAAAAGGAAGCTATAAAAATTATCTACAGTGAAATATTACTTGCTGTTTATATTAATAAAGATAGATATGCAACATATTATTTACTACTATTTTAGTTCTAATTATTAGTAATTAAATCATGACTGATTATTTGTAAACATGTTTAAGCAATAGAATCATGACAAAATAATTAGCAACAGTATTTAAACAGCATGTATACTTAAAAAAAAAAAAACTAATAAGTTATTATTCCACTTATCATATTTTCATCATACTTCTCTCTCTGCCCTCCCCCACCCCTTACTGAATGCATAGTCTAAAAAGAATGACATTATTTAAAACAAGAAGAGAGAAGAGAAAAAAAAATGTATCAAATTACTAACCTTGGATCTCTTTATGGCAAAGAGAGACAAGTTGATTGATAGCTTGTTATTTGTTCCTCAGATATTTTGACTAATTATGAAACAAAAACAGTTCTTTGTACACAGAAAATAACTTTGATTAAATCTTTTTTAGAATATTTGTGGCTTTCTGTAGATGAAGTAACTGTATTTGAAGAGATTAATATTGAAGAAAAAGAGAGAAAAAAAGAAAAAACATAGAACATGTCATTTGTTTTTTAGTCTCTTTTTCTTCTCTGAAGTCTTCCACGAAGCTTCTGTTGCCAACCTCTTTAATGAAGGACTAGCCCATTCCATTTCCTCTATTTTATCCAAAATATTATTTTTTTTGATATACAGCAATGCAGAGTCTAAGTCTTCAAAAATTCTAGGGCCATCAGGTAGAAAGATTTTTAGTTTGGCAGGAAACAGAAGGTAGGTTTTAAACTGTGCTTTTTTAAGCTCTCTTATTAATGGCAGGAAAACTTTTCTTTTAGTTATTACCAAGGAAGAATAGTCATTGTCAAAACGCACAGTTGCCTCATTAATTTTAACAGGTGCTTTAGCCCATGCTGATTTAAGTACCATCTCCTTGTCATAGGATGATAGAAATTTAACTATAACTGATCTAGGATACTTTTTGTTAGAGTTAACATTAGATATGGATCTATGGGCTCTCTCAATACCAAAAGAAAATGCTTCTGGTAAGTCTAAAGTTTTAGGAAGCCAAGTATTTAAAAAAGAAGTAATATTGTTACCTTCTATATTTTCTGGCAGTCCAAAAATCCTAATATTATTGCGCCTAGATCTATTTTCCAGGTCATCAAGTTTAGTTTGTAGATGTGTATTCTGCTTCAGCAAAAACTCAATGTTAATTTCTTCTTCCTGGATTCTATTCTCCATGTCACTGACAGTCTCTTCTATGCCTGTAATCTGAGTCTTCTGTTGTTGCAAGTCCAGATGTAACAAATCTATTTGTTTTGTAGTTTTTTCTATGAAGTTATCAATTTTAGTATCCAGTTTGTCCATTTTGGTAGTAAGTTGCTGAATTGTAGATATCAGAGACTGAAGTTCTTTCTTAATGCTGGAATCCAAAGAATTTGTCTTACTGGAACTCATTTCAAACAGAGGAGCTGACAGAAACATTTCCAAAGTGATTTCTGACAGGAATATTATTGAAATTTTCTTTCTTTTTAGATATTATTCAAGAAACCGATATTCCAAACGTATTTAGAAAGAAAATTATTTCATAAATTAATTTTTAAAGTAATTATTTCCTGTCAGAGTTGTGAGATTGGTGGAGCTGAAGAAATCTGCTGATATCCTGTGTTCATCCTTGGCCACGCCCCCTTAGTGAGGTATTTCTGAGGCCTTTCCAGTTGTTGCAGATGTCTTGAGAGGTACATACAAAATGGGGCGTTGTATTCTATAATGGGTCTAATGAGGGATGAGTACAGTGGGACAATGACCTCCTTTTTTCTGGATGAAAAGCCCTTCGTGATGAGGTGTGCCACATAGAAGGATTTCCTGACTGTTGTGGCGATGTGGTTATCGAAGGTGAGACCACTGTCCACCTGTGTCCCTAAGTCTCTTATCACACTTTCTGTGTTTAGTGTACTGCCACCTATATGGTAATTCATGGATACGTGTTTTTCCCAAAGGGATAACAATACATTTCTTGGCATTGAGCTTGAGCCCATGGCTCCGGCACCAAGCATCTGTTTCTGTAAGGCCCTTTTGTAGAGTATCCACATCATTTGGGGATTCAATAATGGCTCCCAGTTTGCAGTCATCTGCAAACTTTGTTAGCCAGAGTCCCTTAGTGTTGACCTGTACTTCAGAGAAGTAGATGCCAAACAAGAGCGGTCCCAGGACTGAACCCTGAGGTACTCCACTTGTCACTTGTCTGGAGCTGGATTTGGAGTTGGCTACTTTTACAGTGTGGGTTCTATCAGTAAGCCATTTAGCAACCCATTGGGTGACATAGGGATTAATGCCCAACTTAGTAAGTTTATCTATGATTCCAGAGTGGGGATGGTGTCAAAGGCCTTGGCAAGGTCTAGATAGGCTGTGTGGACCACCTTACCCTTGTCCATGGCTCTGGAGACTGATTCAAAGAAGTCAATCAGGTTCAGGAGACAAGATCGGCCCTTCACAAACCCAAACTGGGTGGGGTCCAGTGTTTGAAGGTTGCCAATGTCTTTGTTTATAAGTTCCATGATAATACGCTCCATGGCCTTGCAGATAAGGCTTGTCAGACTGATGGGACGGTAGTTTCCGGGATCCAAGGTGGATCCCCCCTTGTGGAGTGGGATAACTGTAGCTCTGCGCCACTCAGTGGGCACAAAACCTGAGGTGAGGCTATGATTAAACATGACACTTAGGTGAGGTGCCAGTTCATATTGTAGTTCATGTAGTACACAGCCCGGGATGTCATCTGGTCCCATGGATGCTGTATTCTTGGCTTTAGAGAGTGCGTTTTGTACCTGTGTGGCCGTTATTACTGGAATTTGGCAATCTTCCGGTATTGAGATGGGCCATTTAGGGGGTGAGAGGGGGGGTGAAGTTGGCACTGAATCGATCTGCCATAATATTGGCAATATCCTTCGGATCAGTATATTTAATGCCATTCTGTTTTAGCTCAGAGCAGATCTGAGCATTGCCATTTAGATTCTTGACATAGTTATAGAAAGCTTTGTGGTTGCCTTTGGAATCTTTGGCAATTTTATTTTTGTAACTAGCTTTGGAGGATTTTATGAGGCATCTCAGTTTCTTACTGAGGCTAGTAAGGGAGTTTTTTTGCATCCTGGGATTTTCCTCTTTTCTGCAAAAGTTTCTTCCTTTTGTTGTAAAGTTTGTTTATGACAGGGGACCACCAGATTGGCTTCCTTTTTTTGGATGAGAGCATTTTGGTTCTATTTGGGATGGCACGATTCATTCATGAGTGGATGTGCTCGTACAGTGCCTTAGTGTAGGATTCAGCAGTTGAACTTTCAGTTCCCGTCTGCATGGGTGTCATGAAGTTTGTCACTTCTGACTTGAGTAGCATGAAGTTGGCTTTGGAGAAGTTTTTTATGGTGGTTTCTTTACTGGGGGGTGGGGGTGGGATGTGGATGTTAAGGGTGATTAGCTTATGGTCAGACCTGACTAACGAGGGGGTGACCATAGGTATGTAGCATTGATTTCCCATGTTGGTAATGACCAGGTCTAGGATATTGGAGCCCCTGGTGAGACTATGGATTAGTTGATCCAGGGTGTTGGAATTTATGAATTCCAAGAACCGTTGCGCAAAGGTGTTGGGACATGAGTAGTTTTCCCAGTTAATGGCAGGGTAGTTAAAATCACCCAGTATTAGGGTGTTTGGTTTTATCTTAATATTTTCCAGTATGTTTAGAAAGGTGTAGTGAGAATCTTGGGGTATGGTGGGGGATTTGGATTGCAGTCTTACCTAGTGTTAGTTGCACTTGGAGAATTTCAGACACATTGTGTTGGCCAACTAGCCTGGTGGTGTGAATATCCTTGGTGAATATTGACACTCCTCCACCTTTAGTGTTTCGGTCCTGGTTTGGTGGCCGAAAAGTGTGGTAAGAGTTGTAGCCTGGTATTGCAGGGGTGCTCTCTGGAGCCTTGAACCAGGTCTCAGTTACTGCACAGATATCGATGTTCTCCATTTTTAGGAGTGCCTCGAGAGAGTGCATTTTGAGGTTTTGACTTCTAGCATTGAGTAGCATTACCTTCAGATTTTGCATGCTTGTACCTGTTACGGTGGTGGTTTTGTCCTCTGTCATCAGATCTGACATCATCTTATCCACATCTTCTTCAGCCAAACTTCTGGAGGATCAAGAAGAGGAAGCAATGGAAGAGGTCCTGAGTGGTGAAGTCTCTCCAGGAAAGTCCATGGGAAACGGGATGATATTGGATCCAGAGTGTGAGGAGACTCGATCTGAGGAGTGCTATCTTTGCATTTCATCAGATCTGACGAGGTTGGATCAGATGTCTTAGATTTTGGATATGAAAAAAATCAGACCCGAGATCTTGGTCCTCAGATCCGATGGAATTGAATCCAATGACTTAATATATTTTAGAAGGTGGCTCAGAGCATAAGTGCCTGACAGGTCAGATGGATGATTTTTAGCCTCCTTTTTAATGCCCTTCTTGGGGGGGGGGTTGAACCCCAGATGCCATATCAGAGGATAATGATGGCATTAGTCCAAGATTAATTTTTCTGGTCAACAGGGGTCCTTGGATTAAAACCCTTACATATGCTGCATTCAAAGTTTAAATGAGCTGGCCCTAAACAATAAACACACAACTCATGTGCATCTGACAAATGGATCTTATAGCCACAGGCCTTATTTTTTTTTTAATTCAAAGGTTCTTCCGACATTGGTATGTAAATAACAGCCAAGGATAAAGAAAAGACCGACCATTTTTTTTTTAACTTTACATTAGTAGAGAAGAAATACCAACAATGGTAATTCAAAGAAACTACCTAAAAGGCAGAAGAAAGGGGGAAATTACCAACAATGGTAAATAGAGAAAAAATGCACTAAAATGTGTAACAAGGGCAAGAGAGGTTTAATATAAAGGTATAAGAAGGTTACAAGTAAAAAAATAAGAATATAGAAAGTTCTAAAAGGTAGATTTTAGTATTACTCACAAAACACCAACTAAAACTTGTAAGCCTAACAGCAACCAATGTTCGAACACGAAAACAGCAAATGAGATCCAAGGTATGATAGGGGGCTAGTGGATTATGGGTAGGAACTAGAGTGCTTTCAGTGTTTCACGAGCTGTAAAAAGCAGCAGAGTTGGATCTGAACACGAGTTATGAATGAAAAATTACACCAGATCTGAAGTTATCCATGCTAACATGCATATTACTGACTGTACTTCTACTTACACTAATTGGGGTCTGTTTTGTTTTTTTTTAATCTTTAGTCCCCTCCCACCCAAGTGTGAAAATAATTCACATACTTTTAAAAAAAGCCTTGAAAAACAGTGTTCTTTTATTGCTCTCTGCGGAAAAGAAAAAAGAAAAATGCAGTCCCCTGCTGCACCCTGAAAGACAAGCTGCACAATTTATTACTAAAGGAAAACTTTTACTTATATTTAGTGTTCTCATATTTACTTTTTTCCACTTATAAAGTCAAGGGTATTAATCCAGACATTCATCTATGTAAAAGTAACAGAAAACATATCAGCTCTACATATATTATCTGTGTACTTTAACAACCCATCCCCCCACATAAACAACCCAAGATTACAGCCTATTAACTTAAACCTACTTTTTCTAGTTTTTCTTCTCTTTTTGCACTGTAATGCCTACATTTCTTAATACCAAAAAAGACTAGGTACAAAAAAGTCTGTTTACTTCAGAAACTATCACATACAAAAAGTAAATATACTTTACTATAAAATATGCAATTCATATTGTGAAAATGTCATAGAAATTGTTTTACTTGGTTACCTTCCCCCATCTTCCCATCCCCTCAGACTCCTTCCAAATATTAATGATATGAAGGGAAGCAAATGCTTTTCACTTCCCCACAAGTTTAAGAATCAACAAAAGTCCACTATTTCCATTTTTCTTATACAGCCATATTTCACATGTGATGTTTGCAGTCTCACATTTATGCACTAGTTTCTGTGTTGCTGGTTTTCTTCCTGTTCATCTTCATCTCCCAACTCCAGATTCTGGTTCAATTCCAAGGTACTCCCAATGCTTCTGGTCAACTCCTATGCTTTCTCTCTCTATCAAGCATATTCCTTCAGAAGAGTGGAAAAGGTTTCATCACTGACAAAGGCTCTCCATCTGTTCTAGCATCAGAAGAATGATAAGCACAGTCATCTTCTGCTTGATGGCTCATTTTTTTAATTGAGCAAATTTTTGCATTTCCTCTCTAGCCTGCCCTGCATCAATGATTTTGATCCTCCAAGAAAAAAGTACTCTGAAGACAAATGGATATAGCAGTTTGAATCTCACACTTGCCTCTCAACATTCCTTAATTACTGGAATAAATTTGTTTCTTCTGCCTGGTGTACAGTGCATTATTTTCCAATTATACCATGACCCCCCATTAATATTCCAAAACGTGCACGCTGATTGGCCAGCGTGCACGTTGTAAATCGACTTATCGCCCAGACTTTTTCCATTAGTATAAGTCTTTTTTTTAAAACACTGTCTCGCTATGTTAAAAGAGTTTAACATAGCGACACAGGTTTAAAAAAAGCAACGGAGATCTCCGTTGCTTTTTTTAAAGCTGTCTCGCTATGTTAAACTCCTTTAACATAGCGACACAGTGTGTAAAAAGCAACGTAGATCTTGCTTTCTCCATTGCTTTTTTTTTTTAAACCTGTCTCGCTATGTTAAATGGGTTTAACATAGCGAGACAGCTTTAAAATAAGCAACGGAGATCTCCATTGCTTATTTTAAAGCTATCTCGCTA
Organism: Protopterus annectens; assembly: GCF_019279795.1. Taxonomy (NCBI): domain Eukaryota; kingdom Metazoa; phylum Chordata; order Ceratodontiformes; family Protopteridae; genus Protopterus; species Protopterus annectens. Next base: position 1,722,715,601 of record NC_056726.1, read on the forward strand.
TGTTAAACCCATTTAACATAGCGAGACAGGTTAAAAGCAACAGAAGCAAGATCTCCGTTACTACTGTTTAAGCTATGTTAAATGGGTTTAACATAGCAAGACAGCTTTAAAATAAGCAACGGACATCTCCGTTGCTTATTTTAAAGCTGTCTCGCCATGTTAAACCCATTTAACATAGCGAACAGTAAAAAGCAACGGAGATCTTGCTTTCTCGGTTGCTTTTGGCCACAGCTCTGATGTACTGCATAGGCATGCAGTACATCAGAACTGCCGTGGATGCCAGACAGCTGCGGAAGGGCAGCAAAGAGGCATTATACAATGCCATTATTTAAGAAAAGTAATTGTTTCTTTTCTTAAATAATGTCATAGTATAATAGCAATAACCCACTTCTGGGTGTGGGTAATGCCGGATTTACCCACGGTTGTCTTTGTTTGGTCCCTTGGGCTTTGCCCTCGGGACCAAACCACGCCAACCGTGGGTAAATCCTGCATTACCCACACCCAGGCGTTAGTTATTGCTATAACACTCTAGTCTCCAACTTTTAATACTTTGCCCTTTTACCACAGTTTTGTCAGGATCAACTTTTTATGCTGTTAGGTTTTGCATCTTTACTAATAAAGGTCTTGGCTGCTTTCTCTTGGCCAGATTTGGAGAATAAACACTGGGTGCAATTTCTTTTAACAGTTCGTGATGTGGGATTCCAGTCCAGTTGTTAATTTGTGCATTCATGACACAGATATATAGTCTCTGTTCCTTCTAGTTTCTCTAGTACAGCAGAAAATCTCAGATTTTCCCCATGTGCACTGTACTCTAAATCTATAATCTGGTTGTTATTCTTGTTATAGGCACCATAAGTTTGGTGATAACCCTTTCTACTTTGTTGCCTAAGTTGCTGTGGTAAAAGATTTTCTGCTCTGGATTTGTCAAAAAATAGTTGCTTAACAGCAATCTTTTTAAACTCATGCATATTATCCAAGATACTCATTTTCTCTTTAGCATTCTGCATTTCTGCCTCATTTTGTTCTTTGTGTCCCCTTATTTAGAAGTACTTCAATCTTTATGAGCCTCTATAATTGCTATTACTTCTTAACCAGATCTATTTCTCTATTACCCTATTTTAACTCAATTTTTACTTTATCCATCTCACTGTCTGTAACCTCTGAAGAAATCTTCTGTAATAACTCTAGAGTACTAGATTCAGTATATGTTAGATCCTTTGGTTGGAATGCTTACTATCTGGTCCAGGGTGTTTGTGTTCAAGTCCAGGAAGGATTGTGCCTCATCCTCTTCTTAATCATTCCTGCATCAAATCTAGGCCAACATTAAGTTGTTCCAGATGATCTCTGTACTTTCCATTGTATTTGTGGCATTCCCAATTTGGTACATTCAGTTGCTGTCTGATTTTGGTCTACTTTTGGTTTGATTTCTATTCACACTTGATACCAAAATGCTTCTGCTAAACTAAGGAAAGATGTCATTCTATACTTCTCATGTTTTAAAACTTTCACCATATTTGGATCTGATGAGGTCAGCAGATATGTATACAGACACATACACACACACAATTTTAAGGTCCATAACTTTTTCAGAGCAAAGAATATATAATCTTGGTATACAATGATTTTTTTTTATTTATTATGCGAAGGACATGAAACATTTTCTACTTTGAGTCCAACTAATTCAATACTTTTTAGAATCAGTCAAATACTCCAAAAACATAGGTTAAACTAGGAAGCACAGACAGATTTACAGTTTGGACTTTATTCCTAGATGTCAAGGCAGTTTTCAATATTAGTTATAGTCTTACCATTCCTTACTAAACTTTATTCTCATTTGTTAATGTTTTATCACCTGTCCTTCAGCTATTTTCATAATTATCCATTCCCCTCCTGCTCAGTTTTCTTTATATCGCATACATGTCCCAGGTTATTTTGTTGATTACAGCTTTCCTTTTATAAACATTGTTTTTGCACAGTTATCTAGACCAAATGTCATTCTTGTATCATCTGAGAAAGTTTTAACCATTTGTATTTCGTTTAACTCATCGAAGGAACTATAGTTTTAAACTGTCCACAAAAAGTAGATGAGAATTCTTTAAACAAGATGGTTTCTGGGAGCCAAACTGTAACCATAGCTTAATCAGTAAACACCTTAGTGGGTTAAGGGAAAGGCAAAGCAGCAGTGGTGACAAAAATCACACTGGAGTACCATTCCTTGAATATTTATTTCTGGGATAATTTGCAGTTTGTCATGGCTCAGTTGCAAAGTGGTTTATCACTATTTCATGGGCACTGTAATGTAACTGATCAATGTAGAGTATATGATATACATCTGTAAGCATTTCTTTATCAATGAAAGCTGTATGCTATCAAATTCCTTTTTGTAATCTAGTATGCCATACTTACGATTCTTCCCCTTTTTACAGCTCTCTATTGTGGCTTTAGCAACAAATGATCCTTTGTTCTCCATATGAATCTCTTTTACCATTTTATTCTAAAAGCCATAACTGACTTTTTCTAAATGACTATAAACTCTGCATCAACTCCAGTATATAATCTGCATTCTGCTGGAAAGCAAGTTATTAGTCTACATTTCTTGGGACAGCTTGAAGATACACTCTTAAAAAAAGTAGCATCATTCTTCCTGTTGGTTAACCAAGTTGGTATCTATTCTGGATGTGCATATAAGTAATTCATACTCTGGACTAAATTTGTGTGTAAAGATGTTAATACTTTTAGCCAGAAGTTTGGTATTGATCTGGGCCTGGGATTTCCAGTTAGGAGATTTTTAATTTTGACCCAATTTCTCTAGCTGCTACTTCGTCCCATTCCATAAACTCTACATTAGAGCTACTTACTGTTTTTTTTTTCAGTTTATTTATCCCTTCAGATTCTTATGCTTAATAGGGTCGTCAAATACTACTTCAAAATGTGCCCATTTCTTTTTTGGTGGTGTTTCTATTCCTTTTACTTTGTTTTCCAATTCTCTATTAAAACCTTTCTGGGTCATCAATGAATTGCTTATTTTGTACTTCTTTATATCTATCTGCAAATCTTCTGTTTTTTTCTGCCTCTTTTGATATTTTTACTTTACTACTGGAAATACTAATGATAAGTCCTGCTCTGTTTTGATACTGCCACCTTTTACAGTGTCTTTCAAAGTATTTTTGATCTGTTCCATTTTCTATAGCCTTGTAACAGTGATACTTTCCTAGTTCTGTAATATGTGAACTTGTCGACAGTCCTGACTACTCTGCATCTGTTTTACCAACCTTCTAGCATTTTGGATCTTATGTACTTTCTGTAATCCATTTATTTCATCTATCTCTATTAAATCACACAAATCTTCCTTTGGATCATTTTCTTCTGGACCGAGAGCATCTTCTTTATCTTTTTCCTGCAAATATTCTACAGAAGGTACCAGAACATCTTCCTGTGATACATCCTCTTCAGATGCATCCTGCTTCACTTGCTTCTTCAAATGGGAACTCATCAGTCTACCAGAACATCTTCCTGTGATACATCCTCTTCAGATGCATCCTGCTTCACTTGCTTCTTCAAATGGGAACTCATCAGTCTACCAGAACATCTTCCTGTGATACATCCTCTTCAGATGCATCCTGCTTCACTTGCTGCTTCTTCAGATGGGAACCCAACAGTCTATCAGTCTGCAACATTACCTGCATCAGAGTGTTGCTTCCCTTGCTGTGCAACTTCAACTGGACATTTATACCAGTCTCCTATAGAAGACTTTAAAGCATTACCATATGGCATATCTTCTTCAGAAGCCTTCTACTCCTCCTGCTACTCCTTAATATAAGAACCCACTGTTCCATCATGCTGTGACATTGCTTGTGTTGGATTCTTCTCACTTAATTCTTCACTTAGATGATAATCCAGAACTTCAGTTTCTATTTGTTTAACAACTATCTTACTAATCCTCTCTTCTACAAATCTCCTGCTTTATTTCTTGTACAGGGAAATTTTCCATACCTCGGTGCATTTCCTTGTATTTCTCTTCAAATATCTTGGGAGCAGCATTTTTGTACTAATTTGGCTTTGGTACATATGCCACCACATCAAATCTTTTTCTTTTCCACATCCATGTTTCTTTTTTGTATCTTTCAAAAAGCTCTGGGTCTTGTTCTTTACACTTTATGCCCTCTGTAGCTTCTTTTTCTAGTCAGCCCAATGTTTTGATAATGTTTTTTGTTTATCCATTCTATTAAAGAAAAAATTACTTGTAGCTTTTGACAATTTCTTGCACAAATGTTTAACTGTTCTCTAATTTTTCTCAAACTTTTTGAATATCCTACATCTGGAAATTCTTTCTTGCATAACAGTAGCAATACATAACTTCTTCCTTATCCTCAGTAGTCTGCTTTGTAATCTCTATCCCTTTTTTTGGTCTGTCAATTTTTGTAGACTACTACTTCTGATCATGGCAGGGGGTGCAATCCTCTCAGAGTCTAGCCTTACACTGTGGTAGGAATATGTCCATGCTCCGAGAATTCACTGCCTTTCTTCCCAATCCTGGGACCAATGTGTACATCAAGATTGGGCACTTTTCTGTTCTGGGATTTGTGCACCCAGCTGTCTTTTTTAATCCAAATTTCCCCTCTTACACTTCTTATACACTTCAGAAATAAAGTCATCAGAAGACCAGAAGGGGTCTTGATCCATTTCTTCAATAAGGACTTAAGCTCTTCAGAGCTAGGCTGCCCATGGGAGTGATGGTGAGGACTAAAGGCAGTAGACAGATTTGTATGTAGGGGTGCAGCCAAAGCACAAGTGAATCCCCTTCACATGTTAGCTGGTGGATTAAAATTCTCTCAATCACATCAAAAGCAGAGGTCAGCACCAATGTAACTGAAGAGGACAGTGTCGACTCAGGCTGAAAGTCAACTAGTATGCAGATCAGACAAGTGACATACCTACAGCTGAAATGTTACTTGGTTCAGAGGCAGAACACATTGCTGAGGTACTGAGGAACTGGAGGTCTCAAACAGATCTGAGCAAATTGATGCAGAAGGGGGGGGCTCAAAGATCTTAGGATTGATTTCTTGGCTTTGGGACACAGTGCTCTGAGGACGTCAATGTCAAGGGGGTTGGATAAACTGTCAGAAGTCAATGCAACTAGTGCAGATGAAGCCAAAAAGGGGATAACCAGGAGAAATTTTCACTCAGATACTACAGACTCCAAAAAGGAAGATGGGCAAAGGAGCAAGTTTAAATGGGTGGGGGCCAACATGTCTGCATTTGGAGTGGAGGGGGTTAGTGTAACTCCCATTCTACCTGTGCCTTCATAAGTTATCTGTTCTAAAATTATACTACACTTCTGGAAGACATACTAGACCCTAATTAGGACAACAGGCCATCAGAAGCTCACAGATCTTGATAGATCCTTCTAAAAAGTTCAGTGGCATCATTTTCTTTGGAGATTTGTTAAAAATTATGAAAGTTTCAGTGCCCAGAATAGCTAAAACAGTGGGACATGTTAAGGCTGTAACTTGAAGGTACTGGAATCAGAGAAATCACAGAAGTGGAAGGCTTGAACATTTCTGGAGTGGGTCCTGTGGCAGGTTTTTGTATCTGCATGTCTACACTGGTGAGGAAATCATTCTATGTTGGAAAACTTATAAATGAAGGTATGGCATTTAAGTCTAAGGAAGTCATTGTTGCACTGTATTCAGCATTCATCAGACCCATCATTGAGTACAATGCTCCCTTTGGTATGTACCTAACCAGGCATATCCAACAACTGGAACATTCACAGAGGTTCTTCATTAAAAGAATACAGGGCATAAGTAATACATCCTATGCAGACCTCCTCAAGGCCCTATCCCTGTGTTCTGTCTCCTACAGGCTTTTGAGGGGTGATCTATGCATGGCATACAGGGCATTGTCAGACCCCATTCTGATGGGCCTCCTGCATATCCACAAAACAAACAGCACCAGAATTACCCATTCTAAAGACTAAAACCTTTCCTGTGATATAAACAGGACCTGCTGGAGAGAGAGGCATGTATCCCAGAGACTACCCTGCCTACAAAGTCTGTAATGACAATAAATTATGCAATCTTCCTCTGGCAATGCTTTCTCAATGCCTTACAAATTGGTTTACCCTTACTTATAAGTTCATAGGTGCTTACTAGAGTACTGATCTGCAAGGATGTTCAGAAAAGAGCAGTTGTGTACTTCTTCTTCTTTCGGCTTTTTTCCGGTTAGGGGTCACCACAGCGGAACATCTGTCTGCTCATGATTGGCAGTGGAGTTTTACGGTGTCGAGTTGCCAGCCCAACCTTCCACAGAAGGCACATACATACACACACACACACCTAGGGCCAATTTAGAGTGTCCAATCCACCTACTGCATGTCTTTGGGATGTGGGAGGAAACCGGAGCACCTGGAGGAAACCCACGCGACCACAGGGAGGACATGCAGACTCTGCACAGAAGGCACCTCAGCCGAGAATCGAACCGGAGAACCTCTTGCTGTGAGGCGGCAAAGCTAACCGCTGCAACACCGTGGCCACCCAGAAAAGTGCAGTTGTGTACACTTACCATAAATGTAGTTGTTCGAGTGTATTCACTGTTGCAGTCATCACACTTGGGTTATCTGTCTGCAGGTAGCCCTCGGTCAGCCCGAATACCAGAGTCTTGGGATTACTGCATCGGATGCTGTCACCTCATCCATGATGTCAGGTTATCAGAGATATAAAACATGCAGCCGGTGCCATTACATCAGTTTTTCTTGTCACAGATGTCAGGAGCCCCCAAAATAGGAAGCAATCAAATGGTGTGGAACACCTCCAGTAAAAAGTAAATACCATTTCCATAAGATATGGGCAAAAAAGAGTATAGGTAGGAAGAAAGAATAGAAAGACGGGAGGCTGGAGGGAGGGTAACCAAGACTACAACAGTGAATACACTCGAACATCTACATTTATGGTAAGTGTACACAACTGCACCATGTTCTTCATGTTTCACTGTTGCAGTCATCACACTTGGGTTGATTCCCAAATCTGAGTAAGGGTGGAGGCAGTCAAGAAGTAGTAGGGCTTGCTATCAGGCCTTGTAAGACTGCTGTGGCAAATCCAGCTGAGTAAGGGTGGAGGCAGTCAAGAAGTAGTAGGGCTGGCTATCAGGCCTTGTAAGACTGCTGTGGCAAATCCAGCTGTGGACTTAGAAAATATACTAAGTGGCAATGCTTGGTGAAGGTGTGTACAGACCTCCAGGTTGCAGCTTCCCTGGTAGGGACTCCCCTGTGAAAAGCTGGAGAGGTTGAGGTAGTCCTAGTGGAATGAGGCCTGATCCCCTGTGGGGTAGATTTTCCATGGTGTTTGTAAGTGTTTGTAGGAGAAATGGATGCAGTGTGCCATCCATTTAGAAATGGTTTGTTTCGAAATGGCCTTGCCCTCTGCCCCTGCAGCAAAGCTGACTAGCAGCTGGTCAGATTTTCTGAAAGGTTTAGTCCTGTCAAGGTAGAACCTGAGCCGTCTGTGCACATACAAGGAGTGCAGGATCCTTTCCACTTTATTCGAAGGATTAGGAAAAAAGGTTGGCAAATGGATGGATTGGTTTAAAGCCACACTGGATACCACCTTGGGCAGAAAAGATGGGTTAGTCCTGAGGGAAACCCTGTCCACATGGAAGATAATAAAGGGTTCCACAGCCATAAGGGCCTGTAACTCAGACACTCTTCTTGCTGAAGTGATGGCTAGCAGTAAGACTATTTTCCAAGAGAGGAATTTTAACTCTGCTGTAGCAGCAGGCTCAAAAGGGGGAAGCATGAGCTACTCTAGTACAACGTTAAGGACCCAGGCAGGAGTTGGAGCACTCTTTGGGGGGTCTTAAATTGTTAGCTCCTCTCAGGAACTGTTTGATCAGAGGGTGAGAGAAGAGGGGTGGGTCAGTATTGTAATGAGATGAGATGACAGAGGCATGAATCCTAACTGATGAGAAGGATAGGCCTTTGAAGAGCAGCTCTGCTAGGTAATCTAGGATTTGAAGCAAGGAGGGCACAGCTGTGCCCTTCCTTTGAGACTGGCGCCAAGAACAGTATCTATTCCATTTTATAGGATTTCCTAGTACTGGGCCTCCTGGCCTCAAGGATAACATTCAGCACCTGTTTGCTGAGGGTTGCTGGTGATTTATTCAGGGGAATAAGCTAGGCTGCAAGGTTCAGGGTTTGCAGATGAGGATGCAAAATCTGTCCCTCCTGCTGGGACAGCAGAGAGGAGCTCTGATGTAGGTGCCAGGGTGGCACTGCTGTCAGACTGAGTAGGAGTGGGTACCAGTGCTGGCATGGCAAGTCTGGTGCAATGAGGATTGCCCTTGGCCTGTCCTGTTTGATCTTGAGGAGTACTTTTGGAAGGAGGGGCAGAGGGGGAAAGGCATAGATTGAGAGGTTTCCCCATGTGAACGATAGGACATTCACTTTCCAAGCTTGGCTGTGGGGAATTCTGGTGCAACATTTGTTTAATTGATGGTTTTGGGGGGACGCAAAGAGGTCCACCTCTGGTGTCCCCCACCTGTGTATTAGAAGTTTGAATGAGTTTGGTTTCAGTTTCCACTCATGTGGGTCCATTAGATTTCTGCTCAAGTCGTCTTCCAGTGAATTTTGTTTGCCTGGCAGGAATTGAGCTTGCAGGTGCACTTGGTTGCTTAAGGCTGTGTTCCACAGAGCCATGGCTAACCTGCAGAGTGGGTAGAAGTGAGTTCCCCCCTGCTTGTTTATGTATCACATAACTGTGGTATTGTCTGTCTTTATCAGTTGTTGTCCTGGCAGGATAAGGTATTTGAAGGCTGTCAGTGCATTCTGTAGAGCTAACATTTCTTTTTGATTGGTATGCAGGTGAATTTTGATACGTCTATTGTCAGAGTTTGGACGGCAGGGGGTTGTGAGAAAGGGAGTCCCTTGTTGTGGTTGCAAGCTTCCGCCCAGCAAAGAAACTCTGTTCTTAGCAAGGAATGATAGGAATCACTGTTTCTAGGTCCTGGGAATGTTGACACCAGAGACTTAAGTACCACTGAAGTTTCCATATACAGGAACAGCCTGTATATGGAATCAGTAGAATATATGAGGCCATGAACCCTAGGGCTTGCAGTATTCTTCTTGCAGATAGCTGGGTTTGGGTGGCCAGTAGTTTGAAATAAGTTGTCAAATAAACCTGCTTTTCTGAAGTGAGGAATGCCATCTGGGAAGTTGTGTTCAAGCTTGCTCTCAGGAATACAATCTTTTGGCTGGGTACCAGATGTGATTTCTTTTCGTTGATGGTATACCCCAGAGAAATTAGGAGTCTCTTTACAAGCATCAGGTGCTGAAGTAGCAAATCCTGACTGTCCACCTGAATCAGGCAATCGTCCAAGTATGGGTAAATTTGAATATTTCTCTGCCTGCAGTAAGCAATGGCTGGAGCCAGGCACTTTGTGAATACCCTGGGCAGAGTAGATAAGCCAAAAGGAAGTGCAGAGAACAGATGGTGCATACAGCCTGCCCTGAAACGAAGATATTTCCTGCAAGATTCCCTTATGGGAATGTGCAAATAAGCTTCTTTTAAGTCTAGGGTGACTTAGCCAGGAGTCCTTGGCCAACATAGGAAGCATCTGCTGGAGTGTAAGCATTTTGAATTTTGGTATCACCAGGAAGGTGTTTAGGGATGACAGATCCAGAATACGGTGCCAAGAGTTCTCTTTCCTGGGTACCAGGAACAGCCTGGAGTAGAAACCCTGTCCACTTTGCTCTGTTGGCACAGGTTGAATAGCCCTGATACTGAGAAGAGTGTGTACTTGCTTTTGAGCCTCTGCCCACTGGTTTGAAGGAAGGACTGGCAATCCGCTTGGGGTTGGCAGAGAGTGAAAATAAACACTGTATCCCAGGGATACAGATTCTAAGACCCATCGGTCCTGGGTAATATACTCCCAGTTTTTTGCATGAAGGGCGAGTTTTCCTCCTAGGGGTGCAAGTACTTGGGCATGGCTAGGAAGGATTAAGGACAAGTCATTGTGAACTTTTTCCATAGAGAGGTGGCTTACCACTCCCAGTTTTTGAGGAGGGAGCACTCTATTTTTAGATCAGTGCATACCCTGAGACTGTAGTCTTTGTGATCTGTTGCCCCTGGGTTTGGCTGAGAAGGTCTGGAAGGGACTGGAAAGGACCAGTTTTTTTAGAAGGCCAATGCCTACTGAATCTAGGTGGCTGTACCTGTATGAAATCTTTAACAGTTTGCATGGATTTAGCTTTTTCATCCATCTTTTTAAGAACATGGGTGTCGGTAGAGGCCTGCGACTCAAAAGTAGCGGGCATCAGGGGCTGCGAAAGTGCCTCACTGAGTACCAGTGAACTGGTGACTGGCTTAGGAGAAACTTCGTCATCGGTTTTGGATCTCAACTGCCTTTCTCTGTCCTTTTCTTTGCATTTTTTATGTACTCCGGTAGTCGGATTGCTATCCGACATTTCTGGGTAGTTAAATCTGTTTCCAAAATACTTTGATGCAAAAATATACTGACGCTTAATAGTTCATTGGTTAAATTTAGCACAAAACCAACAGCCAGACACATTGTGATCAGGGTCTAGGCAAGGAATACAGTATAAATGAAAATCCCTATGAGGTATTTGCTTCCCACAAGTAATACAATTATTAACTTTTTCTGACATCGGTAAAAAGCAAGAAAAAAGTTTCCCCAACGGGGTAGCTTTAGTGAAGACTTCGGTTCTGAAACTCAAACTCGAATATTTCTGTAGTCGGCCGACCGACACTTGTGAAATGCTTCTGCTTCGGGCACAGCGCGGCAAGACAGACTGAAGAAAATGGCGTCGGCTGAATGTTTTATACCCCTGATGACCTGATGTCATGGAAGAGAAGACAGCAACCGACACAGGACCCAAGACTTTGGAATTCAGGCCAACTGAGAGCAACCTGCCAGCAGATTACCCAAATGTAATGACTGCAACAGTAAAACACAAAGAACATCTGGAAATTTAATGCCCTGATGTCAAGAGTTGCAGAGGTATAAACCTTCTTACCCCATCTGTCTAGAGCACTAGAATCCCTGGCCGAAGGGGTAGGGATTTTGGCTGTAGAAGCCTTAATACCTTTAGGTCCCTGGGAAATGGTCTCTGGATCCGCAGTGGGATTTTTAAAAAGAAATTTGAGAGAGTCAGGTAACTCTGTAGCATCTGTCAAGCTTTCTAGGAGCAGGTGGTAAAGTATCAGGGGTAAGGCTGGATTCCATGAAGACAATCTACAATATCCAGGAGATGGGGGATAGCTAGAGGCCTATGCTGAGGCAAGTCTAAAATTCCCAGAGTCTCGTCTCTTTTTGGACTGTGGGTAGTCCTGGCATTTCCAGTGGAAATGCTTTCTTATGATATGCAAGGTTTCACCAAAATAAAGGTCCTTGGGGGGGGGGGAGGCTGAGGGATTTGAATCCTCTGCATCTCAGTCCTCATAGGTAGATAAGGGTATATCCTGGTGATCACAGGGGTTACAGTCATCAGACTCATGGTCTGAAGAATCAGAAAGAAAATCAATTATTTCTCTTTTAGAAAGGGAAAGCCGGCTTCCCCTAATTAAAGTAATAAGGTCTTCAGCCACTCTAAGCATTTGTTTCTGTGGCATGAGAGCTTGAGTATGTGCTTTGGTTGCCTGTTTCCTTGGCGTAGTGTGAACTCTAGGCCTGAGAAATTTGGTAGATTTACTCATTAATGAAGTAGTCTGTTTGATATGAAAATTGGAAGGTCTAAATACACCCTCAGAAGTCAGTGCCCGCACAGCGGCTCCGGACCCATCCAAGGTAGAGACATCTTGCAGGTTCCAGAGTCGAAGAAGCATCTCGTGGCATACCAGACACCAAAAGGATCTCAGTAGAGGCCTGCAAATCTGTAGAAGCGGGTAACAGTGGCTGCAAAAGCACCTCAATGAGTACCGGTGGACTGGCGACTAGCTTAATGGAAGCATCGTCGACAAGTTTGGACCTATGGAGTCCTGTCTCTGTTTTTATCTTTGCGTTTTTTCAGAAGATCGGTAGTCGGATGGTTTACTGAAGTTATTTTGGATTACGGAGAATGAGAGCTAAAGAATCCAGAGACAAAAATAGCCCGATGATGAATAGTTCGGGTTTTGGAACAAGGTACAAAACCGATAGCGAGAAACATCGTGGTCTGGGCCTACACAGGTGACTCAGTAAGAATGAAAATCTCCGAGAGGTATTTGCTTTCTACAGGCAAGACAATTATCTTTTTCTGACATTTGTTAGAGCAAGAAAAAAGGATCCCCAATGGGGTACGTAGCTCTAGAACACTTCAGGTTTGAAACTTGAAAAATGAAAATTTCAGGTAGCTGCCGACCGGCACTTGAAAACTGCTTCTGTTTTGGGCTCCTGTGCAGCAAGAAAAGCTGATGTAATGGTGTCGGCTGCATGTTTTATACCCCTGACATCATGGATGAGGTGACAGCATCCGAAGAAGAAATCCCAAGACTCCGGTATTCGGGCTGACTGAGGGCTACCTGCAGAAAGATAATCCAAGTGTGATGACTGCAACAGTGAAACACGAAGAACATCTAGCAGTGGATTCCCAAAAGGTTTATTAGCCCTACTTATACAACTATGATTAACTCAGAGCCCTTTGTATTTTAGGTTCAAAAAACCAGAGCAGGGCAGACATTTAAATGTTACCCCTATCCACAAGAAACAAGGGTGCTAAATCCAGGGGTGAAAGTACAGTTGTGTACACTTACCATAAATGTAGATGTTCGAGTGTATTCACTGTTGCAGTCATTACATTTGGGAGTAATCTGCTGGCAGGTTGCCCTCAGTTGGCCTGATTAACAAAGTCTTGGGTCCTGCGTCGGTTGCTGTCCCTTCTTCCATGACGTCAGGTCGTCAGAGGTATAAAACATGCAGCAGATGCCATTACATCAGTTTTTCTTGCCCCAGATGTCAGGTGCCCCCCAAATGGGGAGCAATATATATATATATATATATATATATATATATATATATATATATATATATATATATAATAATAAAAAAAAAACATATACCTCCAAACAAAAGCAAATACACCAAAAAGGCTTTTAAAGATAGTAACAGAAATGAGAGGTATAGTTAGAGAAAAAACAGGGGACTGGAGGGAGGGTAACCAGGACTGCAACAGTGAATACACTCAAACATTTATGGTAAGTGTACACAACTGTACTATGTTCTTTGTGTTTCACTGTTGCAGTCATTACATTTGGGTAGAATCCAAAGCTATGGTTGGGAAGATGGATTTATACAGCATTAGGAGCAGGTATAAGGCCCTGCAGGACAGCAGTGGCAAAGCCTGCTCTGGATTTAGAGAAGTGAGGTAAATGGTAATGTTTGGTGAACGTGTGAACTGAGCTCTAGGTAGCAGCTTCTAGAATGTCTCTGATAGGAACCCCTCTGAGAAAGGCTGCAGAAGTACATGCAGCCCTGGGGGAATGAGATCTGATCCCCTTGGGGACAGGTTTACCATGGTGCATATAGCATAAATGAATACAATGGCTTATCCATTTGGAAATAGTCTGCTTTGAAATAACCTTTCCCTCTGCCCCTGCAGCAAATGCCACCAGTAATTGCTCAGATTTTCTTTGAGATTTTGTCCTGTTTAAGTAGAATCTTAGTTGTCTGTGCAAATCCAATGAATGCAGAATCCACTCACCCTTGTTCTGTGGATTTGGGAAAAAAGTTGGCAGATGAATGGTCTGATTAAGGGACACACTAGATACCACTTTAGGCATAAAGGATGGATTGGTCCTGAGAGCCACCCTATCCAGGAAAAAATAATGAAAGGCTCTACTGCCATAAGAGCCTGTAGTTCAGAAATCCTTCTAGCTGAAGTGACTGCTAAAAGAAAAGCTGTTTTCCAAGAGAGAAATTTTAGGTCTGCAGTAGCAGCTGGCTCAAAGGAGGTAGAGTGAGTTTTTCCAAAACAAACTTGAGTTCCCATGCAGGAGTTGGTGCTCTGCTGGGAGGTTTTAAATTTTTGGCCCCTATAAGGTATGGCTTTAGCAGAGGATGAGAAAAGAGCAGAGGCTCTGTGTTGTAATGAGCTGAAATGACAGCGGCATGGATTTTTATGGAAGATAAAGATAGGCCCTTGTGAAGCATCTCAGTTAAGTATTGCAGACTCTGAGAAATATTGGGCATTGCTGTGTTTATTCCTTGTGCTTGGTTCCAGGCACAGAATCTTTTCCATTTGTCAGCATTAGATTTTCTAGTACTAGGCCATCTAGCCTCCAAAATGACATTCAGCACAGGTTTGCTGAGAGATGTAACTGGTGAAATTAGCTAATTAGCTGCAAGATTCAGAGTTTGGAGCGGAGTGTGCAGAATTTGATAGTTTTGCTGAGACAGTTGGTAATGTGTCTGAGGCAGGTACCACAGAGGAAGGTGCGACATATTGTGTAGGGGTGGGTACCAGTGTTGGCAAGGCCAGTCTGGAGCAATCAGAATAATTTTTGTTTTCTCCTGTCTGACTTTTAGTAATACCTTGGAGAGCAGAGGCCAAGGGGGAAAGGCATAGACTAATAGATTTTTCCAGCTGAAGGATAGAGCATCCACTTTCCAAGCTTTTTTGTGATGAATTCTTGTGCAGAATTTGTCCAACTGATAGTTTTGGGGTGAGGCAAAAAGATCTATGTCTGGGCTCCCCCATTTGCGTATCAACATGCTAAAGATTTGTGGATCCAGTTTCCATTCGTGTGGATCCATAAGATTTCTGCTTAGTTCATCTGCCAGAGTATTTTGCTTTCCTGGCAGGAATTGAGCTTGTAGATTTATTTGTTAAGTCAAGGCCGTGTTCCAGAATACCATGGCTAGTCTGCAAAGAGGGTAGAAATGGGTACCCCCTGCTTTTTTATGTACCGCATGACTGTGGTGTTGTCTGTCTTTATCAGTAGTTGTCCTGGATGAAGATAGTCCTTGAAGGCTGTCAGAGCATTCTGTACAGCTAGCATCTCTTTCTGATTGATATGAAGGTGCATTTGATTTGGGCTCTACTTGCCCTGAATACATCTCCCTGCCAGATGCTCCCCCCAAGCATAATCTGATGCTTCTGTAGTCAGGGTTTGGACGGCAGGGGGTGGAATGAATGACAGTCCCTTGTTTTGGTGGCAGGCCTCTGCCCACCATAGGAACTCTAGCTGCAGGCAAGGTATGATAGGAATCATTGTTTCCAGGCTGTGACAATGTTGACTCCATAAGCTTTTTAGGTACCATTGACGTTTCCTCATATGCAGTCTTGCATATGGAATTAGAAGAATGCAGGCGGCCATGAACCCCAAGGCCTGTAGAATTTGACTTGCAGATAGCTGGGTTTTTGTGGCCACCTGTTTGAAGTAAGTCATCAATCGAATTTGTTTTTCTAGCGTAAGGCAAGTCATCTGGGCAGTTGTATTCAAGCTTGCACCCAGGAATGCAATTATTTGAGAGGGTACCAGTTGTGATTTCTTTTCGTTTATGGTGTACCCTAGACAAGTTAGAAGCCTTTTTACAAACGCCAGATGTTTTAGAAGAGTGTCCTTGTTTTCTGCCTGAATTAGACAATTGTCCAGGTATGGATAAATTTGAATATTTCTTTGTCTGCCAAATGCAATTACTGGTGCCAGGCACTTTGTGAATACCCTGGGTGCAGTAGATAAGCCAAAGGGCAGTGCACAGAACTGGTAATGCAAATAGCCTGCTTTGAAGAGGAGGTAAATTCTGCAAGATTCCCTGATTGTGATATGCAGGTAAGCCTCTTTTAAGTCTAGAGTTACCAACCAGGCATCCTTGCCTAGCATAGGTAGTAACTGTTGGAGAGTCAGCATCTTGAATTTTGGAATGTCCAGAAATGTATTTAGAATGAATAAGTCCAGAATTGGACGCCATGATTTGTCTTTTCTGGGTACCAGGAAAAGTCTTGAATAAAAACCTTGTCCCTTTACTTTTTCTGGTACTGGTTGAATAGCCCTAATATTCATGAGGGATATAACTTGTTTCTGGGCCTCTGCCCACTGATTTGGAGGCAGATCTGGCCATCCATTTGGGATTGGCAATGTGTGGAAATGAAATCTGTACCCCTGGGATACTATATTTAAAACCCATTTGTCCTGGCTAATCAGTTGTCAGTTTCGTGCATGAAGTGCTAGTTTCCCCCCCCAAAGGGGGAGCCAAAAGATAAGTGCTTGGTAATTGCAGTGGAAAGTCATTGAGACTGTTTTCCGTTGGAAGGTGCCTTGTTACTTCCAGATTTGGAGGTGGAGGCACCACATTGCTTTGTTCTATAAGCTCCTTGTGACTGAAACCTGGAGCCTTTGGAATGCCTGGGTTTGACCTGAGCGGCTCTAGTGGGTACTGGAAAGTACCATTTCTTAGTAGGCCAGTGCCTACTGAACCTAGGTGGCTGCACTTGTAGGAAATATTTTACAGTTTGCATAGATTTAGCTTTATCTTCCATCTTTTTCAAAACTTCTTCAGCTTTATTACCAAACAGACTGTCATGTTGCAAAGAAGCATCCAACAATTTTGCTTTAACATGGCCAGGCAGATTTTGCTCCTTGAGCCAAGCATGCCTTCTTATCACAGATCCAGTTACAGCAGCCCTGCAAGTGGCCTCCAAGGAATCAAAACCACATTGCAAAGTATGTTTTCCAACTTGTTCAGCTGAATGCAATAAATCCTGCAACTCTATTTTCCACACAGTCAGAAATCAACATAATTTTCTGTTCAAGTAAACCCATGACATGCTGTTGATATTTAAGCATATGAAATTGAAAGTTTAAAGTCCTGATTGCAAAGGTTGCATTAATGTAAACCTTCTTACCCCATCTTTCCAGCACCCTGGAATCTCTATCAGAAGGCGTAGGATTTTTAGCAATAGAAGCTTTAACGCCCTTGGGACCCTGAGAATTGGTTTCAGGGTCAGCAGTAGGGTTTTTAAAGAGGAATTTGTGGGAGTCAGGAACCCTGTAATATCTGTCTGGCTTACTAGGAGCTGGAGGCAGGGTATCCAAAGTCATACTGGACTCTGAGAAAACATCATCAACAATGTCTAGAACAGGAGGTATAGCCAAAGGCCTATGCTGAGGAAGAAGAAGGAAATCCCCAAGTCTGTCTTTAGATGCAGAGAAATCCTGACTCTCCCAGTGAAAGTGTTCCCTTAAGGTATGCAAAGTTTCTCCAAAAAAAAATCCTCAGGAGGAGAAGCAGAAGGGATGGAATCTTTTGCATCAGAGTCCTCATAAGTGGGAATAGATAATTCCTGATCAGAAGAAGAATCAGAAGAAATAGAAACCTGATCTGAAGATTCATAGTCAGTGCCTTGCCTAGGCCTCTTAGCAGGAGGGGGATGGGTACCCCTGATCAAGGTAATTAAATCCTCAGCCATTTTGATCATTTGTTTTTCAGGCATTGGGGCCTGTACACATGGCCCAAGCGTCATTTTTTTAGACATAGAAGTAGTTTTTGGCCTTAGTTTTGAAGATGGTGTCAGTTTAATATACAAACCTTTAGGCCTGTAAACACATCCTCAGAAGCCGGTGCCTGCTCAGCGGCTCCAGACCCATCTAAGGTAGGGGCATCTACGGGTTCAATACTTCAAGTATCTCATGGCATACCGGACTCCGAATGGGTCTCAGAAGAGGCCTGCGAAACAAAAGTAGCGGGTATCAGGGGCTGTGAAAGTGCTTCACTGAGTACCGGGCGGCAACTGGCTTAGAAGTTTGTCATCGGTTTTGGATCTCGACGGTCTGTCTCTGTCTTTTTCTTTGCATTTTTTAGGTATTCCGGTAGTCTGATTGCTAACCGACAACATTTCTGGATAGTTAAATCTCGAGCCAAAATATTTAGAAGCAAAGATATACTGTTTAATAGTGCATTGATTAAATTTAGCACAAAACTGACAGCAAGGCATGTTGTGGTCAGGGCCTAGGCAAGGAATCCAGTACAAATGAAAATCCTTATAAGGTATTTGCTTCCCACAAGTAATACAATTATTAACTTTTACTGACATCGGTAAGGAGCAAGAAAAAGTTTCCAAAATGGGGTACTTAGCTTTTAGTTGAAAACTTCGGTTCTGAAACTTGAAAACGAAAATTTCAGGAGTCGGCCGACCAGCACTTGCTAACTGCTTCGGCTTCGGACACCACGCGGCAAGAAAGACTGATGTAATGGCATCGGCTGCATGTTTTATACCCCTGACGACCTGACGTCATGGAAGAAGGGACAGCAACTGATGCAGGACCCAAGACATTGTTAATCAGGCCAACTGAGAGCAACCTGCCAGCAGATTACCCCCAAATGTAATGACTGCAACAGTGAAACACGAAGAACATCTTGGGGTTTCTCATCTATTGATCCACATTAAGCTTGAATGGAAGAAATGTACTTTGCATTAGATGGAGAGGAAGACAGTTTCAGAGAAGTGGTATTCTCTGGGAAACATATCCATTACTCCAGCATGTTCTATTTAAGTTGCAGAAGAGATTAAGCTCTTTTGAGCAAGTGTTTCTACCACTACTTGACGAGGATATACAGCAGGTCTGAAAGGATGGGGTCAGTACAGGATCTATAAAGCAAGGCAGAGATCGCCCTTTAGTAATCTATGCGATACCAAAAGGAGGAAAAAGGCTTTGAGGCAGACAGTGTAGCTTTTGTGATTTAGACCCTTTATTTTCTTGGGGAGAAAACTTTGTGAGCATTCAAGTTTTTTCAAGTGTTTGGACAGGTACATACTGAAAGGGGTATAAGTGCAGAATACACTGGAATAATCACCTCCCTGGTCCTGGATGCCATACCCTTCCTAATAAGCTGTGCAATGGAAAATGACTTTCTCATTATAGTGGATGCATGATCAAAGGAAAGCTCATGGTCTACCATAGGTCCCCATGTCCTTAATTACTGGATCAATCTTCAGGGGTGTGTTGTCAATGTGATAGCTGCAGGGAACATCATGCTTCAAAAGATAGGATTATTTTTTTATTTCACAATGTTTGTTTTATTACTTGTCATTACAGGGTCTCCTACTTACTACTGTATCAAAGTCATTTGGTTTAATTACTCTCATAAGGTAAAAGGAAATGATGTATTCAGTTTTCCAAATGCTGGTAGTCAAACTGTTACAGGTTCAGTCTGCCTTATTTCTTCATGTACTGTACTTTCAGTTAACTAAAATAAATCTAAAATGTCATGGAGGATAATTCCATACCTAAAAAAGATAAGTGGTCTCAAAAATCTTAGTAATCAAGACAGACAGGCTTCTCTCTCTACACAGTCTGATATACTCCTCCAGAGAGATCTGCATCTAGCTTTTTGAGCCATGAAAGGTCCAACCCTCTGACCTATTCCTTCACAGAACAAATGTACTTTGGCAGGCTAATCTTTTGTACAGTTGTTTCCTCTACTCTCTTTGAACATGTCACATTTTTCAAGACTTTGCTTTAATGAAAACCCTAAAACAAACAACTAACTGCAAAACACCCCACCCTACCAAAATGGAACAAACACACAAAACTATGCACATCTTCAAAACATGACGTTTAACTCTCCAGAAGCAAACAAATGTCTCAATTCGATGGCCTCACCTAATGACATTAGCCTGCGCTCCCACTTATACTGACTGCTGTCTGTTCTTTTCCTCTCTCTCTTCCCCTACCAGACATGAAAAACTGCTTGTATGCTTTCAGAAAACATTATCTTTCACCCTTAAAGGGAGAGTGTCAAAGATGGAGCTTCCAGAACACTTAATTTTTTTTCCTCACCAGTATGTACTTTGAGTAGTGTTAAGTGGACCTGTGTTAGTAAACCCGCACTTTTCTCACTATTTTATGTGTAATTTCACTGTTTTTACTTCAGGAGTGCTCCGCTCACAGTCTGGCCAGATAATACCTCCCATAGTGTGATGTCATCGTTCACATCCCCTTCCCACCTTCATATCTTTACATATGACCCTATTTAACCTTTGCCAGGATTATTTTCATTCCCTAGGGAAAAGTAACACAACTCTGTTTTTGGTTCCGGTCATATCTAACACTGAAGCGTATTTACCAATTTATATACACATTTTTTTTTTTTTTCGGGGTGGGGGCAATTCTTCTTAACTGAAGCGATTCAACGCTCCATGAGTTGACTGTAGCAGGGGAAAATATGAAACAAATTAAGAGCGTATGGAATCAGAGTTGAGACGTGCTGATATTTTGGTTGCCGATGTTAGAGCAGTGCTCTATACCTCTTAACTCTATAATTTTATATAATGCACTTAATTTTGGCTCCTGTCTTCACCCTGAATTTAATAGCATTTATTATTGTTTAAAGGTAGTGGTGTTTTCTTTTTTTTCTTTACTTCCCCAAGTCAAGATGTCAAAATTGAAGCTCCTTAGTGCTCTGCATGTGGCATAGGCTGTAGGAGCTGTGTGCTGCTACATTATTGAAGTAGTAACTTTTTTCCTTTACCCGCCTATAAGACTTGAAATTACAGGACTTTAGCTAACATATGTGGACTGTAGCAGCTGATCGCTACTTTGTAGCAAGCAGTTTCTACAGTTTAAAAGGAGCCAAGCTTTTTTTCATGTTGTTGTTATCTTCCTACAGGTAATAACAGCTGAAGTGATGTGCTTTTAAAACGGAATATAACATTGTTGCAGCTGTTTTTTGCTGTTACATTTTAAAAGCAGGCAATAACTGAAGCGATTTAGCACTCCACAATTTAAATGTAGCAGGTGAAGACAGGCACCGAAATAAAGAGTGTTATATGAAGTTACAGAGTTGAGAGGTGGATTGCCAATATCACACTTGCCGATGCTCCAGCAGTGCAATACCTCTTGACTCTGTAAGTTCATATTACGCTCCTAACACTGGCAAATGTTTTTCCCTTTCCTTTACCCTTTAAGAACATTTTTTTTTCTGGTCACTACTGTATAAAGACAGATTGGCCCTGAGTGTGTGCGTGTGTGGAAGGTTGGGCGCCGGGCTGGCTACTCGACACTGTAAAACTCCACTGCCAGTCATGAACGGACAGATGATCCGCTGTGGCGACCCCTAACCGGGAAAAAGCCAAAAGAAGAAGAAGACTGTATAAAGACAGTGGGGTTTTCTTTTCTTTCTTTCCTTAATTTCCGCAAGTCAGAATGGAAGCGCATTAGCGCTCAGCATAAACCGAACCGTAGCAGTTGTTTGCTGCTACATTTTTAAAATTTAAAGTACTAAAGGTTTTTTTTTTTTTTTTTTTTTTTTGTCTTCCCTCCTCTTAAGACTTTGAACTGCAGCACTTCAGCCTCCATATGTGCTGCAAATCATCAGCTTTGAGAGATGAATGCAGAACTGACGTCATCTTATAAAATTGTATTATTTAAAATTAATTTATTTGTGTTGCTATTCAACAGCAATACAGTACAGTAGGGGATGGGTAAATAATATTTTTAACCATAGTGGATACTTTAATTTGATCATGGGGATTGTGTTCTTATGACCAAATCATGCCCTACATGTGTTCTGCCTTGTTGCATTGACATTTTGTAGTATGGTTACACAGCACAGTGTAATGTAAAACAAAATATAATAGAAAAAAAAAACAAGAATAACTTTTTAGAGGTGATCAATCGAACTGATCAGGACTGTGGTATAATAAGTATTAAATAAATAAATCAATAAATATTATTAATAAAGACAATCAATATAAGGACCCAGATATGAAAAATGGATCAGATCTTTGGGCACATACAAAAAGGTATTGCAACTAAAATATTGTTATATTTCTGTACATACAGTTAAACTCAAACCAGCTTTACAGTGTCCAATTTCAGATATCCTAACTCTTTTATAATCAGTAGCTGAACAGAAGCTATAAAAAATTATATCAGAAAACATGTGAAGACAGACTAAAGTAACATAGTATGCCTATAAGATATGCTACAGCTCTTAAAGAACCATTTGAGTGAAGCACTTTGGATCAAACAAATAAGCTGAATGAAATAATAGGTGCAAAATTTCCTAAATGTGAGGCAGGTTCCGCATACTCCATGCAGGGGCTGCATTACCTCTACTCCCAACTTTCCACATTTCTTTCTTTCTCATCTGATCCTTCTTACATGCTTTCTTTTCTTTTTATTTTTTGCACATTCAGTTGCTGTCTGTTTTTTGTCTACGTCTGGTTTGATTTCCGTTCCTACTGGACACCAAAATGCCTCTGTGGTTTGATTTCCGTTCCTACTTGACACCAAAATGCCTCTGTTAAACTAAGCAGAGAACTTATTAACTTCTCGTGTTTTAAAATTTGAACACATGTATTCAGTTCCTCGATTGCAGATCTGTGCACATAATCACTTTCACCACGTTAGTGCTCTGTGTGTGGACTGTAGCAGCTGCTTGCCAGAAGTGCAGCTTAAAAGAAGACAAACTTTTTTTTTCTTACAAGTCAGAACTGAAAAACTGAAGCACTTTAGCACTGCATGTGTAGAATAAGCTGTACCAGCTGATACAGATATAAACCAAAATATATACAACTGTGATGTACATCTGTTTCCTTTACTGCTTTGCTATGACCATACCTCCTTCAGAATGAGAAACATATGTATAATCTTGGTGTACTTATTTTTATGTGTCCCCTGATAAGTGTGAAGCATTTTTCCTGATTTCCTGTCCAGCTGAACCAGTACATTTTGAGCCAGTCAGTCGCTTCAAAACTGCAAGTTAGGGCAGGAAGAGCAAATTGGTTTATAGCTCGGACTTTATTTCTAAATGTCAATGCAGTTTTCGGTATTAGTTTGTCTTCTAAAGTATTCCTGAATGAGTTTTATTCGCATTTGTTTGTGTTTTATTGCCAATGCTTCATCAATTCCCAAATAATTATACATTTCCTCCTGCTCAAGTTCCTTTACATCACATTCCTGTCCCAGACTAATATTGTCTTGGTGCTGTAGATTTCCTGTTTTAATTGCTTTTGCAGATTTATCAGTGCCAAAAGAAATTCTTATATCATCTGATAAAGTCTTAACCACGTAGGGTTGTGGTTTCAACTCACTCCTTATCTGATGAACTATACAGTTTTCAGTCTTCCACAAAAAGTAGACGAGAAATGTTTAAACAGGGTTGGTTTCTGAGATCCAAATCATTAACCTGGCCTTATCTGTTAAGCAAACAGCTTATTGGGTTAAGAGCAAGACAAAATGGCAGTGGTGACAGAGAGTAATCCTGGATTATACCATGACCCCCCATTAATATTCCAAAACGTGCACGCTGATTGGCCAGCGTGCACGTTGTAAATCGACTTATACTAATGGGAAAAGGTCCGGCCGGACTTTTCCATTAGTATAAGTCTCTTTTAAAACACTGTCTCGCTATGTTAAAAGAGTTTAACATAGCGACACAGGTTTAAAAAAAGCAACGGAGATCGCCGTTGCTTTTTTTTTAAAGCTGTCTCGCTATGTTAAACTCCTTTAACATAGCGACACAGTGTGTAAAAAGCAACGGAGATCTTGCTTTCTCCGTTGCTTTTTTTTTTAAACCTGTCTCGCTATGTTAAATGGGTTTAACATAGCGAGACAGCTTTAAAATAAGCAACGAAGATGTTGTAAAATGCTGTAAAATCCTTTATTGTAATCTGTCCATGCCATACTTAGATCCACCCCCTTTTAACAATTTACAATTATGGTTTTATTTAGCAACAACTTATCCTTTGTTTTATAACACTTTGTTCTGTTGTCACAACTGAGTTTTTTTCCCTAAATGACAACAAACTCTAACTGCATTCATTCCAGCACAGCCAACTAATCTAAAAGGGAGGAGAAAGCCAAACACACTCTGGCTAGGCTTATAAATGCCCTAGGGTAGATAGCCTAGTATCGACCTATGAACCATATGCTAGTAAAGTAGGAGCTCATTTAGTTTTGGTTCAGATGTTTCATGATTTGTCTGTTTGTTTCATGAGTTGTTTAGTTGCTAAGGGAGGCCATGGGACAGGGTTGGCTTTGAGTCTCTTTATTCTGAGTGGATGGCTAGTGCATTTATAACACATCGCGAGAGTTTATTGAATTCAGAGGCATCATCATCCATGGGAATTAACTGTTAGGTAGATTATTGGGTAGATTAAGGAAGCCATTTTTGGGTAGATTAATGAAGCCATTGGTGCTTTTCTGTTTACAGATTTTATTTTTGTGCAATCTTGTATTCACCAGGTTATTGCTATTATCAGAAAGATAGAAATATCTTTGTCTGATGTTATCAGTCTTCATTTATTCTTTACCTTTAAGACATGGTTCCAAACCTCAGAACCAGCTCAGCCATTACACAGCTCATGTCAGCCAAAAACTCTTGAGCTAAGACTCTACCCCTAATACCAGTCTCCATATTACCTCAGATCAAGTTTGCCACTCTTGTCGCAAGATGTGTCAGCTGTTTTCTCTCACTGCTAAGTAAAATTTTCTTGTGTTTTCATAGTTTAACCTAATCTTTTTTTCTATAATATTTTATTTTTATATATATATATATATATATATATATATATAGTTTTGTTTTGTTTTTCTTTTCTATCCACTTACTTTGTCAAGCGAGTGTTCTTTTTCCTTACCATATGCTATTGTATTCCTACCATTGCTGGTACTACCTCTCCCTCTCTTTCTCTACCTCTTTAGGTAGCTTTAAGCTACTCTTGTTGGTAGTTTCTTCCTTTCTGTCTGTCTCTGTGTGGGTGTGTATTTGCTGCCTGTTGACCCCCTACTTTCTTGGTGTCTGTCAACATGGCTGAGAAATCTCAAGGCACTACAGGCTTTAAACAGTGCCAGGATTGTGGTTGGAAGATGCCCAGTTCTGATGGGCATACTTCTTATGTATATTGTTTAGGCTCAGCTCATCTAGAACAGGATGGTACTGTCTGCCAGTCCTTTAGTAACCAAGCCTTGGTAGAATGCAAAAATAAATTACTTTTAAAAGGGATAATTAAGTCCTCTTTTGAGGAGGCATTATCCAAGACTGACACGTCCCTTCTAAATCTGACACTGGATCCAAGAAAAGTCCCTTGGTGCCAATGTCTCCTTTGGTACCGGTGGTGAAAAAGCATAAGCTCCATGCACTTCAGTGCAACTGAAGGCTAAGGTTTGAAAGCTTCTGGAACTGGCAGCATCCTCAGCGCAGTCTTCTACTGGCACCACAAACCTCAACACCAGCCTTTTCATTACTGACATCTTCAGCTTACTGGTTGGTATCGACCTCCCCTGCTAGACTTCCACAGAAGTTGGAACCTCTGTCAGTGCCAAAATCAGGCATAATTTTTTCTCCCAGGACAAGGTATTCATCTTCTATTGACCCCTTTTTGGACAGCTCCCAAGTCCCTTTCTTGAAAGACCAGAATCCTCCTCAGGTTTGTCAATCCATTTCTCCAGGAGTCTTACCAAAGTCAGTCATAAGGTTAGTGGATCAGCTCCTAGTGGGCAGGGGTTTTTCTGCCTCCTCCAAGAATCCTCTCCTTTCTGTAGTTGGGGCATTATTTCCTAGGACTCCACCAAATCTTCACCCTCTAACCTCTTCTGAGGGCTTAGAGCTTCCAACTTTGATCCCTCTGGTTCCAGCTGCTCTGGTGCCGACAGCCTTTACCCCTTTGGTTCCAGGATCTGTCTTGACTTCTTTGGTTCCTTCAGAAATGATGGACTGTCGGGACTGTGGCTGTGCAGTCGGGTCTGAGAGTTTTGGATCGGCTCCAGTTTTTTATGAGTGTTTCTGGTCAGCTCCAGTTTTGTATTCAGAGTCGTCCTTGATTCTTGTAACCGCGGCAGATGTGGGCTCTTCCTCAGCTCCTGCTTCAGAGGTGGGTTTCTCGGAGTGGGGGGTGGCCTTGGTTCTGAGTGTGTTCTTCTTGGTTCCGGACTACAATCTGTGTTTGGGTGAACTCACCTTCCAGGTGATGGAGTGGCCATTTGCCTCTGCAGGCTCTCAGCTGGCTCCTTTTGTGTTGGGAGTTTTATTCCAAGACACCTTGCCCAGAGTTGCCACCAACCACCACATCTGGACAGCAGGCACCTAGACTGCAAGATACCCCTGCACAGGGCCCCACTTTTTACAAGTCCTCCTCAGAGATCCCCACTGAGGAGCCACCTCAGAATAAGACATATAAGATGAAACAGATTCCTCTGAGAAATCAGTCACAGAAGACACAGACTTCACTGATGGGGAGGGTTCCCCCAGTCATCCATGGAAGATGTCTCTTTTGGAGACATCCTAGAGATTCTGAAACAGAGAGGTAACTGGCAGCCCAAAGACCCTACCTCTGGGGAGTCTGTGTACTTGCAGGCTTTTGGTGCTTGCTCATCTACTTCTTGGATGACTCCTCCCACTGATGATTTTATTATATTGATTGCGCAGGCAGTCAGGAGGGCTCCTGAATCTGTAGAGCCAATTCCTCGCAGACCTGACAAAATACTACCTGCTCCAGAGGATCACCAGCAGTGGATAAAGGGGTTAGCAGTAGATGCTATGGTGGTGGTGGCATCAACCAAAAAGGAACTAGCTGAAGAGTTTTCCACTGTTCATCCCCCTAATCAAGAGTCCAGGCTGATGGACAGATTTGGAAAGTGGGTGTACACATCATTGACCTTCGCTTTAAGGTCTTTGAATTTTACGGCACATTTTACTTGCTTCAAGAGAGATCTGTTCAAGGAGTTATCAGATACCCTAGCAGGAGCTGTGTCTGAGGAAGTCCAGGATAAAGTGGCCTTCCAGCTAGGCACCCTGGAGTCTATTTTCAACTCATCCATGAGGCTCATTGCACATGCAGCCAAAGGGATGATGAGGGCAGCAGATTCAGGCATTGCCATAAGGCGTCACGCCTAGATGCATTTTGTATGAGTTTGTGGAGCCATTTAAGTTTTCCTTCATCACTGCTACTTTTGACAGATCCTCCTTATTCGGCCCCAAAATCAAAGAAACTGTAGCCAGGTACAAGAAAGATGGAAAGACCCTTTCTGCAGTGGGTATATGTTTTTCTGCTCCCCAACGGTCCTAATGTAGTACTCAGAGGAGTAGGAACATGTGTTTCAAAAATTCCCAAGGGCCTTTTCAGAATACACGTGGTGGTGGCTCCCCTCTAGGCAGAGGAGGGAGCTATAATGGAAGATGCTGACCCCGCAGCAAAGGTGACCCACAAAATCAGGGTTCCAGAGATTCTTTCTCTTGACAATCCTATCAGTGCTGCTGAAATGGTGCCAATTGCTTACCTCTGGAAGCAGTCAGGGGAGGATTTTCACTTTACTCAAGAGCCTGGCAACAAATAACTTCATATGCTTGAGTGCAGAGAATCACTGTCAGAGGTTACCATATTCCCTTCACTCTTTTTCTGAGATCAAAATGAAGCCTCCCCAATGTTCCACCCAATCCGAGGGATCAAGCAGCCTTAGAGATTCAAAAGCTGATAGAAAAAAAGAGTCATTCAAGAACTTCCAGACCAGATAGGATCTGGATTTTGCTCAAGGTTCTTTTTGGTGCCAGAAAAGACAGGGGCTTGAGACCAATCTTAGAGCTCAGCCTTCTATTTGATCTACCACCATCTTAGGCAGATCTGTCCTTGGTTTAATGTCTCTTACAAAGAGCAGTCCACTCAAGAGTGTAGCACCTCCATTAACTTGCACTGCAGTGTCAGTGGTGGAAAATTAATCCAACTAGCTGCTGTGTGAATAGAACCCATAGTCTTCTGCACCAAAGGCAAATGTGTTACCCATTGGGATACTGAGATGGATATAGTACTGTGATTGCACCAAGTCATATAAAAGAGAAATAGCTTAATTTGATTTTCTGCAAGTTGTTCTGACCTCATAAGTTGTATATTTAGAAATTCTAGACTGAATCCTCCTCGTCCAGGGTGCTGGAGACCACAGCATCCTGTAAAAATGATTTAATATTGTTTTACAGATTAACTTATATTTTCTTTATCTTTTTGCTCAATTGCTGCTTCCTTTATTCCACTCTGGCCATGATTCCCTAGCAGTGGGCGTCTCCAGACATGTCAAGGGAGTCATTGTGTGTGGGTGTTGTCATCCTATCATACATAGTGCTCTCAGTGAGAGCAGTTTTAGAGTTTATAACTTATAACCCCACCCCACAGTGGTGATGTGCCCTCCATCATCACTACAAAGACTACCTATGCTCCACCGTATCTGCACATGCACACTCCTTCAAGACCTGGAGCAGCCATAACTGGCTTTGGCAGCCACAAAGTATGACTTTTTCCAGTTTCTTCCTGCTTTTCTTGGTGTTGCATGCAGCATCTGTTGCACTACATTGGAGTGTCAGCTGCAGCAAGCCAGGAACTACCCCCTCCTAGGATAGACACTGCCCATCTTCTTCTGTTATCCCTGTCAATTGCCAGAGCCACTAGCCAAACCCAGCTCACCTGGGTCTTAGTCAGAGCTTTATCCCTCTACACCATTGGGGTGGCATTGAATGTCTATTTATCATATGATTAGGTGATGCAGTATCACCTTCCAAACTTTTATAAATATTTCTTTGAATCTGTACTGCATGCTATTTACATCCATGTGTGCCTCACAGCTGTAGTGTATCCCATGACTGTTGTGATATAAAAGAAAAAGATCAGGGAAGATTCTGGCTCTTGTTTGGATTTGTTGATACAAATCCAGTTTGAAAGATGACCTCACCATTATGTATTACTAACACTGAAGAAGCCTGATATGAACAGCCACCTGATGCATATACACAACTGTGTGGGTGCCAGCATCCACTATGAGCACTGTGGAGGGACGTGTATAGATATATGGCCTAATGAGTTCACTGTGTCACTTATCTTACACTTTGAAAATGTTAGAATAGAATATAAGTGTAGAAGGCTGGTGGTAGCAGTGTTTAGATGTGTTATTTCAGTTGGATGCAGCTTGGGCTTGTATGGCATTTGCAATATAATGGTAAGTTTTTGATGTGACAGTCTATATGTTTACTGAAGTGGAGTTTATGATCTGTGATGACACCTAAAAGTTTAACATGAGTTAAAGCTGGAATTCAAGTATTCTTTAGAGAGATCAACTGTGATTTAACAGGGAGATGGATAGTGTGGCTTAAAGTAAACACAGATATCACTTTAGGCATAAAAGGAATTATTAGTTCTCAAAGAAACCCTGTCTCTCTGGAAAACGAAATAAAGTTGTCCAGCCATAAAAGCTTGCAACTCATATACCCTTGTTGCAGATGTCAGAGCAATCAGTAATACAATTTTCCATGTTAAGAACTTGGTTCGAATAGCATTAGTGTTAGTTTCTCTAACACAAAATTAAGATCTCAAGGAGAGGCCATCAGCTTTCTTGGAGGCGTCATATGCAAAACCCTTTCCAAAACATTTTACCATGAGAATGTATTGAAGAAGGAGGATCAATGGACAATTAAATGAATATTGGTAGACAAGTAAGAAAGGACATAAGATACTAAATCATACAAATATTGTTAAAGCAGAAAACAACTAGCCCTGAATGGGTGCTGCTTATGTTGTTGGCACCAAATAGAAAACTTTTTCCATTTGCTAATATATGACTTACTAGTAACAGGCTTTCTTACCTCCATTAGTACCTGCTGCATATCCCCAGTAAACAAGTGCCTAAAGGGAATTAAGATACTGTCATCCAGGCAGGCAGTTGAATTCGATTGGGATCAGGGCACGCTAAACTCCCCTCTTCTTGTGTGAGTAGAGCCAGTCCGTGAGGAAGCTTGAGGTAATTGCACCTGGCCATTTCCAAAAGAAGGGAGAACCACTGTTGCCTAGGCCAGAGGGAGTCACCACAATGATCTTGGGTGATTACTTCTGAATGTCTAGAAGTACCCTAAATATCCATAAAAATGATGGAAGAAACATACAAGTAACATTCCTTTCCAAGGAAAGGAAAAGTCATCTGTCCTGCAGGCCCTCTTGCATGGAGTCCTGGAGCAGAATTTTGCCAGTTGATTTTTCAGAGAGGAGCCATACAGTTCTAATTGAGGAACCTCTCCAGACGGATCAAATCTTGGAAGACCCCTTGATCTAGTTGTCATTCATGAGTGTCTGACCTTGTCCATCCTTCTCAACTTGTCTTGCACACAATTTTGCTCTGACAGAATGTAGGGTACCAGTAAAGTGAGATTGTGCTCTGAAGCTACATCACAAACTAACTTGGATAGTCTGAAATTAAATTTCCTAAGTGTCAAGTGCCGAAATAATGAAGTGGTGAAGAACAGAATGCGGGTGACTGTTTTCTGTAGGAAATCCATCCTGCTACTGTTTGAGTATGCCAGTAGTGATACACAAATAAGGAACAACTAAAAGGAAAAAAAGGCATGTGTAGCTGATATTTATAGTCATTCTGGTATTAATAAATTCTGGGTATGGATGCTTAGAACCCCCCCCCCCCCCAAAAAAAAAAAAAAGATGCATATCATGTTGGTTTTCACTGTTGAGGTATTTTAAGCTTTTTTTTTTTTTTTGTTCATTAATGTGGTTCTCAGAATCTTGACAGCTGTTCTTTTCTGCTAGATCTACCAAAGCACAATGCAGAATTAACTGTGCTCCGAATCTCATGTTTCATAAGGTCTGCATTGGTGGACCTTTGAGGTTTTGCTCTGACAGGCAAATGGAAAGACAACACATGCTTGTATGTCTTTAATGTCACCTTAGAAAATGAAGGTGCTGGAACCAAATGGGTTTCTCTGACAACTGAAAGCTAACTAAATGTTGCAGATTATGAAGGACCGCAGTTGTTTTAAAACTGCATCTGCATTTTCCTAGCACATCGCTCAGCACCATTTAACTAGGGTTAAACTATTCCTGGCGCCAGAGAGTCTACTCATCAATTTTTCCCATAGAACTAGCCAATCTTCTAGTTTTAGCACTCAAAACTGCATCCTTGTGCTCAGCACTTGTTCAAAATTCGTTGCAAGCACTAAACAAATTACAAATTACTGAAGCACTCAACTTTCCTCACTTGTCAGGAGGAAAAAAGTTTTTTAGTACTTAAATTAAAAAGCACATCATTCTGATGAACTGTACAATTTTAAATAATCTACAAAATGAAGATGAGAAGTCTTTATATTTTGTTGTTTTATGGGAGCCAGATTATAACCATGACTTAATCTATTATGTAAATATTAAGGCCAAGGCAAAAGAGCAGGTGTGACAGTGAGTCACCCTAGAATATCCCCCTGTGAATTTTTATCCCTGGAATTATAATTTTTTTATCATGGCTTAATTACAAAGTGGTCTGCCACTGTTTCATGGTCACTGTAATGTAGTCGATCAGCTAGGGTGTTCTTACACATTTAAGTACTCTTTTATCCATGAGTATGGGATACTATCAAATGCTTTTTTGTAGTCAGTCCATGCCATGCTTAGATTCTTCCACTTTTTATAGTTCTCCATTATGACTTTATTTAACAACAAATGATCCATTGTTCCATATGACTTTTTTTGCTACCCTTTTATTCTAGTGCCATAACTGAGTTTTTTTAAGAGAGTTTAAACTCAGTCAGCCTCAGTTCCCGTGTATAGTTTATACAGAGGACAATTGATTGGTCTATAGTTTTTTTAAGTAGGAGTATTGTTTTCCTGTTGTTAACCAGGATGGTATCTGTTCGGGGTGCGCATATAAATAGTTCTTACTCATGGAAAGGTGTTAATACCCTGATCCAGATGTTGAGAGCTATGATGGTAATGGCAGCAAATGGGGGAAATCAGGAGAAACTGAGATACAAGGGGAAAACAGTGGAACAGGTTAACAGCTTTAAGTATCAGGGAAGGGTGACTGAAAAGGGAAGTCTGAATGAAGAGGTCAAAGCTACAGCATCAGAGGCATGCAGCCACTGGCATAGGTGTGTCAGGTGTAGTATATGAGAGAAGAATGCCAAAGGAGCTGAAAAGTAAGGTGTACAAAACAAAGTAGCTGTGATTGCAGAAAAGATCAAACAGAACAGATTATGGTTATTTGTTTGGGCACATATGCAGAAAAGCAGAAGACAAATTGGTGAAGAAGATTCAGTAGGACAGGAAGAAGGCCATCCACCTGACTGTCAAAGAAGGCAGGCCTTGAACAGTGAGAGGAGGAGACTGACGACGATCATGATGATATACAGACACACAAACACACGCATATATAATAATTCAGACACATATACATTATATATGTACACATACTTATATTTATTTATTTTTATTTTATTTTACATTTGTTAACCGGGAGAGTCCAACTGGATACATGTCCATTTTCAGCGGAGGCCCGGGGAGAAAAGCTCCAGGTACATAACAGACATATGAACATTGTTAATGCAAAAAAAGGAAGATAGTTGAGTTCTAAATACAATATAAAGATACATCACATCTTGGGAAAAAAATATCAGCAGCATATAAAAAACAAACATAGGTCAGTTACAAAGGTGAGGCGCCTTGTTAAAAAGCGGTTAAGGATAGAGAGGTAAGAGAAGGGTAAATGATAGTGGTTAATCAGGTTTGGAACAGGGACATTGCCAGAGAGTATTGAGATGAGGTTTAAGCTTTTTTTTTGAATTGTAGGAGTGAAGGTTCTGAGGTGAGCATGGTCGGTAGGGAGTTCCACATTTTACCTACAAAGTTCGAGAATAGAGAATCCCCAGCAGAATTATTGGCTTTGGTAGTTTGAGCTAAGATCTTATTGGAGGAGCGTAAAGATTGCAGGTTAATATAGGGGTGAATGATGTTTTTCAGAGCTGGTGTTTTCTCTGGGTGATACAGTATCTGGTGAGCCGTTTTGAGTTGGTTGAAATGGAGTTGGCTGGAAAACTCTAACCACCCTAGTTGCTTCAAGTTAGTGCAGTGGTGCATTCTAAAGGTGGAATTTGTGGCAAATCTAGCTATGTGATTGTAACAAGAAGCAAGTTTGTTAAGGGTTGTCTTGTTTAGGTTTGTAAAAAGGGGGGAGGCATAGAAAAGAGATGATAGTAGGTGTGTGCTGGCAATTGTAATTTTAGCGTGAGGAGTGAGAAAGTGTTTTACTTTATAGAGAGAGCCAAGCTTTTTATTGACGGTTTTGATGGTTAGATTGAAATGGGTGTCAAATTTAAGGGAGTTATCAATGGTAACACCTAATAGCTTTGTGTGAGCTTCTGGTGATATAGTGATTCCATTGGAGGATGTAATAGAGAAGGTGGGGGAAAGAGTCTTGTTAGTGGGTGAGAAAGTAAGTAGTTTTGTTTTGTTGGGGTTGAGAACTAGTTGTGACTTGAGAACCATTTTTCTATTAGGTTGAAGGTGTCTTGGGTTGAAGCAGTGAGGTCTGCCAGGTTGGAGGCAGTGCTGATGATAGTCGAATCATCTGCATATTGAATCCATGTGGCATGGGGGTGATTGTGGGCAGGTCATTAACAAAGATGGTGAAGAGAAGAGGGCCGAGAATAGATCCTCGGGAACTCCAAGTGTAACAGGTAGGCATGTGGATAATTTGTCCTGCCATAGAACAGCCTGTTGCCTATTGGACAGGTAGGATTGGAACCATTTCAGCGTGGAATTGCTGAGTGATAGTTTTTAATGTATGGAGGAGTTGAATGTGGTTCACCATATCAAAGGCCTTGGAGAGGTCTAAGAAAAGAGCAGATGATAGTTTATTATTGTTTCTGAAGTTATTGATGGTATTAGAAAAGGATAGTAGGGCTGATGTGGTACTGTGATTTGGCCTGAAGCCATGTTGGGAGTTGGCTAGAATTTTATTTTTGGTGAGGTGTTCCATCAGTTGTTTGTGGACACACTTTTCCATAATTTTGGCCAGGGTGAGAGTATAGCTATAGGTCTGTAGTTGGTTAGCTCTAGTGAGCTACCACCTTTATGGAAAGGAATAATGTGGGACATTTTCCATATGGAGGGATGAAGGCTTCTGACAAGGTACGGTTTATGATTATGGAGACGGATAGGAAATGGCCTCAGCTGCTTTTTGCAGAAACTCAGCTGGGAGAAGGTCAGCTGCTAGCTTAGTGGGTTTTAGTTTTTTAAGAAGAGATGTTATAGAGGATATGGGTACTGGATCGAAGGTAAATAGATGATCTGATGTAGTTGTAGTATTCTGCTGGCATGGGTAGTGGAGTGGGCTGGTTGTTTGTTTGAATTGTGTGGCCAGGATTGTATAGTTTCTGTGAAGAAACTATTGAATGTGTTAGCAATGTTTACAGGGCACTGTTGTTTGCAAGTTGTTGGAGTGGGGGTGGTTGCCTGGCCTGGGTGCAGGAGCTTGTTTAAGCCTGCCCAGAATTTTGTGGATTATTAAGGTGTTTGTGTTGGAGGTGGAGGAAGAAGTTTTTTTTATCATTTAAGATCATTCTTTTAGTTTCATTTCTAAGTTGCCGGAAGGTTTGGTGGGAGTGTGGGTCTTTAGAGGTACGCCATGTGACCCACATCTTGTTTCTAGATAGGATTTTGGATTTTGTTTCCTTAGAGAGCCATGGTGCGGTTTTGGTTTTAGTTCTAATGGACCGTATTGGAGCATGGGAATCTAGAATCTTGAGGAAGGTGGTGTTGTATATAAATACATATATATATATATATATATATATATATATATATATATATATATATATATATATATATATGTATTTATATTCATGTGTGTGAGTGCCCACACATACATCTATACACACAGTGACACACAGAGATATATACAAACACACACATACATCATACATGTATACATATATACATATATACATACACAAACACACATGCACACACACATACATACATAACACAGATATACATATACACACGGACACAGACACACATACATAGACACTTACACAGCTACACACATATAGATAAATAAAGATACACACACAGATATATTGCACATGTATGTGTGTGTATGAATATATGAATATATATATATATATATAAAGTATGTATGTGTGTATATATATATCTGTGTGTGTGTGTTTATATAGATATATATGTAGGTGTGTGTGTGTGTGTGTGTGTATCTATGTGTATATCTTCTTCTTCTTTCAGCTGCTCCCATTAGGGGTCGCCACAGCGGATCATCTGTTTCCATTTCTTCCTGTCCTCTGCATCTTGTTCTGTCACACCAACAACCTGCTTGTCCTTTCTCACGACATCCATGAACCTTATCTTAGGCCTTCCTCTTTTCATGTTACCTGGCAGCTTCATCCTTAGCATCTTTGTCCCAATATACTCTGCATCCCTCCTCAGCACATGTCCAAACCAATGTAATCTTGCCTCTCTGGCTTTGTCTCCAAACCTTCCAACCTGGGCTGACCCTCTAATATACTTATTCCTAATCCTGTACACCCTCGTCACACCCAGTGCAAATCTTAACATCTTTAACTCTGCCACGTCCAGCTCTGACTGTGTGTGTGTGTGTGTGTGTATGTATATATATATATATATATATATATATATATATATATATATATATATATATATATATATATATATAGTTATTTATTGAATTACATAGCTCATTTAAGCCCTTTTAAACTACATTTCCTCCCTTGTATGCATTGTTCCCACAATTCCCCTTTTTCTTGTGTAGTTTGCTCCTACCCTTTTCTAAAGATCTTAATTCCACTTGTTTTATTTCTGTTACTATATTCACTACTTCTAGTACAGTTGGTTTAGATTTTGATTTCCATTTTCTAGTAATTGCTTTTTTTGTCAGCCACCATTATTAGACACAGCAAGGCCTTACAATGTTTAAACAATTCCGATTCTGTATTATAGCTCAGAAAAATAATCTCTCTCATCAGATCAATCTGGCCACCCACCATCTCCGAAAATGTATCCTGCAAGGAAACCTTAAGGTCCACCAATTCACTGCTCTCTCAGAAAATATGTTCTCACTTACCTCTTTCTTCCCTGTAACACCTCCAATATTTGCTGTCTGCCTGAAAAGAAATGCTCTGGAGTCTACTTGGGGTATAAAAATATCTATGTAAACATTTCCAAGTAAAAATCCTAAATCTTCTAGATTTTGCTGCATATTTGGAGACATACATATATCCTCCCATTGTTTATTTGTGAATTGCTTATCCAGTCTCTCTTCCCAATCCTTTCTAACCTCCTCTGATTGATTCTTATAGTTACCATGCAATATTTTAAATGCTCTACTAATTATTCCTTTTTTAATGGCAGCTTCTGTTCTAGATTCTACTAAAGACTCTGCCAGTGCTGGTCTTTTGATTAGGACCCTCCACCTTTCTTTCCCTTTAAACTGATATCAATCCCTGATATAGAAGTCAAACTCTAACCTGCAGTCCAAATAAATACTTAGTATCTTCCCATTCTATCATCTTTCCTTCTCTAGTTATTTGCTCCCAATACCTTGGTTCCTTTGCCATTTTTCTTCAATAAATTCCAACTCCTTCTTGCCTATTCTCTGTATCCCTAATTGCAATTATCCCTATTGGCAGAATCTCCTTTCTTCATCATACAATTTTCTTCTTCTTTAACCAGCTTTCCTAACAAAAGGTGTAACGTCTTCATTCTTCCTTCAACCACGTATATGAGCCACTCAAAAAAAAAAAAACAACTTATTCCATTCATAACCTCCCTCCTTTTTGTAATAAAGATCCTAACACCTCTTCATATTCAGAGGAAACTTTTTATAACCTTTTTCCCCTTCTTTCTTTTACTTTGTTCTTCTACTAAATAGTCCATTTTTCTTTTTCTTTGAACTTTCATCATCCTTCTATAACTCACTCATTTCCATACTCATCTCTGTCCTAGTCAATTCAGCAGTCAAATTCTTTATACCCCTCTCACCTTAATCATGTCCTTACTATCAAATTTTCCCCATATTGCACAATAACCATTGTTACTCACAGGTAACTAAGCATATGGTAGCAATCCTTTACTGATAAGTATCACATAAGTAGGATGGATGACGAATACAACCTAGTGCACTATGTTATTTTATTTATTTATTTTATTTATTTTACATTTGTTGACCGGGATGGTCCGACTGGATACATGTCCATTTTCAGCGGAGGCCCGGGGAGAAAAGCTCCAATATTGCAAAAAGTTACATAGAAGTTTACACATTACATATGTTGTAGAAAAAAATATGCTCGTTAATGTATTGTCTAAATTCATGTAAAACTGATGATAGCAGAATGACAGTTAAAATACATTTCTAAAGAGAGAAAAAACTAGTAAAAACTAGTACAGTTCAAGGGACTTTAAAGTACTATTGCGAGATTCCAGTTCAGTGTTTATCTAGAGCTCTGAGGGATGATAGAGAAACTACGTACTTTATTACAGTTGAGTAGAATTAATAGTCAATTGGAGTGAGAAATTGAGAAGATATCCAAATAGTTCAAGTAATGTAGGATGAGTTATAGTTGACAGGGACCTAGCCTGGGTTTACGCAGGGGCATATCCAATGTTCCTTAAAGAATTGGGTAAGATTTTTCTTGAATTGAGAAAGGGAATTGGAGAGTCTTAGGTTGTTAGGTAGGGAGTTCCATACCTTGCCTATAGAATTGGCATAGAGAGCATCCCCTCCCATATTGTTGGATTTGATGGTTTGGACCAGTAATCTGTTAGAGGAGCGAAGACTACTTAGGTTGAGGTAGGGGGTCAGTAGGTTGTCTAGTGAGGGAGTTTTTTCAGGTTCTTTGATAATTTTATATGCTTCGGAGAGTTGGTTAAGTTTGAGAATATTTGGAAGTTCTAACCAGTCAAGTTTCTTTAGGTTAAGGCAGTGATGCGTTCTATAAGGGGCACCTGTAATGAATCTAGCAATGTGACTGTAAGTCACGGAAAGTTTATTGAGTTATATATGTTACAGCACTGTGTACCTCCTGAGGGGTCTTCGTGAACTGAAAACTGCATTTGCCCCATAGTGCAGGAATCAGTATGCTATTGATGTGAGATTTCTGCAAAGACACAGTCTGCACACTTATGGCCCCATGGAGTGATAGATGTGCACACGAGGACAGCTGGCAGGAATGAGAGAAAGTATCTTTATTCTTCTACTGTCCAACATCTACATGAATAGCTGACTAATAGCGTTAGATACCACAGACAGCCCATGGCTGCAGTGTCAGTTGGAAAAGCTGTGCTTTTATGAACGCCTCATCTTTGGCACCTGCAGGGTACACTACGTGCAATGGAAAGTCACAGTAAGGGTGCAGTTTACATATGCCACCACAAATTATAGCAACTGGTCACAATTGTGTTACCTTTCACCTTGTGTTAGCTGAAGTAGAACAACATCATAATGTATTTTCACCCCATAATAGGAAGATTGTAGTGGAACC